>NC_033794.1:90042593-90071850 GCF_001876935.1 Asparagus officinalis | reverse complement strand
GGGGGAGGATGAGGAGGCTAGGGTTAGGGTTTGTGAGGAAGGAGATGAAAAAACAAGAAAATGGTGAGGGTCAAATGGTCATTTCAAGTATTTTTTTGCTGAAAACTAGATTAGACGTGACATTGCGAATATGTTAGCAAGTAAAATTGGTTTACTTTAAGAAAAACCTTTAAAGGTGGTAAGTATCAATTTGGGTAAAAGTAAAGATGATTTTGATGTAAAAACCATTGATGAAAATACTATATGCAAGTCCATCTTAGGTGAACGACGAGAACATGTTTTTGAATCTCTAAAAAGAATCCTTCTTCTTTTGATGCTAGCACATATCTGCCGCTTAAGCACTTGCCTAGCCGCATGAGTGCTAGGTGCTTGGGCAAGCGCCTAATGCTTTCTAAAACATTGCTTCTAGCAATGACTGAAGTAATCTCCACAGTCACAGTCTTGCATCACAAGAGTTGAAGATAACAGTTAGACTCCATGGATGTATAGTGGAAGCATTGTTAGAACGTAGACCGTACATTAGCTCATGTTTGAGCAATAACAAGCTCTCGCTTGGTACCAATAATTGTTTAAAATGATAAAATACAGGTGAATACAAGTATAAGATGTGCACGAGGTGAAACGAGTGATAATCGACTCAATAGCTAATTTCAGTCATCGAACTATTGATGGTCATCAGTGACCCATCAATGGGTGTGCAATCATCGATGGCTACAAGAACTGATTGATGAAATCATAGAGACAAGATTTTAGCTCATAAATGGTTTACATGAACCCATCGATGGTGCTTAGATGACCATGAATTATCGTGAACAACCATTAAGAGTAAAGTCGGCTAGTTGCACATTTGATATTTTAATCACAACCGTTAGTCATTCATTGGATCTCCAAATTCTACCACGTTTAGGATATCTCTTTCTTAATATATTGAAGGCTATATAACATTGAAAGAGAGAGAGAGAGAGAGAGAGAGAGAGAGAGAGAGAGAAGAGTTCCAGGGCTTTGATTTGAGAAGAGATTTCCTTGAAGGTTTCAACTCTCAGAGCCTCGACAAACTCTCTTTCGTCATGCACAACATCTCCGAATTGTTTCAACGTGGAGAGTTACCATTGGATTCATCATTTACACCATTCTTCATCATTTTATGCTTATATTCATCGAAAGACGGTTTATTTAACAAAGAAGTAGTAAAATCTTTATGTATTGTGCTTAGATATATGTTTATTTGATTTAAACTTATTTTTTACAGCGCACTCAAGCCGGCGTGAATTGAGGGCTTGCAGTGTACTTAAGTTGGGGGAATTGAGAAATTGATTCTAGCTAGAGCTAGGTGTTACTCATTGTGGAGAGTTAGGCTAGATGATTAATTTTGGGTAGATTCCAGGGTGCAGTCTTGTAAGCCTATTGAATCGGATTTGTGATTTAGGAGAGTCCTTGACATAATGAGGAAGGTCCTTTATGAGAAGGAAGAATGACCATAGGATTGTCATCCGAACTATTAAAAAATTTTGCGTGTTCGTGGTTGATTGTTATTTGTGGTTTATTATCATTGTTCGTTTTTTTACTTTATCTATTCCACTGCATATTCTATGATTTTAGCGAAAAAGATAGCAACCCTATTTACCCCGCCTTTCTAAGATTGCGTCTTAGTTCCAACAAGTATTATGAATATCATAACTGAAAGTACCCTAGATAGGGGGGGGGGGGGGAATAGGGGGATAGGGGGGGGGGGGTGAATAGGGTAATTGCTAATCTAATTCGATTACGATGCCAAATTAAAACTTATTAACAATATCCTAGCAATATGATATACACAAGTGATATATGCAATGATATATAATAAACAATAGACGATATAAACTATAAGACAAAAGGTGATATGAAAATATACACAAGAATAAGTGTGCCAATGACAAACACAAACAAACAATATGATCACGGAGTTCAGTCAACCCTCGACCTACGTCTCCGCTCTTCACCTCGAGGAGATTCTCCACTAATCACAAATTCACTACACAATCGGTTTTCAAAACTCACCGAAAACTTTTATAATATAAACGATTGTCAATCTCACAAGATACTCCTCTAAGTGTTAGCCTACCCGTGTCACCTTCCTCAAGTGCTTGGAATTACTACATCTCCCTAGGCTTTTACAACCAAGTCATTCCTCTTGGAATTGACCCCGGTCTCTCCCAACCACTCCTCTAAGTTTCCTTGTTTTTACAACCAAGTCATTCCTCTTGGAATTGACCCCGGTCTCTCCCAACCACTCCTCTAAGTTTCCTTGTGTATTACAACGTGTTCAACAATGATAAGCTCAAATAAATGTTTTGTTCTCCAACCAAGATGAGAACGGAATTGTAAGCACACTCTCAAAGAAAACACTCTCACAACCCAAGTACACAATATGTGAAACACTAAAGCACAAGTGGTTGTGTGTTAATATCAATGAGCAAAAATAAAATTAAACTCAAGTAAATCTAGCTTGTATATGTAAATAAATCAAAATGAAGATTAAGCTAGAAATGAGTTTAGAAAACTTCTCCAAAGAGAACAAAGAGATATAGATGAAGATTTGAAGTTGAACGCCTCAAAACTGAAGTTAAGATCTTCTCTTTGTGAAACTTTCTTCACATAAGTAAACACACAAAAACTTAGAATTAAACTGGCGTAAACACTCTTGAAAACCTTGTAAAAACTCTTGCTAAAAAACCAAGTCTTGAGGTCTATTTATAGCCTCTCAAAGAAACCAGTCAAAACTAGCTGTTATGCAGAAAAAGCACTGATCAATCGATAGGTGAAGAAAATCGGTCGGCTGATGAATTAGTCATTACTATAACGGAACAATCATCGGTCGACTGATAAGAAAAATCGGTCGATTGATAAGAGGTGATCGGTCGACTGATGTAAAGAATCGGTCGACTGATTGAGACTGAAAAATAGACACTGAAAAATGTACTAGTAAGTCGACTGATGAAGGAACATCAGTCGACTGATGCATTGTTATCGGTCGACTGAATTTTGTAATCGGTCGACTGATGACTGAAAACTCAGATGCTTAATTTTTGCTGAAAACTTAATTTTCTAAATTCAATTAAAAATAGTAAATCAACTCCAAAAATTGTAAAACTTAGAAAAATATTTATATATGTGAAAATAAACATGTTAGAGAAGAAAATTTTGAAATAACACATCGTATTTTTGAAAACTCATTGTTTTGCAAAACGGTAAAAATAGGAAATCGTGAAGTGCTTGATTTTGATGAAATCTCTTCAGAAAAGTTTTGAAATACTTTTAAATAGATTGATAGACTTTAGAAAAGATGTAAAACAATGTTATTTAGTCTATAATCCAAAAACACAAAATGTGAAACAATATGTGTGTGTATATGAATAATTTGAGCTTTAAGTATAAACACTCAAAGTATAAACACCTAAACTAATAACTAGATACACAAGCTAAATGATCTTGTGACGCTTGATCTTGGGCGATCGTCCTCTTCGATGTAGGGATGAAGCAATAATGTGTCTTGAACTTGAATTTTATCGTACTTCATTCCAATTTCCGCCAACCTCCAAAATATCGTCGTTGACGTGCGATTCCAACCAACCTCCGACCTAGATACAAGTTGGAGGAAAACACAAAAGCTAGAAAAACAAGATTATAAATTGTTCGTTAATCATCAAAACTAGATTTAAAAGTAGGCTTATAAACATGAGTCCTAATAATCTCCCCCTTTTTTATGATGAGAAACAATTTTCACAATAAGTATAAAATACACAAAATAAGATACTCACCAATCACTTGTTTCTCCCCCTTTGTTAACATCAAAATGGGGAAAACTAAAAAAGAAAGAAAGAGAGCAATAAGCTCCCCCTACATATAAGCACAAGTGAGTATAAAATAGATAGGAAAAAGCCCCCCTATCAAAATGTCTTAAAGCATATATATAAAGAAAATTATAAGGCAGCAATATGTGAGCATAGATATAAAAAAATATCATGACAACTCACATTTAAAGAGACCATGAGAACATATATAGATATATCATTAAGAAAAACATGTTACAAGGATCTCAAGATATAAAAACATTCTAAGTAAAAAAAATGAAAATCCATGAAAGAAAATAATTTTTAAAAATCATGAAGGTCCATGAAAGAGAATCATGAAAATATTTATGAAAATTTATGAAGGAAAATCTTGAAAATTCATGAATCCATGAAAGCCAAATGAAAATCAAAAAATTCATAAACCTTCAAACATAAATCATGATTGATTAAGAATAATAACATCAAAACATGAATTAATGGATGCACAATCCAAAATCACCTCTTATAATAAGATAAATTTCTTCGCAAAGAGGCTTGGTAAAGATGTTTGCTAAAATGAGATTTTGAATCAATATAAAAAGGGATACATCTTACTAATTTACATGATTACGCAAAAAAATAACGTCGAAACATTATAAGTTTCATCGACAAAGATTAAATAGAAGTATGCTTAGTATAAGAACAAACCAATATTTATTATACCATTTTCGACAAGAAAACTAAAAAGGTGATCATGTCAAGCACTTGGAGTTTGTTTCAACCCACATAAAAGCTTCTTACACTTGGTAAACATGATTGTAGGCGTATAAAATTGCTTATAGATCCCTTGGCACAGCTCAGCACAAACCGACGAACCAACGAGGCGACGAGGTTAACGAATCGCACACAAACAACGGAATAAATCCACTCGCGTACGGAATCAAGCTAACGGGTTAAAGAGTCAACGAGTCATCCATCTAAGGGCGGACTCAGACGAATCACGATCGAATCAAGATCAGTTTCGGACTTGAACTCAGAAGTGGATTTACTGCCATATCAGGAATCAGGTCAACGAATAAATCTCTAAATCAACCACAGAACCGAAAAAAATGGACCAGAGGGGGGGGGGGGGGGGGGGGGGCTCGGCCGAAACCGAGCCACCTCTAGGTGGCTCGACCAAGGCCGAGCCACCCTGAGGTGGCTCGGTGTGTCAGCCACCTGTGCGCGGGCACAGTAAAGGTGGCCTATAAATAGAGGGCTTGGTTCATTTGTTGAGGGGTTGGAATTTTTGGAGGCGAAGCCCTGCTGGATTGAAGACTCGGATTTAAAAAAAAGATCCAAGCTTTGGGACTTCGAGGACTTGCTCTCCCAGATCTGGTGCTCGACGATCGTCAACGCCAAATAAGGCAAGAGTTCGAGAGGACCGGATCTCAGATCTACGCAGGCGTACTCCGGATCAAAGCTTGGTCTTTGATCCCGATAATTAAAGACTACTATTTTCTTGGCGAAATAGTACCCTCGGCTATTATTTCCTTGGCGAAATAATACCCATCATACTGTTGGCGAAATAGTACCCTCGGCTATTATTTCCTTGGCGAAATAATACCCATCATACTGCGTAGATCCGATCACATCTAGATCGTGCGGTGGTCCACGGATAAACCCCAGCGCAGGCAAAGAACCCACAAAGCGAGCGACCGCAAAACAGGAGCTCGCGATTTGTTCGACAAAAGAGAAAAGTTGTAATTTTTATTTCCTTTTTTGATCTCGTTGTAACCGGATCTTATAAAAAGACCGGATTTTTGTAACCGATAAACGATTACTTGAGTGCAATGGAATCAATGAAGAAAGATACGATTTTTCCCGCGAACAATCTGGCGACCACAGGGGGAGCCGACGATCTCGCTGACGAGATCGATGCGTCGCAGCCGCGGATCTCAATCCCGGTCGAGGAGGAGGTCGAGTACGAGTTTGACCAGCAAAAATTCGAGGAATACTTGTCCTCGTCTGGATCTACCTCCCCCTGCAAGTCCAAGAAGTTCTCCTCCAGGAGAAAAGTTCGTTGGTTTGAAGAAGCTCGGAACGCCAACGAAGCTCTCACCCCAGCTGACGCCAAAGTTGCGTCAGGAGAAGTTCCGCCGACCTCCAACCAGGTCAACCCTACTCCCGCCGATGCCTCCACCGTTGAGGGCGTTGTCACTCTCTCGAAGAGAGCCCACCAGAGGCGACGTCAACGCTTGGCGCGACAATTCGCAAAGGCCATGGAGTCAGTTGACGGGATCCGCTACAATGCGGATCTGAAGAACAAGAGAGGCAAACAGCCTCAACGACAGATGAACGGCGCCTCTTCCAAGCCGCTAACAATGGAATGGGTCCGTGTCAAATGGAATCGTTCGACACTGGAAGAACGTATCCGCAAACGCCACGCACTATCAGCGCAGGCGCATGCTCAAGCCGAAGAAGCCCGTAGAAGACTGCAGAAGGAGGTGACGAAGAAGCCACCACCAACCCGCCAAGTATGGAAGCCGAAGTCTGAAGCGGCGATTCAGACTAAGGCAAAATCGTTGCAGCCTTCAAAGCAGGTTCAACCTCCGGCGAGCCGACCAAAGTCGCCGTTAATTCCAATAGCTTCTCCGGGAGATCATGCAGAATCATCCCGAAAGAAGAAGTCAGTTTTGGAGCGCATCGGTCCAATTCCCGACGAGAGAGGCAAAGCTCCAGTTCACGAGCGTTTGGGCCCGATGAAGAAGCCCAGAACGACTTAACACGCTGGGGGTCGCCGTCACCTCCAACATGACAAAGAAATCAGGACAGCTACACGCACCAATTTGCGCATTGAAGTCCAGGAGCCCGCTGAGAACTCACGCCCACTAAGGCACGTTTCGAGGCGTGTAACTTTTGAGAGCCCAAAGAAGGTAGTTCACCCTCAGAAGGAAACATTATCGTCAGATGATGATAGTGTTATACCTGAGAAGTCGTGCCCACACACGATAGGTTACTCCGACTGTCAAGCTGACGAGTTGTACTTTCGTGCTGGGGGTACGAGTAAAACCAAGAAAAGGAGTCCCCGAGAACAGGAAACTCAATGCCCATGTTCCAAACTAATTCGGGCGGTATTGTCTGAGTGTAACTGCATCAAGACAATTCCTGAAAGAGTTTCGGTTTTCGAAAGACTCAATGTAGAGACGCCAAAACCAAGGCCCAGGCGTTTCCGACGAAGAAAAAGAATGGTGGTTGAAGATGGAGAATTTCCGAGGGTCACTACCAATATGACTAGCAAGGGGACATCAGCACGGGATAATTTCGAGTCGATTTTGAAAGCATCCCGGCCTAGAACCCGTCTGCAGTCCGGAACCATCAAGCGGGCAACCTATGGTAGGGTTTGGACAAGACTCCCTTCAGAAGATGAAGAATCTGATGCCGGCTCCGCGGTTGCATAAGATAATACGGTATCCAGCGAGGGACAACCCCGCGAGGCACTTATGATAAGTGCAGAACAAGTAGCCAAGATGCTTGAAGACGCCTTAGCTAAGCAACAGGAAACATTCAGGTTCGAAATGCAGATGGCCATGCAGAACATGAGAGAAATGCATGACCAACAAATCCAAGCATTGACGAACCAGCAAGGCGAGCCAAGTCGTCGTAACCCGGTTAATCTGGAAGACGAGGATACGAATGAAGCCCGTAATACCAATAATCCTCCCGTCAATGCAGGGGGTGGTAACGAGAATGTCAATGCAGACACGGGTGAAAACTTGAAGATTAAAAATCTCGAGAGCAAAATCAACACGTTGATTTCCGCTCAAGAGATGAATGCTAGCGAAAACACAGGTGAAAACTTGAAGATTAAGAACCTCGAGAGAAAAATCAATACATTGATCTCCGCTCAAGAGATCAAGAAAACAGGCATTCCTTGTCCATACCCAAGAGAATGGGAATCGATCCCATATCCGGCGAAGTTCAACTTAATTAACTTCACGCCGTTTAATGGGATGGGTTCACCCACTCAGCATTTGATTTACTTCAAATCGTACCTGGGAGTTATCTCTGGTAATGAGCATCTGATGGTACGGTCATTCGTTGGCACTCTTCGCGGAGCCGCCTTCGATTGGTATCGCCGCCTCAAGCCAGGAAGCGTGAATAGCTGGGACGACATGGAGACCAAGTTCCTCGCTAACTTTTTCGACGACGACACCGAGGTATCTATCGGCTCGTTGCTCGATGAAAAACAAAAAGACGGGGAACTGGTTGACACCTTCGTCAAAAGGTTCCGGAACAAGGCGATGAACTGTCGGGACCCGATCACTGAGGAGTTTATCCTCCAGACTTGCCACAACAACCTCGCATTGGACGTGTTGGAAGCAATGGGGACAGCACCGTCCAAGACATGGAAGGATTTGAAGGTCCGAGGAGAGCAAGCCGAGCGATTCCTCAAGAGGAAGAAGGCGGAAAGAGGCCAACAGGCGACGAATGCTCCAAAGCAGAATTTCATCCCACGGGGGAAAGGTAAGGCACATGCTAATGCAGTTGATGCTAATCAAACTTTCCAATTGCAACCTCAGCAACAGCCTCAGCAACAAGCACCACAACAATCTCGAGGGCAATGGCAACAACGGCCTCAGAAGCAGAAATCTTCGGAGCCGAGGTTTTCTAAAGTGTACTCCTTCAAAGATGACGAAGTGCCCGGCATCTTCAAGTACCTGTTGGAGAACAACAAGATCCAGCTGCCGTCGATCGTGGATCAGGAAGGGGCGAACAAAGTGACGGATCCAAAGTATTGCGCATACCATAGAGCGGTCCATCACCCAACCAAGTCGTGCTACCACCTCAAAGATAAGATCCAGACGCTAATTGATGTAGGCGTCATAACCCCGAAGCCGTCCAAGAATGTTGGAGCAAACGCAGTGTCAATCAGCTTTGGATCGGTGCCCACAACATAGTTCAAACCGGAGCGCATCACCAAAGTAGGGATGGAGACAGTGAACGATGACCCACATGGACAGCGTCAAAAGGGACTTGTGCCACACACAGCCCCAAACGGCGAAATCCTATGGGTTCATCCTGATCTCATTGAAGACGAACAATGGGCGACTTCCTCGAGAAGAAAGGGCAAAGGCAAGTCCTGCAATGCTACATCCGCGATCTTCGAGGAGGATGGCGATGAAGCTCCTACTTTCCCGCTCTCCGAAGAGGAACAAGAAGTCTTCGTCACTAGAAGCGGAAATGAGTATCACTATAATTATCCGCCACTTAGTGAGCAGGGGGTGAATAAACGGGGACCAGCCAAAACTCTCACGGAGATGGGAGTGATTACGAGTCCTACACCGGGTGAAGAGGCTCGATGACAGCCGGTGAATAAACCAAAAGAGAAGAATCCCCAGGAGGTACAGAATCCGAAGCAGTCTCGTTTCAGTCGCCCGATTGGAAGAGACAAACCGGAAAGCTCGAAGACTCCGCAAGTCTTCGATATAATGGCTCAACTAGCCAACATTCCAGCACGGATAACGCTGTATGAGTTGCTGCGGTTGTCCAAGGAAACCAGGGAGGCCTTGCAAGAAGCTTTGGCCAATTCAGAGGTGTTTCTGACTCAAATCAAGCCGATGCCTGAAGAGCCAGAACCGCGGAGTCAACAATGCAATATAGCAACTAAGAACCTTCCCTGTATTACTTTCACCAAAGAAGATATGCAGACGAAGAATTCGAACCACGATCGACCGCTATATTTCATCGGGTACATTGGCTCCAGCAAAATCAACCGAATCCAAGTGGATCCGGGTTCTGCTGTGAGTATTATACCGCTTCGCTTGATGCATTTCCTCGGCATCCCAGTAAGCAAGTTGGCGTCCACAGGCACTGTTATCTACGGGTTCAATACCAGCGGGTCAAGACCTTTAGGTAAAATCCGGATAAAGTGTCAAATGAGAGATTTGAAGACAGAAGTCACATGTTATGTGATCGATGCCAAAACTTCATATAACTTACTATTGGGTCGGCCTTGGATCCATAGTAACGTTATAATCCCCTCAACTCTCCATCAGTGTTTGAAATATGTCGACACTGATAATAGGGTTAGAACGGTGGTCGCGGATAAGAGGGTATGAAAATTATTTCACTGATTCTCTCCTTTATGGTAACGAATCCGATACTGAACCATCGGCCCAGGGCACGGACAGCGGAGAAGAAGCTGATACCGAAGCCGGATTTGATTACAATGGAGGTTTTGTTTTAAACGACATTGTACCATTTGTAATCAATCTTGACGTTGAACAATCGTCAGATGGCAGTTGTAACTGGCAACTTGCCGATAATAAAATAAACAATGATTTAGAGTATTCCCTGTCTCTTGATGATGTGATAAAAGAGTCATATGATAATCCTGAGTTGTATATGCCGCTCCGATTGTCCTATGTAATAAAGGAACGCCTCCAGCATTCTTTCGGAACAACAATGGTCGTCCCGAACAAAATAAGAGGCGCTAAAGAAGTGATTTACGGTAAAGGAAAAAGCTCCCCATTACCAGATTATTTCTTAAGCGAAGATGAAGATGATGACAAACCTGGTCGGCATTTATCTAAGTACAGTCCAGAAGCGCGCAAGCTCATGGAAAAGCAGGGATATGATTTCACACTCGGAGAGGGTCTATACTTCGATCGAGGTCCTCGTGTTCCAGCCAAAGCGGCATATGTACCAAAAGGGAGACCCGATGATTATTATAAATACGGATGAGGGTTAGGGTATGAATCTTCTTCAGAAGACGAATGTTGTTGGTTAATTAATGACCAATCATCTAAGCAATACAAAAATAGAAATTCGCCAGATGCCTCAGAATGGGACTCCGATACAAGTCTGGGAGAAGCTTTCAAAGCCCTGATGGCGAACATGGCTACAGCTGATCCGTCCACAATGGAAGACGACGATCAAATGCCAACATGGGAAGACCCGTGGGTTCATCACCTGAACATGCAGTATGGTGATAGGTTCGAACAGAGAGAACCCCCCACTAAAGATAAAATAGTCCAAGTTAACATGGGTGATGAGGCCAACCCAAAGCCTATATTCATCAGCGACAGTCTTCCCCCAGATGAGAAGGAGGAATTGATTGCTCCCATCAGGGAATATATCGACGTCTTCGTGTGGAACTATGAAGACATGCCAGGGCTCGACCCCAATGTAGCAATGCACCGCCTCGATATCAAGCCGGATGCCAAACCTGTCAAACAACAGTAAAGACGGTTTCGTCCGCAGATTATGGAAGTCATTGAGGCAGAGGTTAAGAAATTGATCGAATCAGGATTCATCCGAGAGGAGCAACATCCAGATTGGTTAGCCAATATCGTTCCAGTCATGAAGAAGAACGGTAAAATCAGGATCTGTATCGACTTCAGGGACCTGAATACGGCATGTCCAAAAGACGACTTTCCTCTCCCAATCACAGACGTCATTATCGACAATACATGTGGCTTTGAGAGAATGTCTTTTATGGATGGTTTTTCAGGATATAACCAAATCAAGATGCACCCAGATGACGAGAAGCATACAGCGTTCAGAACGCCCCTCGGTGTATTTTGCTACACAGTGATGCCCTTCGGTCTGAAGAATGCAGGCGCCACGTACCAGCGAGCAATGACTAAGATTTTCCAAGAGCATATCAGGAAGACAGTCGAATGCTACGTTGATGATTTGGTTGTGAAAAACCGTAATAAAGAAGATCACATCAAGGACTTGAAGACGATGTTCGATCCCATGCGGAGTCATCAATTGAAGATGAACCCCACTAAATCCTTCCTTGGGATGTCCAGCGGAAAATTCCTTGGATTCGTCGTCACCACTAAAAGGTATACATATCGATCCTGATAAGGTGAAAGCGATACACGAACTACAACCTCCTAGAAATCTAAGGGAGCTCAGAGGATTGCAAGGGCGTTTAGCTTACATCCGGCGGTTCATCTCGAATCTTTCTGGAAAGTGCCAACCATTCTATAAACTGAACAAGAAAGGGGTGTCATTTATTTGGGATGACGCCTGCCAAAAAGCATTCAAAGATATCAAAACATATCTGACGAATCCTCCTGTTCTCGTCGCACCAAAATCAGGTAGACCGTTCTTGATTTATCTCAAGGCGATGAACCACTCGATAAGTGCCTTACTAGCACAGGACGATGATAATGGTCACGAACAGGCAGTCTATTACCTAAGTCGGACCTTGATAGGCGCCGAGTCTCGGTATCCGATGATTGAGAAAGAATGCCTCGCCTTGGTATTCGCAATGCAAAAGATGCGGCATTACTTGGTGGGACAGACGATCTACGTCATCTCCAACGTTAATCCAGTACGGGTGTTTATGACGCAACCAGCCTCTATGAATTGGCGATTAGCAAAGTGGGCCCTTCTCTTGTCCCAATACGATTTGCACTTCAAGCAGCAGAAGTCGATCAAAGGACAAGCGATTTGTGATCTTTTAGCGGCAAACCCGACCACAGATACGGCAGAAGTATATGATGACTTGCCGGATGAAACCCACGAGGTTAACACCACGTCGCACCAACAAGTATGGCAATTATACTTTGATGGTGCCTCAAGGGCAGTTAATAGGGTAATAACCCCGGGAGGTTCTATAGTTTCCTCTGAGGTTGGAGTTGTTTTAATCTCCCCGGGGAAGCATGTGATGCCTCGGGCTTATTCATTGACTAGTCCGTGCTCCAATAACGTAGCCAAGTACAACGCGCTTCTCATTGGACTCAGTTTCACCAAAGAGCTGGGGTCGAATATCTCGAAGCTTTCGGGGACTCTCAATTGATAGTCAACCAAGTCCGTGGAGAGTATGAAGTCAGGAACCAAGACCTGATCCCGTACCACCAGGAAGCCATCAAAATGGCAGATTCTTTTGAAGAATTCTACATTGAATACATCCCTCGTCTCCAGAACGCTTATGCGGATGCACTGGCAGCACTAGCGGTATCACTTGTGCAGCCTCTCGAAACTGAACTACTAGTCACAGTAAGGACGCATCAACTCTGTATGCACATATACGATATGGAAATTGAAGAAGAAGAAGATGGAAACATAAACGCCAAGGAGGTGAATGCAACTCAAATTGGATCTGAGTCCCGAGATTGGCGTTTTCCTATCATTGACTACGTCCAATATGGTATTTTACCCGAGGATGTAAAAGAAAGAGAATCGATCCGCCGGAGGGCGCCGAGATTCTTCTACAACACTGAGACCTATACATTATACCGTCGAGGGTACGATGGTTTGTTACTCCGGTGCCTTTCGAACAAGGAAGCAAAAGAAGTTCTTAAGGAAGCACACGAAGGAGAATGTGGTGCGCATCAGCCCGGTCCCAAACTATATGATCGTATCAGGAGAATGGGATATTTCTGGCCAACGATGGTTCGAGATGCAATCGAATACGCACGAGAATGCCACGCTTGTCAGGTACATGCGAATTATATGCATCAACCGCCAGAGCAGTTGCACACGTCAACCACGTCTTGGCCATTCGAGACATGGGGTATGGACATTGTCGGTCCTATTTTTCCCCCTTCAGTCAAAGGTGATCGATTTATTCTCGCAATCACAGACTACTTTTCAAAGTGGGCTGAAGCAATTCCGCTTAGAGAAGTGAAGACGAACAACGTCATCAATTTCATCAAGTATCATGTCATATACCGACACGGCGTGCCAAGACGGATCATTCATGACAACGGTCCACAGTTCATAAGCAACGCCTTCATCAGGTTTTGTGACAAGTTCAAAATTGAAGATGTTTCGTCGACAGCTTATTATCCCGCTGCGAATGGATTAGCTGAGGCGTTTAACAAAACGATCATCAAGATCCTGTCAAAGCTCGTGAAGACCAATAAACGAGATTGGGATGATAAACTCGGTGAAGCACTCTAGGCTTATCGTACCACCATACACACACCTACAGGAGCTACCCAATATTCGTTGGTATACGGATGTGAAGCTGTGCTACCATTGGAGATCCAAATTCCATCCCTTCGGATCGCCCTCGCAACTGAGATGACGACAGAAGAACAACATCATAAACGTCTCAGAGAACTCGAGATGCTGGATGAAAAGCGTTTGGAAGCTCAACAACACATTGAGTTTTATCAGGCCAGGATGTCTAGGGCTTTTAAGAAAAGAGTCCGACAGAGAAGCTTCAAGGAAGGAGATCTGGTCCTCGCTGCTCGCCGACCAATAATCCTCACCTCCAAGAAGAAAGGTAAATTCGAACCCAAATCGGAAGGACCGTTTGTAATAGACACAGTCTATTCAAACGGCGCATACCGCCTGATTACTCAAGAGGGCACCAGGCAATTAATGCCAATAAATGGGAAGTTCCTGAAAAAGTACTATCCCAAGTACATTCAGGATAACCCATTTACCGGGAAGTTCCTTGAAGAATATTACACTTAATATTATAGAGGATAACCCAAAAACATTTTCACCACCAAGATCCCTCACTGATCAATTTCAATTGACAGTGAGTCCATCAAAAGTGTCCATCTGGCCCTCTTGACTCTTTCCATGAACAAGAGGTCCCCTTTCAGATCAGAGTCCCCTTTCGATAAAAGAAAGAACTGTTGACCCTATAGTTTTGATGATGATTTGACAAACAATTTATTACTAATAAGTTTTTCTAGTGTTTTGTGTTTCTTTGTTCTCTTTTCAGGTATTTCAACACGCGTCATTAAAGCGTTAAAGATTCAAGTTCATCTGCGTGAATTTACCTGGGTATTTGTTTAGTTTTCTTATATATATTGTATGATGATATCTAAGCTCAATATATATACACTTAACACGATTTTTGACGTTTTCTATCATATAGATGATTTTTCACTAAACGTTGTTAAAATATCTTTATCTCTTGTTTACAGCTCTCTCATACTTTATTTTATACATATAATATATGCACAATATATATATGAATATTTACAAGTCCTATATCAACTTTCACTTTCATAAAAATACAGGTTTTCTAAGCAATTTTTAAAAACAGGTAGTTTTCACAAACAAAATTTGTTTTTCCAAAAATTCCTTTTCAAACATGTTCATTTCATCATTTATAAACTTTCCCCAAAGTTTCACTATTTTTGGATATGAATTGATATTTTTTAACGAATTTTCAAAACTGCCCAAAACCTATCTTTTTACCCATATCAGTTTTCGGTCGACCGATACGGTCGACCGACGGTAGTCTGTTTTCTGAGAATCATTAAGTTATTTATTGGTTTTGATTCACTATTATCACACACACTTATTGAGCTTTATATTCTCATATTATATTGTGGGTTGTGGTGTGGGATTTAGTGAGTGTGAGCTTCATTGTGTTCTCACTTGTTAATTGAGAACAAATCATTGTATTTAACTTTTATTTGTGAGAATCACTTGTAATACACTTGTACACCGAGAGAAGTGTGAGGAGAGAGAGACGGGGTCAAATCCAATAGGAGTGGCGTCGATTGACGAACCTAGGGAGAGGTTGTAATCGAGCACTTGAGGAGGAGGACACGGGCTAGATTCCTACACTTAGTGTGTAAAGTGTGATTGTTGAGTGATTGTGTAGTGTGAGAGTTTTCGGTGAACTTGTAAACCGAGTGTGTAGAAGTTCCGGCTTCCAAACCGGATTGTGATAGTGGATATCTCCTCGAGGTGAGGAGCGGGGACGTAGGTCGTGGGGACCGAACCTCGTAAACATATCGTGTGTTTGTGTTTTGCTTGTCTCATATTTTATTTGTGCATATTCTTATTGTTCTTATTGTTCATATCTATCTCTTGCAAGAACATATTGATCAACATAATTTTAATTGCTATTAATTGGGATTAGATTAGCATAAGACCCTAATCACCCCCCTCTAGGGTCTAACAATTGGTATCAGAGCTTGGTGCTCTTTGATTTAAGGACTAACCGCCTTGAGTTAAAGATCCAAGTTATCTTACTAGTGCTAATCTAATTTTGATTATTGTGCCTCTTGCATTTCATCTCTATGGATATGAATGATTCATCTTGCTTAGGATATGCTATTAATATTGCTCCTCGTTTGGATATTTTTCCCTATGCTCAATGGCGTATTAGATTTAAACTTTTCGTTCAATCTAATCAATTTGATCTATGGAAAATTATTGAGGATGCTTATGTTGTTCCTATTTTGGAAAAATCAAAATGGTGTGACAATGACAAAAGATTGTTTAACATGAATAAGCTTTTGTTAGGATTTTTGATTAGCGCTTTTCACTCATCATTTTCTAACAAACTTGCTAATTTTGATAGTGCTTATGCTTTATGGAAACTTATTGAAGCACATGAAGGAAAATTGGAGGCTATTCAAGAAGCGTTGGAAAATCCCGCTTTGAGCTCTAAGGAAGCCTCATCCCCATGTACATTACCACTAGGTGATAACCCTAGTGAGGTATGCGATAACGATGATACTATTACTTTTGATGAACTTGCTCTTGAATTTGAAAAATTACACAATAGCTATATTGATGTAAAAAGTAAGTATGTTAATATAAAATCTATTCATGAAACACTAGCTACTAAGTTTAATTTTATTGCAAATGAAAATATAATTCTTAAAGAATGCAATGAAAATTTGAAAATTGAAAATGCTAGTTTGCTTCATGAAAAACGTGATGCTATGTTAGAAGTAGATAAGTTAAAATCTATGATGAGTAATCTTGTTTATCCTACTTCTAGTAGCAATACTTGTATGCACAATAATGAGTTGAATCAAATGAGAAAAAGAATATCTACCTTAGATTCAACACTAAATACTTGTATTGCTAATAATAAAAAGCTTATGGATTTATGTGCAAAGATTAATGTTAATTCTTCCAAGAAACCTATTCACTATGCACATATGTATGACACAATTCACAAATGTTCTATTTGCGGTCTTAAAGGCCATTTAGCTCAATTTTGTCATAATGCACCAAAAATTGACAAGCCTACACATGATTGATCATCACATACTCATGTACACACACATAGTGTAAATCATAAACATGCTTATGTGTACAAATGTGATTATTGTGGTCGTGTTGGTCATTTGGCCATGTTTTGTTTCAATTTGAAAAGAAATTCTCGTTTGCAAAATAATTACAAAGGAAAATTTAATTTTGCAAATGAACCACGTGCATTCTATTTCGGTCAACGTAAACCATTTAAACCTCTACATTGCATAAATTGCAATCGTATGGGTCACGTTTATAATTTTTGCTTTGATCGTATTGGTGCACAAAATACGCCCAAACGGGTTCATAACCCTAGGGCCTTGGATTTAAATGATAGGGGTCATGTCCCAAGTTCTAGTGGTACCAAAATGATTTGGGTACCAAAAAGACTTATATAGTATTTTTTAATGATTTGTTTTGTTTTTGTTTTGAATAATTTCTTTTTGGTCAAAATAAATTTATTTGTATGTTTTTATAATTAAAAACACTTATATATACCTTATAAAACCTTCAATATTTTATAAAACTTTTTTTCTAAAAGGTCTATATTGTAAAAACTCTCAAAACATATTTCCAAAATCACCTTTGCTGCACATTCTCTCGCGGTCGACCGACGGTTATTTGTAAGCATTCCGATCGACCGCGTCGGTCGACCGAAATTGAATCTCTACAGCAGCGAGGTTTTCGATTTACTGGGTTTCAGTTTTATTTTTGGGTATTTGTTTAGACCCGAACTCCACATCACCCTTGATCTATCATCCACTCAATCTCTACCGCTGGTTCCTCTCTCAAAACACCCGACCCTTCTTCTTCCTCCCTTTCTGAAATCGCAACCTAGGGTTTCAGTATTCGGTCGCCCGTTTTTCGATCTCTACCAAGTGTTTGCTAGGTAATGATCTCCCACTTATCCATTTAATTCCATTTCTTTGCTCTAGTACTTGCTCCTCTTTTCTAGGGTTTATCTTTTAGAAGAAATTTGTTAATTTTTTCGTTTGTATTTACAGGAAATTGAAAATTTTCTCTAATCTTTTCAAAACCCTAACTTATCATGCCTCCCAAGCCACCCAAAAAGAGGTCTAAACCCGAATCTAGTTCCTCTTCTGTTAAAGCCTCACATTATGAGGATTATCTGCTGTTTAAACCTCTTGTTAGAAAATATAGGGAATTGTGTAAACTGAAGATTCTCCCAACTAGGTATATCAAGTATCCTGAACTAGTCATATACAACACTCAGTCTATTCTTCATAATGTTGGGTTAGACAAATTGCTTGATGAAAGTCTTAAAGTTCCTTATTATCCATTTCTTATTTATCTGTTTTATGCGAACCTGTCCACAACATCTTCTGCTGATGGTAGTTTAACCATTACATCATCAGTGAAAAATGTTGAAATTACCTTCTCTGCCAACGAACTTGCGGGGATTCTTAATATCCCAACAAGTGACGTTCATCTCATGTCTGTTGATGTTGGTAATCCAGATGTTAACCCACTCATGTTTAAGCCCGGATGCTCATATCCTATGAACAACAATTCACTTAATCCTATTGCTAGACTCATTGCCAGAATTGTTGCTCAAAATTTGATTCCTAAGACTGGAAGTTTTGATCACTTCGCCTCTGACAAGATTAATGCTGTTTATGCCATCTTTGCTAAAATCAAAGTTGATTGGGCTACTATCTTTATCAATAACATAGCATCAAAACATACCAAGTTTCTACCGTTTGGTTCCTTTTTCACTCTCATCTTTCAACATTTCAATGTTGACCTCACTAATGAACCTAAGGTTGAATCCACAAGAGATTTCTTTGATAAAGTTTCCCTTTCCAGAATGCAAATATCTCTTGACTCCACACCATCTTCTCACTCCCGTTCTAGAGCCTCGACCTCTTCCACTTCTTCCACTTCTGAGATTTGTGACCGTCTTGATCGCCTTGAGACTCGTGTCACATCTATTCAGAAGGATGTTAGGACTATTCTTTCATACCAGCGTCAGTCTCTCGGGATCCCTTCTAATTCTGAGTCTGATTCTGGTGAGGATTCTGCTGATGGCTCAGATGGTGATGGTGGTGGTGATGGTGACGGTGATGGTGATGATGGTGGAGAAGGTGATGGTGATGATGTTGGAGGAGGTGATGACTGATTGAGTTTCTTCATGTGATGCTTTTATGCTTTCTTCTGGGTTGTAAAACTTGATAACTCTGTTTTTATTTGAGTGTAATAACTCTATGATGCTTTGTGGAACAACTATGTATGGTTTTGTGTGACGTTTTATGTATGACTTGCTATCTCGTGAACAAACCTATATTTATGCAAAAATATGTTGCTTCTAATGCCTATATGATGTTCTTTGTGGCTTATTATGTTCAGGTTATTTCTTTTATGAATCAATGCCTATATAAAATAACTTTCATGTTTTTGGTGTGTAGCAAATAGTTGCTTATCATAAGTTGCCTATGTTTAAGTTTTGCTTTTTATGTATCAATGCGTGGTTTATCATTTTTGTAATGCCTAAATGATGATTTGTAAATTGCTGATGTCAGTGTATCATTTTGTGATCAATGCATGGTTAAGACAATACCCATGTTTTGTTTCTTGCATATTTTTTTTATTATGCATAAGTTTGATGGATAGTTGTCGGTTTAGCTCCTGTATATATGCTCTATTGATGTCATCTAGTCTATTTGACAGGGGGAGTTTTTGACATAACTTTCTTTATTTTTCTTATCTATGCTTATAAGCAGGGGGAGCATTGCTCCTATCTTTCATTTTTCCCTCTTTTTGATGTTGTCAAAGGGGGAGAAAATACCACATATAGCTTACAAATTAATTTCTGTTATATATGGTCATGTATGATTTTTACATATGGTCATGTATGACTTATTCTTGTTTTGGCTTATATGTGGATTATCAGTGTATACTTCATATTCATGTATAATTTGTTTGCCATCATCAAAAAGGGGGAGATTGTTGACCCTATAGTTTTGATGATGATTTGACAAACAATTTATTACTAATAAGTTTTTCTAGTGTTTTGTGTTTATGTTCTCTTTTCAGGTATTTCAACACGCGTCAATAAAGCGTTAAAGATTCAAGTTCATCTGCGTGGATTTACCTAGGTATTTGTTTAGTTTACTTACATATATTGTATGATGATATCTAAGCTCAATATATATACACTTAACACGATTTTTGACGTTTTCTATCATATAGATGATTTTTCATTAAACGTTGATAAAATATCTTTATCTCTTGTTTACATCTCTCTCATACTTTATTATATACATATAATATATGCACAATATATATATGAATATTTACAAGTCCTATATCAACTTTCACTTTCATAAAAATACAGGTTTTCTAAGCATTTTTTAAAAACAGGTAGTTTTCACAAACGAAATTTGTTTTTCCAAAAATTCCTTTTCAAACATGTTCATTTCATCATTTATAAACTTTCCCCAAAGTTTCACTATTTTTGGATATAATTTGATATTTTTAACAAATTTTCAAAACTGCCCAAAACCTGTCTTTTTGCCCATATCAGATTTCGGTCGACCGATACGGTCGACCGACGGTAGTCTGTTTTCTGAGAATTTCTTTGAGTATTTTCCGGTCGACCGGAATTTCCGTCGGTCGACCGAAATTTCCATTCGGTCGACCGAAATTTACGTCGGTCGACCGCCAGCTTTAAAACATTGTTTTCTCAGGTTTTTGAACTAATCGGTCGACCGTACCGGTCGACCGACGAGTTGACAAACTGAGCCTAACAGCTAGTTTTTCAAATGGGTTTTTTGGTCTTTCACCTATTTCTAGCTGTTGTATTGGGTGCTATATATACCCTATTGCTGCTCTTCTTCTCTATCTATCAAGAAATCCAAGTTTACTATTTAGCAAGATACTAATCACGTTTAAGAGCTGTTTAAGAAGTGTTTCGTTAATCTGTTTTCAAGAGAAAGTTTTCTACAACAAGAAGAGGCTCTCATATTCCATTGGGATCATATTCTTCAGCTCCTCTTGTTCATTGAGAAGTTTTTCTAAACTCTTTCCATATAGCTTATTATCTCACTTTCAATTGATTAGCTATATTCATTAAGTTATTTATTGGTTTTGATTCACTATTATCACACACACTTATTGAGCTTGATATTTCCATATTATATATTATGGGTTGTGAAGTGTGATTTAGTGAGTGTGAGCTTCATTGTGTTCTCACTTGTTAAATGAGAACAAATCATTGTATTTAACTTTTATTTGTGAGAATCACTTGTAATACACTTGTACACCGAGAGAAGTGTGAGGAGAGAGAGACGGGGTCAAATCCAATAGGAGTGGCGTCGATTGACGAACCTAGGGAGAGGTTGTAATCGAGCACTTGAGGAGGAGGACACGGGCTAGATTCCTACACTTAGTGGTGTGAAGTGGATTGTTGAGTGATTGTGTAGCGTGAGAGTTTTCGGTGAACTTGTAAACCGAGTGTGTAGAAGTTCCGGCTTCCAAACCGGATTGTGATAGTGGATATCTCCTCGAGGTGAGGAGCGGGGACGTAGGTCGTGGGGACCGAACCTCGTAAACATATCGTGTGTTTGTGTTTTGCTTGTCTCATATTTTATTTGTTTATATTCTTATTGTTCTCATTGTTCATATCTATCTCTTGCAAGAACATTTTGATCAACATAATTTTAATTACTATTATTTGGTATTAGATTAGCATAAGACCCTAATCACCCCCCCTCTAGGGTCTAACAAGAACTCCCTTCTTTTTCTCTTTGGTTAAATCTTCTCATGGTTATAGCCAAAGTTGAAATTTCACTTCGATAAACGAAGAACCCATTTTCAGTTTAGATAACTAATCCTATAAAAGGTAAGTTTATCTAGATCTTTCAGATTCTCGGAGTGGAGATCCCCACTTCTAGTTTCTTTCGCACTGGAAATAGAATATAAAATTCTTCCTTTCCAGAATCAAGGAATAGAATCTAAAATTCTTCCTTCCTTGTATTCGGGTTCGCCTTCACCCTAAAAGAAGACCGGGAAATAGAATATAAAATTCTTCCTTTCCCGCACCAACCTTTTTCCAAAAAAATTGTCAATCTAGGATTCATCCTAGGAAGTTTATCCCGAATCCTAAGCAGGGATAAGTCTGCGCCTAACACGCGCTGCCGGTTTAGTCTTTTCCGTATAAAAAGACACCAGAGTTCAATTCTGGGGTATGTTATCCTGAATCCTAAGCAGGGATAAGTCTGCGCCTAACACGCGCTGCCGGTTAGTTCTTAACCGTTAAAAAGAACACCCGTCCACATATTCAACATTGTAGCAGGTCGTTATTAATAACACCAAAATCCATGCCTTACACGCATAGGGAATTTCATCCTGAATCCTAAGAAAGGATATGCCGACGCCTAACACGCGTCGCCGATTTAGTCTTTCTCCGAAGAAAAAGACACCAGAGTTCGATTCTGGGGAATTTTATCCCGAAGCCTAAGTAGGGATAAGTCAGCGTCTAAAACACGTTGCTGGGTAGCCTATTCCCGTAGGGTAGCCTATTCCCGTAACAATGGCGAAGTCTATGTATTCGACATCATAGCACGAAGTCTAAGGGAGTTCATTCCCTTAGCACAACGTTACATGCGGAACGGATTCCGATAATCCGCATGCTAGCCCGACTCAAACGGTAGTCGGTAAAGGCTAATCAAACCCGTTGATGGCTGAGGGTTTGCCAAAAATCCTATGAGTATTATGGTCAATCATTTCAAACGGAATGAGGAATCATAATAAAGATAAAGATAAAAACCAGTTTCACTAAGAGAATCAAATGTCAAAGTTTTCAGCAAATAAAATCATACATCAAGCCCATGGCTAAAAATCTGCTGACTAAACTTAGACAGCTTCTCATCATAAGCTTGCCTAAGCTCATCCTGCAACTCGGCTTTGATAGACTCTTCATTTGCGACTAAAGTCTTCACAGCAACCTCCTCTGTCTCGACCAGCTTCTGCTTCAAGGACTTCAGCTCATCAGATAAAGCAGTGTGTGCTTCCTGATCCTGCATCCTCGTCATCTGAAGAATACTCAAGGTCTCCTCTTTCTCACGGAGTTCTCTTCGGAGCTGATCTATCTGGGTCTCACAGGAGGCAATGGAAGAATCAAGCTCGTCGAGTGAGGATGATCTAATAGCAAGGTTAGCCTCAACTCGGTCTACCCGGTCCCGCTGCACCTGAATCTCGAGCTCAGCAATAATCCGAGTACTGCGCCATGTCTGTAAGCGAGTATCCAACTCGGCAGCAATGAATGAAGAGGCACCTGTATCCCGGAGCTCGCGAAACATCTGAAGCTCATGCTCTAGGCAGTCAAGGTCATCAACTATAACTTTCGCCAGATCCGGGTATCCTGCATCCCGTATTGAATTTATTTTAGAATCAAGGAATGGTTTAAACTGGTGAAGGGAAAGTCCGCCGTGGAAGAGTCTGCCAAGCATAGCATTCATAAAGGAGAAGAAAGAGCGGACTTCTATGCAGATGACGATCTTCTCAGGGTCATTGTCCGATAACAACTCCTTCACGAGGACATGAAGCCGAGAAGAAAGCCCTACACAAAAAGGAGAAATCCGTCAAAGAGCCTTAATAAGGAAATGAATGACATTTTTCAGTGGCTTAATTTATACCTCCTTCCCCTTGAGTCACTGGGGGTAGTGGAGGTGTAACGGCTGTGGGTGTGTCAGCTGGTAGAGCTGGTCTCACAGCCGGCTCAACAGGATCGGTCTCAACAAAAGCTCCTGTTAAACACAGAACGGAATGCTCAAATGCATCACATTATAGCGGCATTAGTCAAAAATTGGCTAGTCCTATAATTAACTTGAGAAGAGGCACGTACCTTCAAAAGAACCATTCTCGGGATTCTGAGGGAGTGCAGACTCAGGAAACATATCCTCAGGCAGCTGGTCATCAATCTGAGGAGAGTCATACATGAAATGCAGCATAGAAGTGTCCACAGGCAAACCTTCCTCGTCGAAATCGTCAATCGAAAAATCTGACACAAGAAGATATAAGTACGAAAGAAGAATAAAGAGACTATGACCAATGGAAATGAGTTACCTCTCGTGGATGTACCTGGGTTCGCTGAATCGGGTCCTATGTTGATATCCTCCCTGACGTCGGCAGCTTCTGGGTGCTTTTCTACATGGTGTGGTGAGTCAGGCTCATCAGAAAATACACAATCATGAGGAGCAGGATCAGGACTCATCTCGCTATCCCCACGCTCTCCTACATAGAGATGGAAAAGCATGGGTTGAAGTTCTAAACAATCAAAAGAATGACCTATAGAGTGGATGTTACCTCCGTCGCTAACGGATCATCACCAGCCAGGTCCATCTCAGATGCTCGCGAATCTGCATGCGGCTTGTGGGCTAATCTTTTCCGCCTATCAGCACGGACAGCAATCGAAGGTCTTGCCCGAGTAAAAGGATGGAATTCCTCTTCACTATTGGTCGTTGTCCCTGAAATATCAGATAGTGGTCAGGACTAGCAATTCGGAAATGTAGAGGGAGAAGATAGGTGACTAACCTCGCTCGAAATCTTCCTCGTAGTCTTCAGGATCTCCGCCTGAGGCCTCTCCAGCAGAACTAAAGGCCTTATTTCCTTCTGCATCAATTCGGCGGGTCTTGCCCCGCGCCCTCTGTGACCGAGCACCGCCCCGAATCACACGAGAATCAATCTGAGAGGCTTCCTCGGTCACTAACTCTTCAATCGGCTTCACGGGGATAGTTTTATTAGCTGCTAACAACCACCTGCAGCTTAAGAACTCTTCAATCGGCTTCACGGGGATAGTTTTATTAGCTGCTAACAACCACCTGCAGCTTAAGAAAGTGAGGTTCAACTGCCGCTCAGCACTCGGGAGACTAAACTTAGCACTAGTGCAGCCCGTCACGGTCCACAACCATGCACGAAGACCGTCCACCAAACCTCCATGAGTCCGAAGCTGCTGACGCGGATTCCTGACATAAAGCTGATCATAACCGAACTGGCGGGCGAATCGGCAGGGTAGATATGGCTCTATAAAACACTGATTCCCCACCCGCCCCACCCGGAAAGTCAGGTAACCCGGCCTAATGTTCACTAGCCAATTAAAGCAGCCCATATCCAAATAAGTCCTATACTCCTTCGGCTTCTCCTCATCAATCAAACACTCGCCATACCGGCTGGAGAACTGCGGAAAGCAAGTGGATAATGCCCAGGACTTGTGGACCTGTAGCTGCTTTCTGATGTCAGGGAATCCTCGGCCCTCCCACTCGCCATTCTTAAGCAACTGTAGTAGGGGAACAGAGTGGTATGTGGCATTCGGTACCGACATCATATCAGAACGATGAAGGACGAACCAAGCCATCAAATAAGTATACGGAAGCTCCACCTTAATGGTAGGAATCTGAGTCGGCGATTCACTTTCTTTCCGTGTAAAAGCACTAGAAATCTGTCGAAGCCCTCGATGAATGTTAGCCACCATCACCGGAAGAAGCGAACGTTCCTTTTTGTAGGCAAGTTGAACCGCGGGGTAGAGCACTTCCAGTGGCAGAGCGTCACCGGACTGATACGGGACCACGCATTTCTTTAACCAGATGGCGATGTAACCGGCAAGAAGGGTCATCGGACGAATCGGTGCGGTCGCATGCCATAAGAATGATTTGAACTTGGTCCCTGCAGGAAAGCCACTCTCAGGACTGCTAATGGTATAGGAGCGAGCGTCAATCTTCTTCAGTAGATCATTGACCTCTGAAGGAGTAAGCGGTGCCAGTTCACAAATAGTTTCGCCAGAATTGCTCTCCAGATTCCTGAACAAATAAGACGCGAACTGCTTCAGGCTCACATTTGATTTGGTCCTCTTCGCTAAAGGCTTAGACTGCGCCAAAGCAATATGATAGTGACACGTGAGGTCCCATAAGGTCTCGTAGCGGTCGGGCATGCGATCCTTCAGCTGACTCAATTCATGGTTGGAAGGAAAGTACTCCTGATATAACATCTGACCCATAGGCAAACCAGAAATTTTGTGCATCTCATGGAGAGCCAAGCCCAACTCCCCGTGCCTAGTCAGAAAAGTATTCGAATCCGGGTTATAGAGCTCGCATAGGGCGAAGAAATGCTTTGCGCTGACAGGCAAATCATGCATGGTGGCACGAATGGCTGCATATAGACCACAAGCGTGCAACTCCTCGCTCCATCGGCTTAAGACGTACTTCGTCATACGAGCCCACCAAAACTTGTCCAAAGAATGGACCCAGCCATAGAATCTGTGGCGCGTCGTAGGCATCTCACGTCCTAAGTCAGCGAGGCGATTCCTCAAAGTAGAGGCAGAGGCAAGAAACTCGTTACGTGGCGGTGCATCTAGTCCCAGTACTCCAGGACGCAATCCAATGATGTGATTCCTGCTCGAACCAGGAGCTGCCTGATGAGTGATATAGCCACAGTGAACGCTCTCATGCTCCTTTGTCAAGCGCCACGACATCTCCCGTGTCACAGCCTGACGCCTGAGCTCAGTCAACGAACGGTGTCGAGGAATCTTCGGCAAATATATGAAACCACCGCTATTCTTATGGAGCCACTGCTCGGCATCAATGAACACTGCATCAGGATCTCTGACAGAATCGCCAAATAAGAAGTCAGTCTCCAAATAAGAAGTCAGTCTTCCTGAGAGACTGAACAGAACTAGCATCCTTCACGAAAGGCGCATCTGTACTCAACTGTCGAAGAGCTCGATGTCCACCTTCCTTCACCACTTGGGCAACCTCTGTCGACGTGCCCGGAATAAACTGAGGAGCAGATGGAATGGGCGAAAAATCATCAGACATCGAATAATACTCGTCACGACGTCCGTTCACCGCACGAGATGAAAATGCTCCGGAAGGATACTCCACTGAAAACAAGCAATTAAGCGTTTGTAAATTTCAGATACAAAAGGGAATTGAACTCATCTTACAAATGGGTAAGATAGAGTCATTACCTTATAAAGGGAGAGACGATTTGGCCACATTGTGCATTTATAAGATAGGGTATATCGACAATATATCCCTGCCTTATAAGACACAATGCAGCGTCAAAACGCCCCCTTTATTTTGAGATATGGTTTTGACCAAGCAAAACCTATCTTTAAAGCGTCGATCCTCACCAAGGAGAATCAAGGCTCTTCCCGATTGCCTCACCAAGGAGAACAACGTGGGGAAAAAGGACTAATTTGCAAATTTCCAGGAAAAAGAGGACTAATTTGTAAATTTTCAAATATGCCAGAAATAGCTCACCAGCATACGAGGGAAGCACGCCATCAGCCGGTGCAGTGGAGGAACGACCTCTCGAGACACGCGACATGATGATCTGCAAAATAAATTAAGAGATCAGATCCAAAAAAAAAAAAAAATTCCCCTTTTTATTACAATTCTACCCCCTGAAAGATGAGCTTGAGGCGCCAAATCATAATCCTAACCCTCACATGCGATCCCACAAATTCATAAATTAAATTAAATATGAGATAAGCCAAAATTGTGGAGGATTTACCTGAAGAAAAGCTCGTGGATCCAATAAAAATTAGATCTTGAAAGATGCTCGAACCACGCGCTCGAGGGGCCTGAAAGAAACTCTAAATATGGAAGTTTCGAGGGATTTCTCAGTCAAAGATCAAAAGGAAGGATGAATCTAAGACGAATATGAAGATTTGAGGAAGAACGGATGCACGAGAGAAGAGAAAATTAAAAAAGAGGACAAGAGGGGGGTCGGCCCTAGAGGAGGAGAAAAAGGGTTTCTTTTATAATGTTGAACCAAGCCTAATTGAACCAGACCAGACCAGGTTGAACCGGACCAGACCAGGGTTGAGCCAAAATTCAAATTAAAGATGAACCGAACATCGAAACGACTTCAGATCGACCGAGGGTTCAGTCCTTTGTTTATTCATTCCTCTCCCACACATTCGGAAGAGTTAGAAGATTTTTTGAGCCTAATTACTGCCTTTTTTGGGTCATTATCAAGCCGGTTCAGCTCATTTGGGCACAGAAAATACTCCAATAAGGTATACGAGTATAAACTATTCCCTATTTTTGGTTGAGAAGTTTCTGGAGAATATTTTTCTAAGAATATTCTTAAGGATAACTCAACAACACTCTATTTTTGGTTGAGAAGTTTCTGGAGAATATTTTTCTAAGAATATTCTTAAGGATAACTCAACAACACTGCGCCGGACAACGCGTCACGAATAAAGACTCAACGCCAACATTCGAGGGTCAGTTCTATGTTGAACCAACAAACATGAGCTAAATATCATAAAATCAGGAATCGACTTCAAATTCGAAATTCCGACAACGGTCAGACAATAAATGCAGCACCGAAAACCTTACAGACGTTCGACAAAGCACCGAATAGCCTAAAGGATTGAAGGAATCAAGAATAGAAGCCACTCCAAATATCCCGAAGGATGGGACAATCATATCCAAAGTATTCCAGACTCTTCTATAAAAGAACGAGGCTGAAATACTTTGGAGGGGGTATCTGTAGGCGTATAAAATTGCTTATAGATCCCTTGGCACAGCTCAGAACAAACCGACGAACCAACGAGGCGACGAGGTTAACGAATCGCACGCAAACAACGGAATAAATCCACTCGCGTGCGGAATCAAGCTAACGGGTTAAAGAGTCAACGAGTCATCCATCCAAGGGCGGACTCAGACGAATCACGATCGAATCAAGATCAGTTTCGGACTTGAACTCAGAAGTGGATTTACTGCCATATCAGGAATCAGGTCAACGAATCAGAGTCTAAAAACCCAACACCAAGGGGGGGCTCGGCCGAAACCGAGCCACCTTGAGGTGGCTCGGTGTGTCGGCCACCTGTGCGCGGGCACAGTAAAGGTGGCCTATAAATAGAGGGCTTGGTTCATTTGTTGAGGGGTTGGAATTTTTGGAGGCGAAGCCCTGCTATATTGAAGACTCTGATCTAAAAAAAAGATCCAAGCTTTGGGACTTCGAGGACTTGCTCTCCCAGATCTGGTGCTCGGCGATCGTCAACGCCAAATAAGGCAAGAGTTCGAGAGGACCGGATCTCAGATCTACGCAGGCGTACTCCGGATCAAAGCTTGGTCTTTGATCCCGAGAATTAAAGGCTACTATTTCCTTGGCGAAATAGTACCCTCGGCTATTATTTCCTTGGCGAAATAATACCCGTCATACTGCGTAGATCCGACCGGATCTAGATCGCGCGGTGGTCCACGGATAAACCCCGGCGCAGGCAAAGAACCCACAAAGCGAGCGACCGCAAAACAGGAGCTCGCGATTTGTTCGACAAAAGAGAAAAGTTGTAATTTTTATTTCCTTTTTTGATCTCGTTGTAACCGGATCTTATAAAAAGACCGGATCTTTGTAACCGATAAACGATTACTTGAGTGCAATGGAATCAATGAAGAAAGATACGATTTTTCCCGCGAACAATGATTTGAAAGAAATAATAAATAAATCGGGTTAAG
>NC_033794.1:90021775-90042588 GCF_001876935.1 Asparagus officinalis | reverse complement strand
GGGGTTGCTCAAACATAAACCTTTTCATTTATAAAACTATTTTAGAAATGCATTTCTTAACATGCATTTGAAATAGTTTGAAATATTTAAAAACTAGTAAATGCTAAAAAAAACATAAGGATTTGACTCTATCCTTGAAACTAGTGCAAATGATTTGTCACAATTAATGCCCTTAAAGTCAAAACCAACAAAAAACATAATATGTAATGAAAAACAAAGGTATTTATTTTAAAACACAATTGAAAGAAAGTTAAATGGGTATGAAACGGGTCGGGTTTGAAGATAAGAACCTAATAACAAAAGACTCAGTAAGATGAAAATGTTGCACTTGACAGTCGAATGATTTCTTTAATCAGTCGACTGATGGTCAGTCATCGGTCGACCGATTTAAGGGATCAGTCGACTGATGACAGCTATATGTCATGTGCATATTTGAACTTAAACCAATGATTGAAAAGCTTGAAACATCATTTATTATATTCAAAAATTGAGTATATCTTCTATCAAATTCTTTTCTAAATAAAATGAAAATGTTTTCTTTCAAAAAAAATTATCAAAAATTTGTTTACAAACAAAATCCAAACATAAATCATCTTTTAAAAAACATGAAAAAGCAAAAATGCTAAAAGTTTTGTTCTTTAAAAATTTAACTTGTTTTGGTACCCAAACACTCTTGGTACCGAATGTTAGCCCTTATGTTTTGATGATGTTCTTACAACCACCATTATCGGTACTAATGGCTTATTGAGTGTAAATTTAGTAAAATCATTTGTCAAGCTCGTTAGTGCCATAAACGGAGGATGGATGGAATATACGCTAAAACGAAGACATCTAAAGGAGGAGGAGGCCAAAAAGATGAAGCAACGTTATTTCAAGAACAACAAAGTCATATAAAAGCTTCATCCGATTCAAGCTATATCAAAGCTCAAGTATTGCTTTCAATATGAGGATATTAGCTTTCTTTTGTTTTTCTCTCTAGTGCTAGAATGTAGGCAAAGAGTTACTGAGTTTACTTGAAGCTATTGGGAATCACACACACGTTTTTAGACTTGTGTCTTTTAAGCGTTTTTCACAAAACACTATTTTTCACAAGTATGAGTACCTATCTGCAAAATTCTTTTTCCAAACAGTTTGTTTTTAGTATTAAAAACATTTTACAAAGTTTCAGAATTTTCAGAGGTCAAATGAATATTTTGCAAATATTTCAAGTTGGTCAAAAATCTGTTTTCTGGAAAATATCAGAAATCGGTCGACCGATCCTATGGCCATCCCTTAGTATCTTTCCAGATTGTCGTCGGTCGACCGATACGGTCGACCGAATTTTCAATCTTCTAATCGCACCGACGAGGCTCTGCTTGTTTTTCCAAATTTCTTTAGCTGCCCGCGGTCGACCGAATTTTTCGGTCGGTCGACCGACGGTATTTTCGGTCGACCGATTATTTCTTCGGTCAACCGATTTGGTCAGCCGCGATTTTTTAAAACGGTCGTTTTTCGCCTCGACTCCTGTGCTTTCACTTATTAGTGATTGGCACAGTCTGAGGTCACAACCTGCAAAGTAGATTATCTTCCTAAATAGGAAGATTGGGTTTTTGTTTTTATTGATTTAAACTCTTTTATAAAAACCCCCAAGCCTGCTTCTTCTTCTCCAAGCCTAACGTTTGAAAGAGAACCAGAGAGCTCTGTTTCTTCCTGAGAAAATTTTCAAATCAAACTTGTTCTTCTGAGTTCTTGTGTGTGTTTCACTTCCCAGCTTCAGTACTCTTCTCTTTGCTATAGGGGCTTGTGTAAAGAGAGTGTCTTGCATTTATCTTCTGCTGCTGTGAGTGAGATCTTGTGTAGATCGACTGTGAGGGAGTGTGATCTGTGAGATCAACTGTGTAGTGAGAGAGAGATCTTGTGGGATCATTGTGTAGACGAAGTTCCGGCTTCCAAACCGGATGTGTTAGTGGATTTCTCCTCGAGAGTGGGGAGCGGGGACGTAGGTCAGCGGGCCGAACCTCGTTAACACATCGCGCGTCAAGGATAACGATTCCTAACTTTATCTCTTTCTTTATTATTGCACTTCTGTTACTGTGGTTTGTTTGTACTGTTTTTTAATTGCATATTAGAGCCTCTTGACCCTAATCACCCCCCCTCTAGGGTCCTTCAATTGGTATCAGAGCTTGGTCTCTATATCAGTTTTTGGTTTAACAACCTTAGAGAAAAGATCTAATGGAGGCCTCTTTGAATATGCATATGTTAGAAGGACAATCCACAACTAGACCACCTCTCTTTACCGGGACAAATTTCGCCTATTGGAAGGCTAGAATGAGAATTTACCTTCGTTGCATAGACCTTGACATTCTAGAGCTCATAGAAGAGAAATATGAGGAAAAGTCCAAAGTCGGGAACATGACCGATGGAGAAAGGCACCTAGCTAATCTCAACGCTAAGGCTATGAACGCCTTAATTTGTGGTCTTTCCCCTAATGAATATAATAGAGTTTCCACGTGTGCAACCGCATACGAAATTTGGGTAAAATTATGTGTCACACATGAAGGAACCCCCCAAGTTAAGGAATCTAAAATTAGTGGGCTTATGCATGATTATGAGCTATTTAAAATGCTTCCAAATGAATCCATTGATGCTATGTTTTCTCGTTTTACTAATATCATCAATGAATTACATGGTCTAGATAAGCAACTATCCATTCAAGAGATGAACTACAAGATACTTCGCTCCTTAACTCCGGCATGGGAGCCCAAAGCTACGGCCATTGAGGAAGCTCATGACCTTACTACATGCCAACTACAATCACCATGGTAGAAATAGGTTTCATGGTTCTAACATTCGTACATACAAAAGAAATTTTGTATGCACCTATTGTATGAGACATGGACACATTTCTACTCATTGTAGAATTAAAGACAATGAAGATTTTTATGGTTTGATATGGGTACCCAAAGGTACCAAAACTACTAACCACCAAGGACCCAAGACATGGGTACCTAAAGCTACTACACCTTCATCTTCTTCTTTTGTAGGGAACGTCACGGCAACGACGTAAGGAGATGTGGTACCTTGATAGTGGTTGCTCACATCATATGACGGGCAACAAAGAGTTATTTGCAACCCTATCAAGGATTGAAGGAGGCAATGTCTCCTTCGGTGGTGGTGAGAAAGGTAAAATCATTGGTATCGGTTCTATTGGTAAGAAACCCTCACCCATTATTGAAGATGTTTATTTAGTAAATGGCTTGAATCATAATCTTCTTAGCATTAGCCAATTAAGTGATAAAGGTTTTGATATTTCTTTTAAACCGGATAAATGCATCATTAGTATGGATGGAAAAATTGTTTTTATTGCAAATCGCAAGTCTAATGTTTACATTTTTGAGATGAATGAGTTAGTGAATCAAGATGTGAAGTGTCTTGCGGCAATTGATGAAAATCCTTGGATTTGGCACAAGAGACTTGGACATGCAAATATGGAGTTAATATCAAAATTGTCTAAGAAGAATCTTGTGAAAGGGCTACCTAGCTTGCACTTCATAAAAGATACAATTTGTGAGGATTGTGCCAAAGGTAAACAAACAAAGTCTTCTTTCAAATCCATCCATGAGGTATCGACTTCTAAACCCTTGCAATTACTTCATCTTGATTTATTTGGTCCTATGCGTGTTACCTCTCTTGGAGGCAAACACTATGTTTTTGTGATTATTGATGATTTTTCTCGTTTTACATGGACAATATTTCTTGCTAAGAAAAATGATTGTTTTGAAGAATTTGCTAATCATGTTAAAAGAATTGAAAATGAAAAGGATTTGAAAGTTGTTAAAATAAGAAGTGATCATGGTGGTGAATTTCAAAATGAATTTTTCTATGATTTTTGTGCTCATCATGGTATAACTCATATGTTTTCCGCTCCTAGAACACCACAACAAAATGGTGTTGTTGAACGGAAAAATCGTACCATACAAGAGATGGCACGCACTATGTTAAACTCATTTGATTTACCAAAATATTTTTGGGCGGAAGCCGTCAATACGGCTTGCCCTGTTTTAAATCGTGTTTTGATTAGACCAAAGCTTAAGAAAACTCCTTATGAACTTTATTATGGAAAAACTCCTTTCATTGGTTATTTTCGTGTCTTTGGTTGCAAATGCTTTATTTTAAATACAAAAGATCACCATGATAAATTTGATTCCAAAATTGATGTTGGTATTTTCTTGGGTTATGCACCTCGAAGTAAGGCTTATAGGGTCTTCAATAAACGAAGCCTCGTTGTTGAAGAGTCTATAAACGTTACTTTTGATGAGACTAATGTTGGCTCTCAAGTTGTGTTGCCTAGGAAAGATGATGATGATGATATTGAGGGAGGATTGGACTTGTTGCAAATCAATGACACTCCCTCTATAGAAGTTCAAAAGGATGTGGATAGCACAAACGCTCAAGATCAAGTTGAACCACCTAAAGCTTGGAAATTCACATCAAATCATCCAAAGGAACAAATCATTGGGAGCCCTTCAAAAGGAGTTATAACTCGCTCAAAAGCCTTGAGTGAATGTGGTAATGTTGCATTTCTATCTCAACTAGAACCTAAAAAGGTTAATGATGCTTTAAATGATGAGTTTTGGGTTTTGGCTATGCATGAAGAATTAAACAATTTTCAAAGAAATGAAGTTTGGAAGTTAGTTCCTAGACCTAACAATGCTAGTGTTATTGGTACAAAATGGGTTTTTAGAAACAAACTTGATGAACATGGCATTGTAACTAGAAATAAAGCACGTTTGGTTGCCCAAGGATACAATCAAGAGGAGGGCATAGACTATGATGAAACCTTTGCACCGGTTGCAAGGTTGGAATCTATTAGGATGTTTTTGGCATTTGCTAGTTTTAAAAATTTCAAACTATTTCAAATGGATGTCAAAAGTGCTTTCTTAAATGGTTTTATAGAAGAGGAAGTGTATGTTGAGCAACCCCCCGGTTTTATAGATCATGCTTTTCCTAATCATGTTTACCGGGTACAAAAAGCTTTATATGGGTTGAAACAAGCTCCTAGGGCTTGGTATGCTCGCCTCTCTAGTTTTCTTATTGAAAATGGTTTTTCAAAAGGAACAATTGATAACACACTTTTTGTGAGAAAAAGGAAAAATGATTTCATTTTGGTTCAAATATATGTGGATGACATTATTTTTGGTGCTACTAATGAATCCTTGTGCAAGGAATTTTCTAAAGTTATGCAGGATCACTTTGAGATGAGTATGATGGGAGAGCTTACATTCTTTCTCGGGCTCCAAGTCAAGCAAACTAAGGATGGGATCTTCATTTCACAAAGCAAGTATGCGAAGGAATTGGTGAAGAAATTCAAGTTGGAGAATTCTAAGCATGCGCCTACTCCCATGAGTACTAGTGTTAAGCTTGATGCGGATGAGAGTGGTGAAGATGTGGACCAAAAACTATACCGAGGTATGATAGGTAGTCTTCTTTATCTCACCGCTAGTAGACCCGACATCATGTTTAGTGTATGTGCTTGTGCACGTTTTCAAGCCTCTCCTAAAGCATCTCATTTAATTGCGGTTAAAAGGATCATTAAGTATGTTAATGGAACTTTTAACCTTGGTTTGTTTTATCCAAAAAGCACCACTTTTGATTTATATGGTTTTTGTGATGCCGACTTTGCCGGATGTAAGGTAGATCGCAAGAGTACTAGTGGAACATGCCAATTCTTAGGAAATTCCCTTGTTTCTTGGGCTTCCAAGAAACAAAATTGTGTTGCATTGTCCACTACGGAAGCGGAATACATTGCCGCCGGCCTATGTTGTGCTCAAGTTTTATGGATGAAACAAAGTTTAGTTGACTATGATTTGAATTTTCAAAATATTAAAATCTTTTGTGATAACACAAGTGCCATAAATATTTCCAAAAATTCGGTTTTGCATTCTAGAACTAAGCATATTGACGTGCGCCATCATTTCTTACGCGATCATGTAGAGAGACAAGATGTATCCCTAGTATTTGTTGACACCAAATCTCAACTAGCGGATATATTTACTAAGCCTCTTGGAGAGGATGATTTTTGTCGCATAAGAAATGGTTTGGGCTTATGCACTATGTGAAAGTTCTACATTGCTTGCTTGACTAGTTGTATTTTGCATTTAGTATTTCTCTTTACCCCATTTTTGATGGTGACAAAGGGGGAGAGAAATCTCCTCATTTGTTGCATATATTTAGGGGGAGCTCATAGATAGGGGGAGCACCTATCTATAAGCTATCTTATTTTTGCTCTTATATAATGGTTGGTTGTCATCATCAAAAAGGGGGAGATTGTTAGCCCTTATGTTTTGATGATGTTCTTACAACCACCATTATCGGTACTAATGGCTTATTGAGTGTAAATGTAGTAAAATCATTTGTCAAGCTCGTTAGTGCCATTAACGGAGGATGGATGGAATATACGCTAAAACGAAGACATCTAAAGGAGGAGGAGGCCAAAAAGATGAAGCAACGTTATTTCAAGAACAACAAAGTCATATAAAAGCTTCATCCGATTCAAGCTATATCAAAGCTCAAGTATTGCTTTCAATATGAGGATATTAGCTTTCTTTTGTTTTTCTCTCTAGTGCTAGAATGTAGGCAAAGAGTTACTGAGTTTACTTGAAGCTATTGGGAATCACACACACGTTTTTAGACTTGTGTCTTTTAAGCGTTTTTCACAAAACACTATTTTTCACAAGTATGAGTACCTATCTGCAAAATTCTTTTTCCAAACAGTTTGTTTTTAGTATTAAAAACATTTTACAAAGTTTCAGAATTTTCAGAGGTCAAACGAATATTTTGCAAATATTTCAAGTTGGTCAAATAACCTGATTTCAGAATATGTCAGAAATCGGTCGACCGGTCCGGTCGACCGATCCTATGACCCTTCCTCAGTATCTTCTCAGATTGTCGTCGGTCGACCGGTACGGTCGACCGAATTTTCAATCTTCTGATCGGTCGACCGTGCCGGTCGACCGACGAGGCTCTGCTTGTTTTTCCAAATTTCTTTAGCTGCCCGCGGTCGACCGAATTTTTCGGTCGGTCGACCGACGGTATTTTCGGTCGACCGATTATTTCTTCGGTCAACCGATTTGGTCAGCCGCGATTTTTTTAAACGGTCGTTTCTCGCCTCGACTCCTGTGCTTTCACTTATTAGTGATTGGCACAGTCTGAGGTCACAACCTGCAAAGTAGATTATCTTCCTAAATAGGAAGATTGGGTTTTTGTTTTTATTGATTTAAACTCTTTTATAAAAACCCCCAAGCCTGCTTCTTCTTCCCTAAGCCCTAACGTTTTGAAAGAGAACCAGAGAGCTCTGTTTCTTCCTGAGAAAATTTTCATATCAAATTTGTTCTTCTGAGTTCTTGTGTGTGTTTCACTTCCCAGCTTCAGTACTCTTCTCTTTGCTATAGGGGCTTGTGTAAAGAGAGTGTCTTGCATTTATCTTTTGCTGCTGTGAGTGAGATCTTGTGTAGATCGACTGTGAGGGAGTGTGATCTGTGAGATCAACTGTGTAGTGAGAGAGAGATCTTGTGGGATCACTGTGTAGACGAAGTTCCGGCTTCCAAACCGGATGTGTTAGTGGATTTCTCCTCGAGAGTGGGGAGCGGGGACGTAGGTCAGCGGGCCGAACCTCGTTAACACATCGCGCGTCAAGGATAACGATTCCTAACTTTATCTCTTTCTTTATTATTGCACTTCTGTTACTGTGGTTTGTTTGTACTGAATTTTAATTGCATATTAGAGCCTCTTGACCCTAATCACCCCCCCTCTAGGGTCCTTCACCGAAGAGTTTAGGGACATGACCCCTATCAATAAAATCCAAAGCCCTTGGGTTATGACCCTATTTTGGGCGCATGTAGTGCACGTGTCTAGTCATAGCAATAATTATGCAAATGATCTATTTTATTACAATAAGTGCATTGAAATGGATTCATTTATTTTTGTCGACCATGAGATTGTACACGAGGAACATTTACAAACAATGGTGATCTTTTTAAATCATTTTGCAAATGTGAAACTCTTTTTAAATCAAAATAAAATTTAACCAAATGACCAAATCTATCACAATAATCACATTTAAACACACTATCATGCTTATGATGAACAATGGGTGCATGTATGTGTGTGTGTGATAAAGAAACTTTATGAGATGCACAAGGAGCATTAATATTAGCATTTTTAGATTTTTGTGCATCATAGCAAAATTTGGCAAGATGGTCTTTACGATCACAAATTGAGCATTTATAAATTTTGTTATACATGTATGCATAGTGTGCGGGTGGTTAGGAAGAATTAGAACGTGACTTTGTACACAAGTCCATAAGTTTCTTATTATTATCAATGCATTTTGTTAAGGTTGAATCTAAAGAATAAATGCGGTTTTTCATATGATCCAACTCATCATTAGGGAATCACATTGACATTAGAAGTAGAACAACCATGATTAATTTTGAAAGAAATAAATTCATTCCTAATTGTTTCTACATTTAACATGGCATCCTTCTTCTCATTAGATAAGTTAGCAATTTCTAATTTTAATTTATCATTGCTTTTTTTAAGAGTCGCTTTTTCTTTGGCAAATATATCAAATTTTATTGCTAACAAATCATGATCGGATTTTAAATTTTCATGCTTGCTTTTTAAATCTACAAAATTATGATGCAATTTGTTATATGGATGCATTAATCTCTCATATGCACAAGCGAGTACATTAATAGAGAGTTCACATTCGGAATCGGACTCACATATCTCATTAGCGCTATCGCCTAGTGGCCGTGTGCATGATGAATTCCTAATTGCACTTGAAGTGGAATCTGCCAAAACACGTCGGATCTCCTCCAAGTTTCCTTGATGTGCTTCTATAAATTTCCATAATTTGTAAGCACTATCAAAATAAGCAAGTTTGTTAGAAATAGATAAATCAAAAGCTTTGAGAAAAAATTCTAACAATAACTTGTTCATTGTAAACATTCTTTTATCATTATTTCTCCACTTGGATTTCCCTAAAGTTGGCACAATATAAACATAATCAATTATTTTCCATAAATCGATATGTTTATGTTATGGTCAGTCACCATACTAAAATAGAAGCATCGAAAGAATACTTGCATAAGCCCAAGCGAGCTATGGTCCGAATCAACTTAGAGGCTCAAAAGCCCAGTCAGAGCCAAGTCCCTCGACTAGACGATCAGACAAGCCTTATTCCGATAGATAGGTCATCATGACCGACTCGAAGAACGAGATCAGTCGCCCCCTCGCAAAGACAACTCTTTCAGCAGACGACTCGACTACCGGGTCGCCAAATCATAATGATGACTCGTAGATGAACCCACCTCGGCCAAAGGGATAAGAGCCGACCAATATCATTTCAAACGTCAATCAACACAATAGTATTTATTAGTCCCATCAAGATCTCCATTCTGACAACCCCCGCCCCCCAGCCGCTTATTCGGCTTACAAGTCATTTCCCAGAGAATTGCCATGATGTTTCTCTGTGCACGAATGACTTCTCCTCCAATTTCCAGCCACCACCTGGAGAGAAAAGGACGACCATGCAGCCGACCTACCCGACACCCTGCCTATTCTGACAAACCCAGAGCACTGAGAAGACCTTTCTTCCCTGACACTAAATGGCTTCCCTTACAGTCGCATGCCGACACCTGGAGGAAGAAAGATGACTCAACAGCCTGCCTGTTCACCTTCCAAACCGCCTCATGTGCGTAGTCAACAAAAGCCGAGGGTCAAACTCCTAGAGACAGGGGGGCTATAAAAGTAGGTAAGGAAGGTAAGAGCAAAAAAAGAGTTTTTTTTAGGATCTCTGCTTCTTCTTACACCTTAGCTTTACTCCCCTTCGGGATCCTTTTTATCCAGAAAATTTTAATAATTCTAGAGGAAAAACCCCCTGCAAGGACCTCAATGGCCCAGGGGCCTCTCAAAAAACCCTCTCCAAGTTCACCAACTGACTTGACCATCGGAGGTACCACGGGGAAAACTAGCCACGTATTCCTGCGATTCTTGCATGTGCAGGTTATCAGTCCACCCCGCGTGCTCATAATTGGGCATAAAATCGGAGGAGGAGTAGGCCCAAACATTCATCCTCTCATTCTTCATCACCGTCGCCAGGATCAAAACTGCATCCGACTGTGGGAAACCCCCATCGATTGTTTGTTCACGAGCATTAACAGTTTGGTGCCCACCGTGGGGCCTACTTTCTTCTCTGAGAAGAAATGCCTAATTCTAAGTCAGGGCCTGACATTGTTCATTCTTGAAGAGCACCGGAATTGCACCGTTCAAGCTAAACAAAGCCTGGAATCGCATCATTCAAGCTAAGGAGGATTAACCTATGGCTAGGAGGAGCCAATGTGGGTATAGCTCTTGGAGGCTCCAGCAGCTTTCTGGGGGGTATTTGCTAAGTAGATCCTTGAAAGCCCTCCTAAGAAAAGACACACCACTATGGTGTTTGTCTGGCTTGAGTATGAAGCACAGGCTTCTAATCACTACCACAGATAAAAAACCCCACTGCCTGGACAGCCAAAAGGCCTGGGGTTGGATCACAAACGGAACCCCCATGGGTAATGATCAGATCCAGTATCGCTTAAGCTCCTGTCGGCAATGACTCCCTCGAACAAGGAGTAGCGATCAAGTCTGTGGCAGGCTCCTCGGACCACCACCATCTTCAAAGGAGAGTCCTTCCTCACCAATAGAGGGGTTGCGGGAAAAACTCAAGGGATCGCCATTTGGTCTTCTTAGGAAGATTAACAGCTCTGGCCTCCAGCCGCTGTTCGAACCACCTAAAGACAAAGTAAGAACTGGTGGTCGAAACATATGACTCGCATCCCCCTAACAAAAGAAGGCTCCCCCATTTATAGGATGGTCTGGACGTCGCTATCCCTGGAAACCCCCAGGGGAAGTCATGATCCCATCAAATTCTAGGGAACAAAGCTTTGACGCATGGGGCTCTCGCCAACAAGAAGCCCCCATCACAAAAGTTGTCTGGGCTACCTCCTTCGAGCAACATCTTCCAAAAGCTCAAACAACGGAATATCGGGCCTAACAGAGCAACCGACGGTGGACAAGCAAGATCTGTTAAAAATCATCATGTCCACCATCGACCTGCAAGGATCTCAGCAAAGCCTCCAAGCAGGTCCTTGGCTGATGAGATGGCAAATATGCCAACAACTCAACAACATCTAAAAAGCCAAACTGCCCACTCTCGGGAGGAAGAGCAATCCCCGATTCTGGGCTCTCCTCAGCTTGGCAACAAAGATAGCTAATGAAACAATAGCTCGCTCTTATCAAGGCAGGAATGTTCGCAGTCGAAAAGAAAAAACCAAGGAAGCTCCGTCTCGGTGACTTTGTCCCCTGCCAAAAGCTGTCTCCAAGATGCACACGGACAAGAAACATGGAGCCGACATCATCCGACGGAATAAACTTGAATGAGTTGTACTCTATCATGTATAAATTCCAATAACCAATGGAAACATCAAAAATGAAAAGAAATACATCAAAGACCCAGTCAGCTGGGCACTCGGCTAAGTCGATAAAAGTCCTTGGTACCTTCTCAGGATAAAATCAAGGCATAACCCCTTTTCTTCTGCCAACTCCCAAAGTCAAGTCTCGGCCCTAGGGGAAAATGCAGGTCCTTGGTACTTAATCTGGGTAAAACCAATGCACAACGACTTCTCAGTCGGAACAAAGCCATTGGCTCTTCCTAAAGAATAAGTCTAATGTAAAACGACTTCTCAGTCGGTTATAAGACCTTGGTGCCACCTCAGGACGAGCCCAAGGCATCACGACTCCTCAGTCGGTCATAAGGCCCTGGGGCAACCTCAGGACAGGCCCAAGGCATAACGACTTCTCAGTCGGAACAAAGCCCTTGGCTCTTCCTAAAGAATAAGTCCAAGACAAAACGACTTCTCAGTCAGTTACAAGACCCTGGTGCCACCTCAGGACTGGCCCAAGGCGCCACGACTCCTCAGTCGGTCATAAGGCCCCGGGGCCGCCTCAGGATAGGCCCAAGGCACAACGACTTCTCAGTCGGAACAAAGCCCTTGGCTCTTCCTAAAGAATAAGTCTAAGGCAAAACAACTTCTCAGTCGGTTACAAGACCCTGGTGCCGCCTCAGGACAAGCCTAAGGTGCCACGACTCCTCAGTCGGTCATAAGGCCCTACGGCAGCCTCAGGATAAGCCCAAAGCATAACGACTTCTCAGTCGGAACAAAGCCCTTGGCTCTTCCTAAAAAATAAGTCCAAGGCAAAACGACTTTTCAGTCGGCATCAAGACCTAGTCACCTAGGCACAACGAATCCTTAGTCGGAACAAAATCCTTAGCTCTTCCTAAAGAATAAGTCCAAAGCAAAACGACTTCTCAGTCAGCATCAAGACCTAGTCACATAGGCACGACGACTTCTTAGTCGAATCAAAGCCCTTGGTATCTAATCTGGGTAAAACCAAAGAAAAATGACTCCTCAGTCAGAACAAAGCCCTTGGCTCTTTCTAAAGAATAAGTCTAAGGCAAAATGACTTCTTAGTCGGCATCAAGAGCTAGTCACCTAGGCACGATGACTTCTTAGTGTAATCAAAATCCTTGGTACCTAATCTGGGTAAAACCAAGGCAAAACGACTCCTCGGTCGGAAAAAACCTTTGGATCTTCCTAAAGAATTAGTCCAAGGTAAAACGACTTCTCAGTCGGAACAAAGCCCTTGGTACCTAATCTGGGTAAAATCAAGGCAAAATGACTCCTCGGTCGGAAAAAGCCCTTGGCTCTTCCTAAAGAATAAGTCCAAGGCAAAACGACTTCTCAGTAGGTTACAAGACCCTGGTATCGCCTCAGGATGGGCCCAAGGCGCCACGACTCCTCAGTCGGTCACAAGGCCCTGGGGCTGCCTCAGGATAGGCCCAAGGCACAATGACTTCTCAGTCGAAAAAAGTCCTTGGCTCTTCCTAAAGAATAAGTCCAAGGCAAAATGACTCATCAGTCGGAAATAGCCCTTAGCTCTTCCTAAAGAATAAGTCCAAGGCAAAATGACTCCTTAGTCAGAACAAAGCCCTCGGTCCCTAATCTGGGTAAAACCAAGGCAAAACGAATTTTCAGTCGGGAAAAAGCCCTTGGCACTTCCTAAAAGATTAAGCCCAAGGCAAAATGACTTCTCAGTCGTCACAAAGTCCTTGGCTCTCCCTAAAAGATAGACCCAAGGCGCAACGACTTCTTAGTCGGTTCTAAAACCATTGATTCTGCATCAAAAGTAGCCCAATGTACCAGGACTCCTCAAGTCAGCGTTACACCTGTAGTTACCTACCTAGATGAACCCAAGACAAGGCCCCAAGGGACCGACATTATTCTGGGGAAAAAAGCAGAGTTTTAATATGTTCAAATCATTTCAACAACTCTCAAAAGCAAAAGGCAGGAGAAATCACTCTCATTCAAAAAGGAGTATTGTACATATCTTTTTTACAAAAAAGGGGCCCAACAGGGCTTGCAAAAAAAAGAAAGAGAAAGGGGGAGGGAGAACGACATCTATTCCTAAAGCTTTTTCCTAAGGCTCAGGGTCTTTACCCTCAGAATCCCTCTTCATCTTCTTCAGAGGCTTTCTGGAAGAACTCGGCTCCCCCGAGTCGGCACCTCTTTTACAGACCTCCATTGGTGGAGGAAGGACTGTCACTTTGGAGCCGGAGGAGGACGAGGAGGACCCTCCCATCTCTGGGAATTCTTCTCTGTCCAAAGCTCTGGACTCTTGAAGATCGAGAAGACCACGAAGCTTCTCGAGATCTTTGGTCTCAGAGTCACTAAGAGCCCTTGGCTCCAGTACATTCTCCTGTACCTCGGGCCAACCCGAGCAGGACAATATATTGTTGGTGACGAACACCCAGACGAAGAACCTCTTCCATTCTTCGTCCAGCTCTTGGAGGTCGGTATCCAAGAAGAAATCGCCTCGATAGCAGAAGAAATAGTTGGGTCCCCCTTAGCGGACCCTATGCTGACCGTGTGCCCCCAACAAGCTAATGTTGGGCACCACATCAGCCTCGGAGCAGACGTCTATAAACGCTATTAAAGTGCAGATGGCGTGCACGTGGAATTGGCAGGGGGAAACCCCAAGAGCCGTAAAAACCTCCCTAACGAAGGGATGCAGTGGCAGGCGCAGGCCACACTGCAGATGCGCCAGATAAAGAGGCACTCGATCTCCATCGTGCATATGCACCGGAGTCGGGTTGTCTGGTGCCCCTATATGTCGTCTTCGACCTAGACAGATAAAGGACACTGAGCTTCCTCTCGCAGTCATTCTGAGGAAAGTCCATGATAAAATCTCTTAAGAAGAAATAAAAGAACCTACGAAGAAAAATGTTATTGAGATAGAGTACTCTTCCAATAGCGCATGTAACTATTTATAAACCCCCGAAGAAGCAAGCGGGAGAATTCAAGAGGCTCAATCCTTGGAGCAACCAATACGGATACACTTTGGGAATCTGAAACGGATCGTTAAAGATACGAACCACTGCTCACACTAATCAATTGGCCAAGCAAAGCGCCGCCCGCTCTAACCCCTGACGCCTCGTTTCCTATGGAGAAGCGGTTCCCACAACCAACAACATAAATCTACCAAAGAGTGGCGGTTAAGCGCACCCCACGCCACGTTCCTAAGCCACGACCAACGGGCTAGAAAATCTCAAATATTCAGAACAAACTCATTCCTATTTTACTCAGACCCGACCAAAGTCAGCTCCGACTGAAAGGAGCCAACTGTTATGGTCAGTCACCATACTAAAATAGAAGTATCGGAAGAATACCTGCATAAGCCCAAGCGAGCTATGGTCCGAATCAACTTAGAGGCTCAAAAGCCTAATCAGAGCCAAGTCCCTCGACTAGACGAGCAGACAAGCCTTATTCTGATTGACAGGTCATCATGACTGACTCGAAGAACAAGATCAGTCGCCCCCTCGCAAAGACAACTCTTTGAGCAGACGACTCGACTACCGGGTCGCCAAATCATAATGATGACTCGTAGATCAACTCGCCTCGGCCAAAGGGATAAGAGCCGATCAAGATCATTTCAGACGTCAATCAACACAATAGTACTGATTAGTCCCATCAAGATCTCCATTCTGACAACCCTCGTGCACCAGCCGCTTATTCGGCTTACAAGTCATTTCCCAGAGAATTGTCATGATGCTTCTCTGTGCACGAATGACTTCTCCTCCAATTCCCAACCTCCACCTAGAGAGAAAAGGACAGCCACGTAGCCGACCTACCCTACACCCTACCTCTTCTAACAAACCCAGAGCACTGAGAAGACCTTTCTCCCCTGACACTAAATGACTTCCCTTCCAGACGCCTACCGACACCTGGAGGAAGAAAGATGACTGAGCAACCTGCATGTTCACCTTCTAAACCGCCTCCTGTGTATAGTCAACAAAAGCCGAGGGTCAAACTCCCAGAGGTAGGGGGCTATAAAAGGAGTTAAGGAAGGTAAGAGAAAAAAAGGAGTTTTTTTTTGGATCTCTGCTTCTTCTTACACCTTAGCTTTACTCCCATTCTTCTTCTTACACCTTAGCTTTACTCTCCTTTGGGATCCTTTTTATCCAGAGCATTTTAATAATTCTGGAGGAAAACCCCCCTGCAAGGATCTCAATGGCCCAGGGGCCTCTTAAAAAACCCTCCCCAAGTTCACCAACTGACTTGACCATCAGAGGTACCACGGGGAAAACTAGCCTCGTATTTCTGTGATTCTTGCATGTGCAGGCTATCAATCCACCCCACGTGCTCAGAATCGGGCATAAAGTCGGAGAAGGAGTCGGCCCTAACATTCATCCTCTCCTTCTTTCCCACCATCGCCAGGATCAAAACTGTATCCGACTGCGGGAAACCCCTATCGACTATTTGTTCACGAGCATCAACAGTTTAGATCTAACAAATAGTATAAATCTAACACGCCATTAAGCATAAGAGAAATTATTGAATTTTAGAGCAATATCAATAGCATAACCTAAACTAGGTTCACCATGCATATCCATGATATAAATGCAAGCAAGATAATCACAAAACTAGATTAGCAAATTGGCAAAGCGAGGATCTTTGACTCTAGGCGATTAAACCACAAATCAAAGAGCATCAAGCTCTGATACCAATTGAAAGTACCCTAGAGGGGGGTGAATAGGGTAATTGCTAATCTAATCCAATTATAATACCAAATTAAAACTTATTAACAATATCCTAGCAATATGATATACACAAGTGATATATGCAAGGATATATAATAAACAATAGATGATAGAAACTATAAGACAAAAGACGATATGAAAATATACACAAGAATAAGTGCGCCAATGCCAAACACAAACAAACAATATGATCACGGAGTTCGGTCAACCCTCGACCTACGTCTCCGCTCCTCACCTCGAGAAGATTCTCCACTAATCACAAATTCACTGCACAATCGGTTTTCAAAGCTCACCAAAAATTTTTATAATATACACTATTGTCAATCCTACAAGATACTCCTCTAAGTGTTGGCCTGTCCGTGTCACCTTCCTCAAGCCCTTGGAATTACTACCTCTATTTATGTTTTTACAACCAAGTCATTCCTCTTGGAATTGACCCCGGTCTCTCCCAACCACTCCTCTAAGTTTCCTTGTGTATTACAACGTGTTCAACAATGATAAGCTCAAATAAATGTTTTGTTCTCCAACCAAGATGAGAACGGAATTGTAAGCACACTCTCAAAGAAAACACTCTCACAACCCAAGTACACAATATGTGAAACACTAAAGCACAAGTGGTTGTGTGTTAATATCAATGAGCAAAAATAAAATTAAACTCAAGTAAATCTAGCTTGTATATGTAAATAAATCAAAATTATGATTAAGCTAGAAATGAGTTTAGAAAACTTCTCCAAAGAAAACAAAGAGATGTGGATGAAGATTTGAGGTTGAACGCCTCAAAACCGAAGTTAAGATCTTCTCTTTGTGAAACTTTCTTCACATAAGCAAACACACCAAAACTTAGAATTAAACTGGTATAAACACTCTTGAAAACCTTGTAAAAACTCTTGCTAAAAAACCAAGTCTTGAGGGCTATTTATAGTCTCTCAAAGAAACCAGTCAAAATTAGCCATTATGCAGAAAAAGCACAGATCAGTCGATTAGTGAAGAAAATCTATTGACTAATGAATTAGTCTTTGCTGTAACAGAACAATCATCGGTCGACTGATAAGAAAAATCGGTCGATTGATAAGAGGTGATTGGTCGACTGATGTAAAGAATCGGTCGATTGATTGAGACTGAAAAATAGACACTGAAAAAATGTACTAGTAAGTCGACTGATGAAGGAACATTGGTCGACTGATGCTTTGTTATCGATCGACTGAATTTGTAATCGGTCGACTGATGACTGAAAACTCACATGCTTAATTTTTGCTGAAAACTTAATTTTCTAAATTCAATTAAAAATAGTAAATCAACTCTAAAAATTATAAAACTTAGGAAAATATTTATATATGTGAAAATAAACATGTTAGAGAAGAAAATTTTGAAATAACACATCGTATTTTTGAAAACTCACTGTTTTGCAAAACGGTAAAAATAGGAAATCGTGAAGTGCTTGATTTTGATAAAATCTCTTCACACAAGTTTTGAAATACTTTTAAATGGATTGATAGACTTTAGAAAAGATGTAAAACCCTATTATTTAGTCTATAATCCAAAAACACAAAATGTGAAACAATATGTGTGTGTATATGAATAATTTGAGCTTTAAGTATAAACACACAAAGTATAAACACCTAGACTAATAACTATATACCCAAGTTAAATGATCTCGTGACGCTTGATCTTGGGCGATCCTCCTCTTCGAAGTAGGGATGAACTAATAATGTGTCTTGGACTTGAATTTTATCGTACTTCATTCCGATTTCCGCCAACCTCAAAAATATCGTCGTTGACGCGCGATTCCAATCAACCTCCGACCTGGATACAAGTTGGAGGAAAACAGAAAAGATAGAAAAATAAGAATATAAATTATTTGTTAATCATCAAAACTAGATTAGAAAGTAGGCTCATAAACATGAGTCCTAACAATAACCATACATGGATTATCTCATGTGGGATTATCAACATGTGGGATCAAAATCACCTTGTGCTCCCAGCCAAGTACTACAAATCTCTGCATCTTGGAGATCTAGAAGAAGACACTCTTAAAAGCTACATATGAGGAAGAGGGGAAGAGAACCCAAGTATCTAACAATTAAACCGACATTAACTCACTCATTTAATCAACATATGTGACTAAATGGATCCTATGATACCACCACGTTCCCACAGTTCGGATGCTTACACAGACTGGCTTTGCACTAGTCTTCTCCGTCAAACATGTTAGGATTGTGTCTTTGATTCTTTGTATAACTTCATGAGAATTAGATAGGATTAGAGATCTATCATGATTAGGAGATTGTGTTTCATCATGATTAGGAGTTTGAATCCTATTTTAATTATGAAGTTAGGCTAGAGATAGGATTTTTGTTTCCCTATATATATTCTTCTATTGTTGGAGGAAAAACCAAGAAGAATAAGAGAAGTGGGAGAACCAATATTCTTGTAATCTAGGGTTAACATAGGGCATAGCTTGATTCAAGAATATTGTGCGAAAGGCGAGGGTTTCGTAATCTTTGTCTGTGCAACAAATTACATCATTGGGAGAGAGTTTCACAGTCTTTATCCGTTTAAAAGATTGTAAGGAGAGGGCTTTGGAGATAATATGAGAGTTGATTATGTATGTGAGGCTAAGAGATTGAGAGACGAGAGTTGAGTTGTTCCATTTATAGTTCTCCCTGATACATAGTGAATTTCTCTTATTGTTGCTCGTGGACGTAGGTCGAAGTTGGTCGACCGAACCACGTAAATCTCAGTGTTCTTTCTTCTTGATTGTGGTTATTTTATATGTTGTTGATTGTAGGTTGGCTTCCAAGTTGCGTAAATCGTAGTAGGCAGGAAGACTAAATTTCCCCAACAAAACACTGAAATCCTAATGTGTCAACTGGGGGAATGGCTCGTTTATTAATGTGTGTGCAACTAATAGCCTATTATTCGATATTACAATTGAAACTTGAGAGAGTATGAGAAGTTTAACGTAAACCTTGAGGCCATGTTTAGATTAAGGATTTGTTTTGTCTTGTGACTAATTTAACTCGTTGTAGTCCTGGGATGCACTAATACTACGGGGAGTTAAATATTTAATAACATGTATGGTTTGATTTGTTATTAGCAGCTCTAATACTTATTCGTGTTTGAGAACCTGTCACCATAAGGTGCCATAGGGTGAGAACATAACAACAAATGTCCATAATGCCCTTTTTCCTACCCATCATGATTTTAGTTAAGCTCAGACAGATTTTGGCTATGTTTTATTAAAATTGTCTATCAAACATCTAATTTACTCTTATGTAATTTACTGTGCTTTTAATCTATAGGTTTTACATCCTTTATCCTATATTTATTTCTTTATCCTCCACCTTGGTAACAAAACCTAACAGCATACTTGTACGATGAAGACCCAGTGCAAGAAAAAGACAACAATTTTCAAGAGAAGAAATTTTCTATTTAAACTCATTCTTATTTTTATTCTTAAAAATCGACTCTATTCATACTTTTTTATAAAAATCGATCCACTTTCTCGTCACGTAAGCATCGTGACGAAAAAGTGGGTCGATTTTTTTTAATCATGATCCTAAATAGTCAGGGTTGACAACTCCGACTATTTAGGACGCCGCTAGTTATTTAGAAGCTAAATTAGTCGGGGTTCTAAACCCTGACTAATTTAGTCAATCCAAAAATCCGCCCATAGGACTAATATCCATCCCGGTCAAAAAATTACGCTACAGATAAAGCACTTGCATCCTAGCGCCGACCAATCTCTCACCAAACCTCGCCGGCACTTCACCGGTAAACATGTTATTGTTCAAATACAGGCTGCCAACCGTCGCCAGCAACAGCGATATCGAACCCGATAACCTGCTAAAGCTCAGATCCACCACCGGTATGCTCACCTCAGCGCTCGGAATCACCGGCCCAACGAATGAGTTTCTTTGCAGCTGAAGGGATCCCAATGGGAATGAGAATATGCAGCTTGGGATTAGACCCATAAGCCTGCTCATGCTGAGGTCGAGGAAATTGAGCCGGGTTAATTTGGGCAGAACCCAATCGACAGAACCCGTTAAGAGATTGGACGACAGAGAGAGGTATTGCAATGAAGACGACAAATTTGGAACTGGGCCGGAGAGATTATTGTGTCTGAGATCGAGACGAACGAGAGAAGCTGACTAATTTAGCTTAGGCGACGTCCTTAATAGTCGGGGTTTCCAACCCCGACTATTTAGGATCGAGATTAAAAAGAAATCGACCCACTTTCTCTCGTCATGATGCTGACGTGGCGAGAAAGTGGATCGATTTTTGTACAATTTTTTGAATAGGGTCGATTTTTAAGAATAAAAGTCGAAATGAGTTTAAATAGAAAATTTCTTCATTTTCATGATTGAGTAGTTAATTTACCAATGAATTAACGAATTTCAAACAAGCAACTACCATGTGTTTGGCTACCAATGTGTTTTTTCTGTTTCCATTTCTTTTTTCAAAAAAACAATAAAACTTGTTTGGGAATAGGGGTGTTTTTTTGAGTTGTCCCTTTACAAATATCAAAAGATCCACGCTTTTCTCAAAACACCTCAAAACACCTTTTAGGTGTTTTGAGATCCCCGTTTGATTTCCCGCCAAACCAACGCGACCCCCCTTTTCTCCCCCTCAACCC
>NC_033794.1:90010082-90021765 GCF_001876935.1 Asparagus officinalis | reverse complement strand
AGCCTCGTCGGAGCCTTTGTCGCCTCGTCATCCTCCTTTTTGAGATCTGAAGCAGGACGAGGAGAAGCGTGACACCAAAACCCTAGAATCGGAGGCGGAGAGCCCCGGATCGGGGAGCCACGTGTCGTCATCCTCCTTCAGTCGGAAGGTCGCTAAGTCGAGATCCGTCGACTGCGGGAGTAAGAGCTTCTCCGACGACTTCTTGGAGCGGATCTCCACCAAATTCGACGACTGCACCCTGTGAAGAGTCGAATCTCACCGCGAATCCAACAGCAAGACGGTGGTTCATCATCGCCAGCAGCTCGATCACGACAACAAGCAGAGAATCAAGGAGAGAGTCAGGTGCAGAGAGTCAGGTGCAGCGGAATCTTCGGCGGTTTCGGGATGATCTCGTCGTCGTCCTCGGCCTATTGGCTCTCAGGTGATGACGGTGGATGTTGGGAAGGCGGTCAATGTTGGTGTCAATCCATCGTTGCTAGCTGCGCATTGAATTGCACTTGGTAATTTGGTTTTATTTATTTTATTTTTATTTTTATTTGTTTTTTTGAAGTTGAATTCTTCTAAAATATGATTGTAGATATTGATTGATTTGGTTGAAGATTGCAGTTGCGTAAGAATTATGCCTTTGATCAATTATATTGTCAATATAAAACTTTTACAATGGTGTTTTCAAACACTTTAGGAGAAAAAACACAACACCAATGTGTTTTTCTAAAAAAACACAACAACAAAAAACACTTTGGAAGCCAAACGCTCCAGCAACGCGTTCGACAAAATTCTTTCACGTCAACTCCCAGTCTTCCAATATGCGGCCCCTTTTTTTTTTCGTATTCGGCGGATGAGGCTATGAAGGAAATAACTAGAGAAAAAGAAGCCAACGTGAAGGAAAATTAAGGACGACGAGGGGACCTTTTATAGGTTCTAATCCTAAATGTAAAACAGCCTCAGCGCTGTAATGATTGACTTTGTCAAACACGGTATAGTTTCCCGACGCCTAAGTTCAACAACATTACAATTAATTCTATAGATGTGAAAAACGCACGTTCTGTCAATTACATTGTTCATCATTTTGTCCGTGATGGACAGATTTCTGTGGACTAGCATTGGAGTATCAGCGATACTGACAGAAACCGATTAAATTTCTGAGGTGAAAGCGGTCAGCCAAAAACGAATGTTGTAGAGCGAGTAGAATTTTTCCCAGAGTTTGTTCTTGGCGCCTACTGGGCCTTTAATTGGTGCAATATTGGAAGCTCCAGACATACAATTGCATCGCAAAAAAAAAGTTGGCTTTTCTCCGAGTCGATCTCAGGCATTAACTTCATAATATCTTGCTTAAGGAAATGTAGGATAGATGGAGATAGCAATTGGACGTTTTGCTTTGCGAATAACATGCTACTGCTCGATTTTGAAGCGTGAAACTTTGCATCGCTTGAGGAGATAGCAATTATAAAATATCATCATAACCCAACAAGAAACTAGAGTCATATCCCCACATCAGTTCATTCGCATCTGCAACCTAAGCAGGCAAAGTGAGATTCCAAGACAACATGGATTCTCTCAAAGAGCTCTCCCAGGAAGAAGAAAAAAAAAAACAAAGGGTGTTCACCGAGCCCAAATTAGTAGACAGCTCAAGGCAATGCAACAGCGACAACACCACACACCTTGATCAGCTGCATACGCTGCACATCAAAACAGCAATCGATTGCTGTTTAGCCGTGCATACTCTTGCATTGATCTCGCTCATTGGATTTTCTACGCCATTCACATATACAATAAGCCCTCTTTATCTTCAGTGAGATGTTAACCTTGATATCTTCTGCTGAAATAAGAACATTTTTTTAGAAATTTGTCCTTGGCAAAGTATTAACACTACTTTCAGATCATAGTTCCGAGCAGGTTTTAATGTGATGAGCTGATGATACAAACAAAATATTACAATTAGTTACCCTTGTTACAGCAATCCTACACTTAATAATCAAAAATTTATAAAAACATTACATTTACAACGGATGAAGAATGAGAAGTGAAACGCAGACTTGCCGGCCACTAACAAAACAAGTGCATAGATAATTCGATGCAGGATTATGGCTTTTGGTGCATTGCAACAGGACCATCAGGCAACTTGTTCTGGCTATCTTGTTCAACCTTTACATTGCTTGGTTCATCAACTGACATAGGACCTACATCTGAGGGCTGCATGTGCAATAACGAAAACAATAGAAGTTAAAACATCTCTCTCATTTATTTCTATGATCATTCTTCATATATAAAGCCTTTCAACAGTCACCTTGAAAGTGAAACAGGAGTCCTCATTCATCGGCTCTGTGCCTTTGACGTGCTCTGGAGTCGCTTTATGAATTTCCTAGACAGTAGAAAAAATAGAAATAGAATCCATTACAATAAACTAACTGGAATGAGCTTTCAATGTCTAAAGGAGAAACAGTATGATGTTTCTGAATAAAAATCCATCAACAATGTCCATTTCACAAGTTAGATGCATTATTAACGGTGAACATGCTCTAAAAGAATGAAATTATCTTTCTATAGTTTCAACAAACTGAACCCAGCCATAAACCTAACAATAAATCCGGGAAATGGAGAATATATGATGATGAAGGAAGCCAAAGTATGATGTCAGGATATTTTCCTGCATGCTTGCTACAACATTTTATGTCCTTAATTTTATTCATAAGTCATAACTTAAAGACACAATTTTACACTTCTCACAACTCACATGCTATTTGATGCTTGTTAATAATTATTTCCATTTATATTATCATATTGGGATGAATTTATTTTTTATTTTTTCCCCTTCATATTCATCTCAAAGTACAAATCAGGGGGAAAAAACACATTACAGGCTAGAACACATGACTCGCGATAATTCTAGTTAATAGGAAGATAAATAAGTTGCCAAAATGATATACATTGCCCATCTCCACCTATAATTCCTCTGCCTTCTGCAGTCAACAGAAGCAAGTTCCAGCAAGATCAGAAGCTATATCACAGAAATTTTTTTCCCTGTAAGCAAAAGTTTCCCCCTTTTATCTACTTACTTTCCAATTTTAGGTAGGCTGCTTCTGTGGTAATGACAGTCACTATTTTCCCATTCTTTTTAAGTTAGAAAACAAACCAACAGTGCCAGATATATGCTGTGAAGCCCCATGGCCACATACTGCACATGCATAATGATGACTAATCATGGTTATTTTTGACACGTAACTACAAAAATAACAACTCGATCTAATACTCTTCAAAACTTTACCCGACTAGCTAATCTTAAATTCAGCTTTACAAATAGAACTATGAAATAAAGATCATAACTAATCTTCAGTTCTAACATCCTCGTCATGTTAACACTTACAATAGGAGATGTGAGATTCTAAATATGACCCTAACAGTGTAGAGGTTCCTCCTACGGAAGTAAGAGGCTAACCCCAGCATATTCCTGTGATATACGATAATTTGCTTCATGCCCCATTCAGTTTGCACTATGCAGCAATTAATTTCGCACACATTCATCCGGCTTTAAGCATTAATACCATTTGTAATGTTTAAGCAGGAACCTGATGCAAGGTCACCCATTTTGAAATTGCTCCCGCCAAGTTAACTATGATTTTTTTTCTATAATTCCTCCCTCAAAGTTTCTAGCTATGGTTAGTTCTACTTCCTGAGCTTATGGGAATTATTATACACCTTTCTGGCTCACATCCATGTTGGATTACTCTCCCAGGACATGACACAGATTCCTAGCAGCAGAGGATGATTACTTGATGGTATACAATTGTACAGAACTTGATATGGCAATCTTATCTAACTATTACATTGTTAGAGTATAAAATTATAACCCCACAACAACTTCGGAGTTTTGGTGTTGTGGCAGGGTGTCTAAGAATCCAAGATGGTATCATAGCTTCTGCAGCAGTCTCAACTTGCTTCTCACCGTTCAATGACAACTTCATCTATTGCAACTTCACATAACAAGTTCAATACCATCTTTAGCTAACACACCAGTTACTTTCATTGCTTTTGCACTTGCTCCACAGATGAATCATTTCTAAGTTTATTTTTCTCTTTTGACAGCTGCTTCAACAGCGAGTTATCCTTTTGGAGTTTTAAGTTCTCAAGCTCAAGGCTGTGTCTAAGAATCCAAGATGGTATCATAGCTTCTGCAGCAGTCTCAACTTGCTTCTCACCGTTCAATGACAACTTCATCTATTGCAACTTCACATAACAAGTTCAATACCATCTTTAGCTAACACACCAGTTACTTTCATTGCTTTTGCACTTGCTCCACAGATGAATCATTTCTAAGTTTATTTTTCTCTTTTGACAGCTGCTTCAACAGCGAGTTATCCTTTTGGAGTTTTAAGTTCTCAAGCTCAAGGCTTGAGAAAGGAATACCAGCAGCCTTCTGTCAGGTTGTTGAACCATTTCCCAAACTTGTTATGTGAAGTTGTAACAGATGAAGTTCAGTTGTCAAATACTGGTGAGAAGCAAACTAAGGTTGCTGTAAAAACTCTGGTACTATCTTAAAGACCATTACACAAACTCCGAAGCTGTAGTATTTTATACTCTAACATACATGGAGTAAGATAACATCTTAAGAGAACATCAACCAACTCATGCACAAACTTCCGTGCAAAAAAACTTGGGTACTATCTTAAAGACCATTACACAAAAACACCAAAGCTGTAATGAGGGTTGAGGGTTATAATTTTATACTAACATACATTCCATGAAATGAGATTTCTGAAGCATGCAATGTGATGGTGAAACCAAGAGCAAGAGAATTTTATAAGTGTTCATGCAGATTGCATCAAAATTATCATATCACTGAGTTGAAAAAAGAGGGTGACCAGAGAATTTAACGTGAGACATAAATGAACAAGTTCATATCTAAGCACTCGGATTACAGATTTAAATTTCACAGGACGACAGATCCATGGACTAACTTTTGGCAACAAAAAAAACTAGGGTGCAACTTGCATAGGTTGCATTGGGTTTATTACAAGGTCTAACCTGAGGAACGTCTTATAGCCTCAACCTAAATCTTAAACCCTACTCACCTGGCCACAGGTGTAGATGAATCCAGAGAATTTAACGTGAGATTGAAACAGATAGGTTTGCGCCCAAGCACTTGGGTTCATAGATTTTACATGCAATATATTCACTGATTAATTTGTTGATGAGCTAGCATGGGGTGCACTGGGTTGAGTAGATGGTCTAACTGAAGCAACATCTTACACACAAAGTTAACCTAACTGACATGGAACACAGGCCTGGTTGAACATAGATTGGTTTAAGAAAATACCAGGTCAGTTCAATGCAGTTATTATTTGAATTGGGCTGGGTCGGGTTAAGTTCAGGATCTAACTCGACCATCTTAAAACCTCAATCTTAACTAACCCATCCTGACCACAGGTCTTTGCACCTAGGCTAATCTGCGTTATAATTGATCGGGTCAATCATATTGAGCTATTATTTACAGGAGTTAATTACTAATGCCAGGTAATTATTGCTTCAAGTTAAACAAACTTTCCTAGTTTGTCTGACATGGCAGCCGCTTGACACCAAGAATAATCTACATCTCAGTTTTATATTCCTTCACACAAAAAACGTGAATAAGAAGCTATATATCATTCAAAGGCCCGCTGAATATTATGACAGTTCATAACTCCAGAAAATGACTTTTCATACAGCAAGAACTATGTGGTATGGTAGGGATAAGGGTATGGGTACTGGTATAGGTACGGGACACCGCAAATTTATAAAAGGTAGGGTATGGGGACACGGCTACATAAATATATTTATACACATATTATGTATTGGATTTAATAATTTATATAAGAAGAAGGATGAGAACTAAAATCCATATAACATTTTTATGTTTCTTTTATTATATGGATTATAAATTGGAAAATCACTAGTTTTTGAACTGTACATCCAAATGACCCTTCAAGATCATAATTCAAAACCTGGCATGTGTCCAATGAGTTTCAAGAAGTGGATGTGAGTGTAGGACATATGTCCAAAAAATGTATGACAAGTGTTTTAAATTAAAACATGTGTTGTATAATTGAGTACATGCCCGGATAAATGTATGGATATATGCAAGGAGTGTCCAAGGAATTTGGGCATAGGTACGTGTTGGGTACGGGTACAGCTTCAAATTAGAAGCACCAGGCAACATAGACCAAGAAGGATGGAAAGCATTGGCATTAAGATTTATTTATGATGAAAAGGAGGTGGAATATTGTACTGCCGATGATCATAATTTTTATAGATAGATCATACATATCTGGTGAAATTTAAACGGAAAAATAGGTTAATAACTTAACTCAGTTATTATCCGTCATTTGATGGTCGAGATTCACCAGATCGCGAAGTAGCATTTAAGAAATCTAAGAAATATGAAACAGATGAAATGCTTTTTGGCATCTCGAAACAACTGAGTATCATGAAAGATATTGTCAGAACCATCTTCATACCCTAATTCAAAAATGTAGGGACATTGGTAAACAATAAAAAAAAAACTGATATTTTACCTCTTTTTCAAGATTTTCCCTCTTTATTCTTACATTCTGAATGCTGTTAGCAGTAGGCCTGCAGCTGTAAGGAAACCTGATCTGTCAGAAACAGGCACATAACTGGTAAAAGAGGGACATAGAAGCAAGAAAAAAAGTACCTCTTAGGATAATCCTCTTCCATATCAGAATCGGAATCATGTCTTTCATCTGGATCCTCTAGATCTTCATCAGGCTGGTAATTAAAGACATAAGTAATTACCTAAGCGTTAACTTGAAATTTTCAACAAGATAAACATTTCTCATTTCTCAGCCTGAAAATAAATAAAAAAATCAATGCATGCTTCTCTTTATGCCAAAAATTAATCCCATAACTAGAAACTAAAGGGTCTCTGCTTGTTTAGGAATTTTTTTAGCAACGCTCAGGATCCCTTTTGCTAAGAAGGCACTTACTGGTATAAGGCACAAGCCTATGTCACTGAAATATATAATTAAAAAGTCATCTGTCAAAGAAATTTACATTAAAAAATAATAATAAATGAATGAACTTTTTTTTAATTTTTGTTAAACTGTCATGTCTGGACTTCTACTTTCAGGTAAGTCTAGTACTTTTACTGCATGCCTTTAATAAAAAAGTGAAGCTCTTGTTAAAATTATAAAACTAAAGAGATTGTTACCCAGGTATATGACGGTACCAAATAAAAGTTACTTGAAACTGCTATAATCATGTTGTTTGCCTTTATCTCAAACAGAAACTCAGGTAAAACCAATAAACGCACAGTGCTAAAATGACACGGATGAATGATGGTAACTGAAAGTAGTAAGATGGCTACAATTATGGCGTGAACAAACTGAATAACTACATTTGATTCAAAAATAAAGGGTGATGTATTTGCAAGTGATTGTTTTAACCAAGGTTTTAAATATCAGATATAAGAGAAATACCAGACGGCCAAAATTCATATTAGATTGTGGATATCAGAAAAATATCGGGGATATGTAGTAAATATTGAAGTACCGTATCGGATGATATGCATATAGAGTATATGTCCTAGCATGTAATCTTAACATACTCAATGAAATCTACAAAAACTAAAATGCAAAACTTATATAGGGAAAAGAACCTAACAGATTTTTGCTAGAAATTTTATAGGGCTAGAATTGCTAAAAAAAACATGAAAGACATTTCACATAACTATATTTTTGCAACAAGCCGTATAAAAGGATATATAGGTTAACATATCAGCCGATATATCGACCATGTCGAGGATACACTGCCCAAAACTGACAAAAAGCAATAAAGGATATTTAGACCACATTGTTTTGCAACATATCTTGTAAAAGGATATATCAGCTATATAGGGGATATTTAAAACAATGATTTTAATAGAATAAATACCTCAGCAAACTCAGTATCAGGAGGTCGTTCTTGAAACTGGACACTCGGCGCATGTCGAAGTTGGGAGAGATTGTCTAAAAGTTTTGCCCTTATATCCTCCAGAACTTGGCGTGTATTTTTGTTCTCCATGTTACTTGGTGCAACATGAAGTGTGTAATCTGGACCAAAATACTCATAATACTCATGTGGAGGCATTTTGTCTTCAACCTCAACACCAAGAGCAACTCCTGTCTGCTCAAATCAAAAGAAAAAGAAATACATCAACTCCACAGAAACAAAAGAAAGATAAAATGTAAAATTCAGGCAAATGCGGTAGTACTGCTCAGAAACCAAGCCAAACAGGGAATCAGTGAAAAAATGAAGAGAAGAATATTTGTATTTCTTTCTTTTATATAAGTATAAAGCTCAAAGGTTTGGTCGTTAAAACATAGGAACGACTAATTAGCAAATAGTATGTCCTTATTTAAGAATAGGTTCAACTTATCCTCTTAAGGAAAAATTACTTAGGACAATTATAAGAACCACAATGTTTTATGGATTAGAATGTTGGACGATTCAAAAAACATGTCAAAAAAATTGAGTCTAGTAGAAAAGTGAATGTTATGATGGGCGAGTCAATATAAACTAAGGAATAGGGATGAGTATATTCGTGTGAATTTGGAGGTTGCTCCTATTAAGTATAAAATGAGAGAGAATCATATGAGATATTCTGATCATGTGCAAAGTAGGCCATTAAATGCACCAATTAGGAGCAGTAATAAGATTATTATTAAGGGAGAAAGGACTAGAGGTAAGCCTAAGAAAACATGGTTAAAAAACCGTAAAAAAGGATGCGATAAAGATTAACTTAATGGAGGAGATAGCCCTTAACAGAACTGATGGGATAGTAGTATTCATGTAGCCAACCACAAGAAAGTTGATGATAACAGTGATCACAATAAGAACTAGACCTTTTAAGATTAAAAACAACATATCATATATGATGTTTTTTCTGAGAACAATGATCTTACCAGTCAAAATAATCTGCAAGGAACTCATTTGTCTTATGATTAAATAACAAGGTACACTACAGTAATCGAGATAAGGAACAGATTTGGTAGTCAGGTAGTACCTCATAGCACCAGCAACGAGCAACATTCCGGATTGTATATCCGCCTCCACCTAGTAGTAAAAGTGGTACATTAAAAGATCTCATATACTTCACACACTCTGCATGTCCTCTAATGGAAAGGTTAAAACAACCCAGCCGATCACCAGATAAAGAGTCTGCACCACATTGAAGGACCACAGCACCAGGCCTGAAAACTTCCATCACTTTACCCATGATAGGTTTAAATAGAGAATGATAGCTCTCGTCATCGATGCCATCATCTAGGGGAACATTCAGAGAGTAGTATTTTCCATTTCCGTGTCCAACGTCCCGAATATCTCCTGTCCCAGGAAAATAATCTCCAAATTTGTGAAATGAAACTGTCATTACTCTGTCAGTTGTGTAGAAGGCCTCCTCAACACCGTCTCCATGGTGGATATCAATGTCAACATATAGAACACGCTGCCAAAAGATAGAAAGATAAATGCATATTGTCTAATTTAATGGTGAGGAATAACAAAAGTATAAAAAGTCAGAATATACTGACATATTTCATTAGATTACTAAGTATTGGAAACAGAACAAGCAAGAACTTACAAATATAAATAGCAAAATATTAATTATGAAGTGCAATAAACTAGGTCAAGTTCACATATACACTGAAAAATAATCAAGATTAAAACACATCCTAAGTACAATAAAGTCTACCTTTGCCCAAATTCATTAAGAATGCAACAGATATATTAGTATGCTAATGCAGCAAAATGTTTTGAGCGTAATCCCTTTAACCAGGAAAGATACATTATAACATGAATATTTTTTATATTACAACAAGTAAGACTCCGCTTAATGGACGAAATTTCTTAATTGCACATTTTTATGGACAGCCAATCTAAGCCACTAAGATCACAATAAGCGGGATGGGATCATCGATTGTGATAGTTCAAGATGTGATTTTAGACTGCCCATTTAGAAGCCCCACTGTGAACACTTTTTTCATACAGTAAATTGCACAAAACCCCCCTCATCTACAACATGAGTAGCACTTATCATCCCTAAAGTCCTTTACTAGAACAAAGTCCCTTCGTGTTAACCCTCTAGTTAATGGTGTTAACTTTTCATTCAGATTAAATGCACGTGATATATATGTGACTTAATCAAACTTTTAAGTTCCCTAAACAACCCTGTCTCCTCAAGAAACAAACCACCAGTTTTTTTCTTCTCTTCTGTCCCTTCTCCAAGTGAAAAACCACCTGAGTTTTTTTTCCTCCTTCGCTCTTCGCACTAACAAACCCATCAGTCGCTGATCAAAGGACAAGCTTTTGGCACTCGTGAAATTTCTCATCACAGATCATTTTCTTCGTTAGAGATAAGGATGGCATAAGCCTGCGAGAAAGCTTTGAGCATACCTTAAATCTGCTAATATAAGGTGCAGTAAGTAAGGTTTTGAAATTCCTTTAGTCTTTAAACTCTTCCACTATTAAAATGCTTGTTGATTATGGTTTTATATTGAGATCCCCAAAATTTAACCCGAATTTTATTCTTTTGGCTTACTATGGCAAACTTGATTCTATCTGGGGTCTTGTACAATTGCGGATTTCATCCTGAAGTCAACTAACATATTCTAGCATGACATTAGTTCGCTTGTGCATAAATGACATTTCTTAACATATTTCAACATTTATCTCTGAAAATAGGGGTTTTTTTCATAGAAACCACCTTTAAACTAGGGCCAATCTGTAGAAACCACCTTTTCTTTTCAATTAATACACTTTGAGAAGAAATTCACATCTATTTATAGTCCATTTCTTTCTAAGTTTTGAAGCTCAATTATGTAATTGATAATGAAATTGGCTATGACCTTTTCAGTAGTAATTTGTCATTTTGAAGATACAGATGTTTATGATCATGCAAAGCCTTGGTTTTGGACCAATATAATAACTATTCAGTTCATTTGCAATTTTATGATGATACCAATGTTTATGATCATGCAAAGCTTGGATTTTGGACTAATACACTGGTTATGCAGTTCATCTACAATTTTATGATGATGCATCGTTTTGTACAAATTATATGCTGTCTCTTATAGTTTGCAAGATGATACAGATGTTCAATTGCAATTTTAACTCATGCTTCGGTTTTGTACAAATTCATTTTAAGATACAAATGTTAATGATGCAAGGTCTGATTTTGAACTACCATAATGACTGCATAGGTTGTCTAAAATTTTCAAATAAATTTATAGAATTGCCAGCTCAATAATGGACTCCTGCAAATACAAGTAATATAGACAAAAAGTTGCAAGTTTTCAGTAGTTGAATAAAGAGGGAAATTTAATAGAGAAGGAACGATGATGCAATGAGGACTGGGCTGTTCAGGAGTTGAATAGCGAGGGAATAAAGCTCAATTTTGTTTGGAAAAAAGAGAGGGAAGGCTGGAAGAAGAGGGGTCTGTTGATGTCTCTATTATTAATTAGAAAGCATGGTTAATTAGGGAAATTAACTTTGATCAAACCACATGCATATCACATGCAGTTAAGCTGGATAGAAAAGTTAACACCAGTGAGCAGACGGTTAACTCCTAAGGGGCTTTATGCTAGTAGATGACTTTAGAGGTGATAAGTGCTTACTTATAACATAAATGAAAAAGAAGGGGGGGGGGGGGGGG
>NC_033794.1:89976249-90010072 GCF_001876935.1 Asparagus officinalis | reverse complement strand
ATATTTAAAACTTGGAATCATAACTATCCAAAAGATTTTCAGTAATAAGTTTCGACACAGCACCAAGTGACCTTAGTTCATGTAATATGACACTTCATTATGAGAGATTCTTAGTTTTGACTTATTGCAAGCTTCTTATAAGCTTATTACGAAACATTATGAAATGGAAACTACTAGCACATAGGTTCAATTCGACCCATATGACGCAGCAGGTAAACCAGTCAGTAAAAGTTCCTGCTCTCATTGAGTTGTTTCTCCATTCATATTAGCTTTATTTTCCCTATTTATGGTGGGAGCTTCAACGTAAACTTGTGGCCTTTTCCTTTTAAAAGATAACAGTTAGGCAAACCACTTCACAAATATACATAATTTGACACAATTAAAGGCTGCTTATGGCTTTACTAGACATCTACTGTCAATGTAATAACTATCAAACATAATATTTTCCCAAAACCCCAAGTTTAGACGTAATCAAGAAGCAGGCTCATTAAGATAAATCAGCCAAATCATTCAGCCAAAATAGAAAAGGTTAGAACTTTTTCAATACCTCATGCTGCTTAAGCAACTCCAAAATCGCAAGAACAATATCATTCACATAACAAAACCCTGATGCCTCACACTTCTTCGCATGATGCAACCCTCCAGCCCAATTAATCGCGATATCATGCCCATGATTGAGCTTCACAGCTCCACCCATAGAGCCCCCAGCATAAGTCTGACAAAAATTATAAAGCCCATCAAACACAGGACAATCTTCACCAACATTGAACCTCTTCAAAGCCCTCATCTGATCTTGTTGGGTCTCGGGAGTGATCGATCGGAGGAAGGAGACATAATCGTCGGCATGGAAACGGCAGAGATCACGGTCACGTGCCGGGTTGGGCTTGAAGACCTGCATAATCACGTCGGGGGTGGTAACAAACCAAATAATTAATTAATTGTTCCTCTAACTATTATATTTCATTGGGTAGTCTATTTAACAGTAAAACAAATACTTCTTCAGTATTTGGTTCATGAAAGATCAAAATTTTACCCAACGCATTGTTTGCTTATCAAAATATAACTCGTCTTATTATACAGATGATGTTAGTCCCAAATCGATTACTTTACCCAAGCAAAGTTTCAACTTTGAAATTAAATTTTACTTACAGAAATAGCAAAAATGAAAATATTTCTTTAATCAGATAATAATTCGAAAAAACGAACTAACTTGGAACTGGATTGGAGTCGAACCTGCATGGAGTGGAGAAGGCCGTAATGGGCCAAGAGAGCGTGGGTCATCCGGATCCGATGGGGTTTCATTGGGTGGCCTTGGCCGTAGTAGTAGTTGCCCACCTCGGGATCGTAAAAGTAGCAGACTTTGCGCTTCGTTGCGTCGGGGCCCGCCGACAGAGAGTTCCCTCCGCCGTCGCCGGTGAGGTCCATTTTGTCAAGCTACCACCAGTTGTGTAAATCCCTCCTTTTTCGGGGAACCCTAGTTGTTCCAGAGAGAAGGAGAAGATACCGGGATTTTTAGAGGGGTTTGAGTTTCCGCTCTTCTTGATATATAGGGAATTAGAAGGGTACAGGGGCTATAATTATTGTTATTAGGGTTTTGATTATGGAGTTTTGGCAGATTTTGGAATCAACGACATGTGGGATCCAATTTCTTTTCGGTAAAATTGTGCAAAGGCCCAAAAACAAAAAACAAACTCATCATGTGCTCTGCAACATCTTTGGCTTTCTTCCACGTGTTTTAACTCTTAAATTGAAAATATATGTTCTGCGGCCCTCTTTTAGCAATTATTACATGTCAACTAAGCATAGAGAGAGAATAAAATGCAAAAAAAATCCAAAATATCATTATCTCCTCTATTCTTTCATGTTAAGTCTAAAAGCTTTCATGTTAAGTCTAATTTATGTTAAGTCTAAAAGCAAGTTGAATTAGACTTAACATGAAAGTCTAATTTCATGTTAAGTTTAATTTTATTCATGTTAAGTCTAATTTAAATTATTTTATGTCTAATTCAACTTATTTCAAGCCTAATGTAATTCATGTTAAGTCTAATTCAACTTGTTTTAAGTCTAATTTCATGTTAAGTCCAATTTAATTCATATTAAGTCTAATTTAATTCCTTTTAAGACTAATTTAAATCATATTATGTCTAATTCAACTTATTTTAAGTCTAATTTAATTGGACTTAACTTGAAATTAGACTTAAACAAAGTAAAATTAGACTTGACATGATTCAAATTAGACTTAAAAGAAATTTAACATCATTGAAATTAGACTCAATATGAATCAAATTTGACTTAACATGAAATTAGACTTAAAATAAGTTGAAATAGACTTAACATGATTCATGTTAAGTCTAATTCAACTTGTTTTTAGACTTAAAATAAGTTGAATTAGACATAAAATAATAGAATTAGACTTAAAAAGAAATTAAATTAGACTTAACATAAACTGAATTAGACTTAACATGAACTAAATTAGACTTTACATGAATTAAATTGGACTTAATATGAAATTAGACTTAAAATAAGTTGAATTAGACTTAACGTGATTCATATTAAGTCTAATTTAACTTGTTTTTAGACTTGAAACAAGTTGAATTAGACATAACATGATTTAAATTAGACTTAAAAGAAATTAAATTAGACTTAACATGAACTAAATTGGATTTACTATAAAATTAGACTTAAAATCAGTTGAATTAGACTTAACATGATTTAAATTGAACTTAATATAAACCGAATTGGACTTAACATGATTTAAATTAGACTTAATATGAACCAAATTAGACTTAACATGAATTAAATTGGACTTAACATTATTTAAATTTGACGTAACATGAACCGAATTGGACTTAACATGAATCGAATTTGACTTAACATATAATCCATGTTAAGTCTATTTCATTTTATTTTAAGTCTAATTTCATGTTAAGTTTAATTTAAATTAGACTTAAAATGATTTAAATTTGACTTAACAAGATTTAAATTAGACTTAAAATGATTTAAATTAGACTTAAAATAATTTAAACTGAATTTAACAAGAATCAAACTGGACTTAACACAAACAAAACTGGATTTAACACGAATCAAACTGGACTTAACACGAATCAAACTTGACTTAACATGAACTAAATTGGACTTAACATGAACTAAACTGGATTAAAATTAGACTTAAAAGGAATTAAATTAGATTTAACATGAATCAAATTGGACTTAACATGAAGCAAAATTGGACTTAAGATGACTTAACATATAATCCATGTTAAGTCTATTTTATTTTATTTTAAGTCTGATTTCATGTTAAGTCTAATTTAAAGACTTAAAATGATTTAAATTAGACTTAACAAGATTTAAATTAGACTTCAAATGATTTAAATTAGACTTAAAATATTTTAAACTGAACTTAACACGATTAAACTGGACTTAACACGAACCAAACTGGATTTAGCACGAATCAAACTGGACTTAACATGAACCAAACTGGACTTAACATGAACAATCTAGAGGTTGTGGAGATGCAGTGGCCTCCTGGGAAATTAAGATTTTGCGAGGCCCAGTGCTTTCTAACTTTTCTTGTGAAAGCAAAGCAAGTATTCATTACTTATTAGGAACAAGAACTAAAAGGGTAGATCAGATAACATATTCATTGTCCCCTAAAAAATTTGAAGAGGGTGTAGCTAGTCAGAAAACCTCCACTAGGATTCAACTAACAATTAGCTAGTTAGAATTCAATGGCGAGCATAACAGATCCATTATTAAGAAAAAAAATATGATATATATATATATATATATATATATATATATATATATATATATATATATATATATGAAAGCTGATCCCTTGCCTGACGCGAGGATTGCGTTTTTGAGGCTCTGCCCAAACACTGCGTTTCTACTCCAGAAAGCGCACTTCGCGGCAATGAGCCTAATTATGAGCGTTACTTTTCGGCCAAATTGTAGGATAATATTTGCATCGGACTTTTCTCCCTGAGCACGTGTCAGCGCCACGATCAACACTGGACAAGTCTCATCATGACCCTAGCCCGAATAGTCTCCCTGACTTGTCATATCACATGGGCTCTGTCATGCCGCCTATCAATATCTATTCAATGCTAAGACGATCTCTCTAATGCTGAAGTGGTTTTCCCCCAACTACCTGCTGACACCCGTAAAGAGGATGCTGACACAACCATCAGCCCATACCACCATCACTATTTCGTACTCATCCAAAATGTTCGATCTGCCCTTCTCCCACAATATAAATATAGGTACTATTCACTTTAAGGGGGAAAAGTCCAAAATAAAGAAACAAAAGGATAACTCTAAGTTCTGTTGTTTCTCTTCCACTCAAGTTCATCATCTAACTTGATCGTTGGAGGTACAACGGGGGAACCAATCTCCATCCTCTCATAAGTTTCTACATGTGCAGATTGTTCAGCAACCTCAATTTAAGTACCAGACATAAAGTCGGAGAAGAAGGGGATCCCCTCATCAATATCCTCTACCTCATCAAAATTATCCTGCCCTGGATACATATTGACTGTGTGATCACTAGTATATCAACATATACTATAATTCGATAAGCAATAAAATAAATAGAATAAATTTTGAATCACATAAATAGTATAATTATTTTAATAATATCAGGTAAATTACGAATTACACTATTAATTTAGTATTATATTATTAAATAAATTAAAAAATAATTTAATATTATTTTTAGAGTATTTTCTCAAAGATTATTACATGATACTGAATAATCTATACTTGGTAATAGGGGTGCATTCGGTCCGGATACGGCTCGGATATGATGCTTATCATATCCATATCAACTTACTCATCTCGGATACGGATACAGATACGGATATACCTCGGTAAGAAAATTTTATAACCATATCCGCTAAAATATATATATATATATATACACACACACACACACACAAATGGTAAAAAATTTGTAGAGATCGCAATCTTTAAAGGATATGATATCATAAGTTCAATTTTTTCTTTTGGTTAATATGATTTCTCATAATGTCATATTGATCTTTCTTTGAGTAATTACAACTTGACTAAAAATTCCAAATAATGATGGACAATAAGAAACAAAAGTATGGAATTCACATCCTATCACAACCACCTGCATGCGAGTGGATGGTTCCTTATCTTTTGAGTAAAAAGTATGGTAGAGAGGCGCTCTGGTTGGACGATTTTAATATGATTTGTACTCTTTTTCTCTTTCCCATCTTCTCCTAACTAAAACGCAAGCCCTACTTATACACAAAATGAATTTCAACGTTTAAATATTCTAAGAGCTTTGTATAAAATTGATATAATTGTTTTTTTTTGTAAAACCGTGTATATATTGGTCTCTGTAAAATGTAGTTGAAATAGAGATGGTTGAAGAAAAATCGATACGACATGCATTTACCTTGGAAAAAATGAGCTATTTAAAATGCAACTTTATAAAAGCTTTGTCAACTTACCAGCATTTAGGTAAGAAAGAAATGTCATGGGTCTAGCCCAAAATAAGGCCCACATGAGATCCACATGAATTAAAATTATATTTAGAAGAGTATTTGGATGATCTAATTGTAATAGGAATAGGCTTGGAGGATCTGAAAAAAAATTCCTTTTTCAAACACGAGCTGAACAGTTTCAAAACTGTTTTCCACGATCTGAGGAGATCACAACTCTACTCAAGAGTGATTTAAGGGGCGGTTACATCCCATGAGCCCCACTTAGGAGCGAATTAAGGAGGTGGTTACACCCCTTAATCCCCTATAAATAACTTAAAATTAATTCAGTTCAGGGTTCGGTCTGCTAGATCTTTCATCCTTCTTTTTGGCAGCAAAGAAGAGATCCTTAGCTGGTCTAACCAATTACGGTTAAGATCAATTAACTCATCAAGAGTTCTAAAACTTGCCACACAAGTTCTCCACAACGTCAAATCGTGAGGAGAAGATCATGTTCCAGTGAAACAAGATGTCGGATCGTCAACGAGAAGCAAACTCGACGCGAGCAATCGATGGAGGCATGTCATCGCCACCGTGAAGAACCCAGAATTAAACAAAGGGGAGAATCAAATTCATTCTCTTCTCTTTTGTAATCAGGAAATCAAATTGTAATCAGAATCAAAGGAATACAAGTCAATTTTCTTTGTTTTCTTCTTTGCTGTCATGCACCACACCGTGCAATAACATGTTTCACCATCATGATTCTATCACTCTAGTAGAGTCAATAATAGGTGTAGGTACAAAAGCAAGTAAAAGATAATACGAGAGATAATTGATGAAATGATAGAGATCAAAATAATATTTCATCATCCAACATGCAGAAATACAAAGTAAATGTCTGAAATGAATAAACTGGAGTTCTTAACAAGTCTCAAATACAACAAGTCTAAGCGAAGGAAATAAGGCATACAACCTTTACAACATATATAAAATAGTCCTTAAATGTCTAACAAAAACTACAGTGGAGCTCCAAAATAAAGCATAACTAGAATAGATAGCTGAACACTAAAGTATGTCGCCATCAACCTGCGACTCTCCGGGCTCCTAGCTCGTTACCTGAAAGGGGGAGGGACAACGAGCGTCAAAACGCTAGCAAGCAACATCACAACCAACCCCAAGGGAGAGGGCTCGTTGTATATGAAAAATACAGATATCACTATATATATATATATAAAATCAATTATCCTAAAATATAATGGGTTTTAATACTTAGGAAATTTCAACACGAGCATAGGTACGTCGAGCGAAATAATCCAAACAAGGAAACCCTCATGTATATACCTTGTATCTCAAATTGAAAATCCCTAAGTACCAAACCTGGAGTCTAATACATGAACAATAAAGAGAAGATAACAATCCCATCTCTACCAATAATCACAGTTATGTCAAAGTTACAAAGTTACAATGAGTGTCATGCCCAGCCTAGGTAGCTATCATGTCCCAACTTTATCAATATATCGTGTTCCAAACTCAAATGTGTATCATGCTCATGGTTTAGCAAGAATGTCCAACACATGGACTAAAAGTAGTGCATGTCCAACACATAGACTGAATAGAATGCATGTCCAACACATGGACCAAGATGATAAGTATCCAACACATGGATTAATAATAATGTATGCTCAACACATGGACCATGAACAAATAGGTGTAATTGTCACTAGCATATGTGGAAAGGAATACATATCCCACTCTTGCACGTGTTTCAATGTGCGGGTCTAAAATTATGTTAAAAGTCAACCCCCATGTGTAGATAAGTCACTAACATCGCAAACTAGTGGGAGATAAATGAGGTGATCACTCGAACACGCGAAAAGATCAACAAAAAGTCAGTATGCACAAAACTGTGTAGCAGTCGACCGTAGAGACCACTCCGGTCGACCGCTCACAGAGCCGAGATTCACTGGGCTCAAAACTGAGCAGCGGTCGACCGCTGAGGTCATGCCGGTCGACCGCTCAAAGAGCAGAAACTTTTCTGCTGGAAACGTTACAGAACAGTTGACCGCCGCGTCCACCGCGGTCGACCGCGAAGTAGACAGAAGCCCAGTTAGGGTTTCTATCAACTTCAAATCATAATCAAATTCGCTGATTTCTATATTAATGTAAATCTAACATTTTTACAAAGTCATAGAACAAAAGACAACGAAATTAGATATTTAAAATCTATCATCAAGATCCCAAACATATATAAACATGGTTTAAATATTGTTTATTCAATGAAAAAAGAAATTTACTCTTTTTAAAACCATTTTCAGATCTAGATCTCTTTAATACAGTTCGTTGGTGTGTTTTTAAAATTTGAAACATTTGATTATCATGCCATATGTCATAAGGATCTATTGTATCTACAAAAATACGATTTTAGGCCTAATAAACCGAATTAAAACTCAAATTTAAACATGAAAACATAAAAGGGAAGAAGTTGGGCGAGATGTTACAATTTAAACATGAAAACATAAAAGGGAAGAAGTTGGGCGAGATGTTACTCGCCTCTGATGAGAACAAAGTCCTAGATCTGAAGGAAGATGATCCCTCTCGCTGAATCCACCAAAAATCCGCTGAAAAACCCTTCAAAGCTCCTCCCAAATCACCAAGAAGTGAGAACTAGGGTTTGAGGGGAGAGAGGGGGGCTAGGGTTTCTGATTTCAGATGAAAAGAGGCTCTCTTGGGTTCATTAGCATATATACTAACCCCACAACCCGACCCGAAACCCGTTTAGACCCGAACCCAGAAAACTCTCTGCCTGTTGGGCGGTCGACCGCCGCGCCCAGTCCGGTCGACCGCACAACAGGAAAGAGATTTCCTGAGTGTGAGACTGATGTGCGGTCGACCGTCGCGTCCACTCCGGTCGACCGCTCAGAAGAAAAATCCCTGCCTAGATTGATTTACCACGCGATGCTCAAACCACTCAATTTCTCTCATATATAAATACTTGTTGGGTTCTCAAACACTGATAATCACATTCATCTAATATATATATATGATTATTTATCACAAAGGAATTATTTATTACTAATAATTCACATATATTCATTATAAAAATTTTGGGGTTTTATATAAAAGTTTAGATTCTGGATAGCTCGGTTATCTGATTGTAGTGATTCAAAAGCTGTTGCCTTCAGAATGACGACGCTGTTGAGGGTACAGTGTTGGTTTCTCCATGGGTATTGGAGATTTTTGGTGAGACGAGTTTTAGGGTTTTAATGCCCTAGAGATAACACTGTATATATATTTCTCTTGTGATTTAATCCTCAAGTTCAGGTGTAACTTGGAGGGATTACACTTTTGATTCATAGTGAAATATTTCTCTCTGGATTGCCCCATGGACATAGACACGATTTGCCAAACCACGTTAAATCTTGATGTTTGCTTGCTTGTGGTATTTTCATTGGTACCGTTATTCGTTTAGTGTTTCATTCTGCAGACTAATCTCTATAAAATCCCTAACAAGTGGTATCAGAGCCCTGATTCGGGACATACTTTAGGATGGAAAAGACGGAGAGTTTTGGCATAATGATGAAATTGGATGGTTCTAATTGGTAAATATGGAAGTCCAAGATGAAAGATATTTTGTATTGTAAAAATTTACATGACCCTATTGAGGAAGATGAAGCCAAGCTAGAAAAGATGACTGATAAAAATAGGAGAAACAACACAGGAAGGCAATCAGTTATATTCGGATGTAGATCGTCGTTAGTGTGTTTCATCATGTATCGGGTGAGACTAATGCGCAGTCTCTTTGAAAAAAGCTTGAGGATCTCTACAAGCAGAAGACCACGAGAAACAAAGGGTTTATTATGAGACGGTTGGTGAACTTAAAATTTCAAGAAGGAAGCAACATAGCAGGGCACTTGAATGAGTTCAAAAGTTTGATTAATTAGTTAGCTATCATGAAGATGATTATCGATGATAGGCTATGGGCTTTATTACTATTGGGTTCTTTGTGAGACAGTTGGGAGACACTGGTTGTGATAGTCAGCAACACAGCTCCAGATGGTGTGTTATCGATGAGTATGAGACAGTTGGGAGACACTGGTTGTGATAGTCAGCAACACAGCTCCAGATGGTGTGTTATCGATGAGTATGGTTACTAGTAGTTTATTCAATAAGAATAGTCAGCAACACAGCTCCAGATGGTGTGTTATCGATGAGTATGGTTACTAGTAGTTTATTCAATAAGAAAACTCGGAGGAAGTCTACTAGCACAGATAACTCATAGGCACTTGTCACGGGGGTAGAAGCAGGTATAGGGACCAGTCCAGAGGTCATGACACATCTAAGGGCAGATCAAAGTCTAAAGGGAGAGGTTGTTTTTATTATAGGAAGCCAGGTTATATCAAGAAGAATTATTAGGTATTGAAGAAAGAGAAAGCTGGGAACAAAGATGAAAAGAAAGATGAGAAGAAGAAAGCTGACAGTGACACTACAACTACTTTGTCTGAGACCGATGTTATTCTAATTTACAGGGAAGAAGACTGTATGCATGTTACAAGATAGAATTCCAAGTGGATAGTGGATACAAGAGCTACATGGCATGCTGCCTCCAATCGAGACCTTTTCACATCGTATAAAACAAGTTACTTTGGCAATGTGAAGATAGGCAATACCAGCTACTCGAAGGTTGTGGGACTTAGTGATATACACTTATAGACAGATACTGGATGCACATTGATCTTAAAAAATATGCGACATGTTCTCAATTTGTGGCTCAACTTGATTTTAGGTCTTACTTTGGACTGAATGGTATATGAAATTTAATTTTGTGGAGAAAAATATAAAATCACCAAAGGCTCTCTTGTGGTGGCTAGAGGAAGTATTTGTTGCAATTTATATAAGACTCAAGCAAAGGCTTCATATAATTCTTTGAGCGTGGCTCAAGACGACAACACTCTCAGTTTGTGGCATATGAGGCTTAGGCACATGAGCGAGAATGGGTTGTAGATATTGTTAGACCCTAGAGGGGGGGGGGGGGGGTTAGGATCTAATCTGATTTTATGCTAATTAAAACTAATAACAAGTTATCCTAGTAAGTATGAAATACAACAAGATATATGAGCTAGGATAAGCAATATGAACAAAAAGATATATCCTAGCAATGGGATATACTATGAGATATATGCAAGGATATACAACTTAACACAAGGGTGAAATAAACATAAACAAAACAAGAGTGATAGTGTGCAAATAAACAATACAAACATACAATATGATCACGGAGTTTGGACCTTCCGTCCTACGTCTTCGCTCCCCACTCCCGGGGAGAAATCCACTATCATAACCGGGTTTTCTACGCTTACCCGAATAACGTTTACACCTCACACTTGGTTTTCTTGCTAACCGAAAACTTTACAACTACACACTTATAATCACACTCTACACCCTCTAAGTGTTGGCCTAGTTCGTATCCTTCTCCTCAAGTGCTCGGATGCAACCTCTCCCTAGATTCGTCAACCGACGCCACTCCTATTGGATTCGATCCCGTCTCTCACCACACACTACTCTCGGTGTACAAGTTTATTACAAGTAATACTCACAATATAAGTTCAAAAACAATGTTTTATTCTCTATAATGAATGAGAACACAATGTAGCTCACTCTCAATGATACACTCCCCACAACCCAAATATACAATATGTGTAAAATACTAAAGCTCAATGGTTGTGTGTGCAAACAATGAGAAATAACAAAATCAAATGTAAACTCAATATAAATCTAGCTTAATAAAGATAATAATCAATGATAAATATAAATGCAAAGCTAGAATTGAGTTTAGAAAAACTTCTCTAGAACAAGAGAGATGGAGATGTGAAATTGGAAGCTCAAACCCAAGTTGATCTCCTCTTCTTGTGAAACAATCTTCACAAACCCAATTTTATAAACAAACACTTAAACAAACTTAAACCCTTGTAAAAACTTGTTTAAAACATCTCTTAGTTGTAGAAAATAGTTATGACAAAGGGGTATATATAAGGAAGAAGAAAACAACCCAAAAAACCCCAAAAACCCACTAAAAAACAAAAATCAGCAAGTTACCGTTACTATGCAACGGTAACTTCGGCGGTCGACCGTGAGAAATAAAACTACAAAACTGCTCTTTGAACTGTAGACAGTCAACCATGGTGGTTGACCGCACTGTAGCATAGTCGACTGTAGCGGTCGACCGCACTGTTCACGGACAGTTTCTGATTTTGACAGATTCTAGAATTTTGTGTATCTAACTTTGTAAAATCAATACAAAATAGTAAATCAACTCCAAAAATCATGAAATTTTGAGGGAATGTTCTAGACATGTGGATAAACATGTTAGAGAAAGAATTTATGAAATATTACTTCTAAGTTGAGGGAAATAAATGTTTTAATATAGATATATAGTTTCTAAAAAAACTACAGAAAACTTGGTTTTGTAAATTCAATTGAAAATAACAAAACAACTCCAAAATTAGTAAAACTTGAAAACATGTTTGTATATATAATGATAAACATGTAAACGAAGAAATTTTTTAACTCGCATTTTCCAATTATGAAAACGCATCTGTTTTGTAAAAACATGCACGGACATGTGCACGAACATGAGCTTATTAAAAACTTGATTTTGTAAATTCAAATAAACATAACAAATTAATTCAAAAATTGATAAAACTTTAGAAAACATTTATAAACATAAAATTGAACATGTTAAAAATAGAATTTCTCAAATTGAGCTTCCCATGTGTGAAAACTCATATATTTTGCAAGTGTATCCAAAACATGAAAATGTGATATATATGAAATTTGATGTTTTGACATAAATAATATTTTAAAACCCTATGAAATAATTTTATAGACTTCATGAAATATGTATATAATGATTGTTAAATCCATAAACCAAAACTTATGTGTATATATAACTATATATATAAAAACCAAATATGTGTGTGTATATATGATTGAGCTTAAAGTACTAACACACATAATATAAAACCTAAACTAAATATATCCAAGCTTGATTGATTTTCGATGTAGCTAAACTTGGTACACTTACGGATGAAGCTAGAACTTAGATCTTCAATTTGAATTGCATAGAGGCTTCACTCCATAATTCCGTCAACCTCCATTGGATTTGATCGTGAATGCGTAATTCCATCCATCCTCCAACATATTGTTTGTCTCCAATAAATAGATAAACACAAACACTAGACAAACAAAATTAGTTATAAATTGTTTGTTAAACATCATCAAAATAAAAAAACTAATAATCTCCCCCTTTTTGATGATAACAAACAATTTACAAAAAGGATATATGCATAAAAGTAAATGAATATATAAGTTACAATAATCATGCATGTAAGCAAACAAGATAGATATACTCACAATATTTCTCCCCCTTTGACAACTTCAAAAAGTGGAAAACCATAAAGAATGAAGAGAGCGAAGGCTCTCCCTACAAATAAGCATGGGTGAGTATAAAAAATATATATAGGGATTACTCCCCCTATCAAAATGTCATATGGAGTATATGAAGTAAAGACTAAGGCAAAGCATGTGAATAAGCATAGATGAAAAATATGCTAAATATTACTCACATACAAGAGAATAATGAGAACACATATAGATATATCATTTATGAAAGAAGTGTCTTATTACACAATTATAAAAACATAGTGTAAAAAATAGATTTATGAAATCAAAAGAAGAGGAACATGAGAATCATGCAAAATATTTTCAAATAAAAACAAATTAACCAAATGAAATTATAAATCAAATTTTAAGCCCAAAAATGACGTTTGATCAATAAAGGAAATTTTCTTTGTAAAACTTGATCAAGCCACATAAAGAATACATTATAAAGAATATTTAAAATTTGAATCATCTATTTGTGCTTATATAATGAATTCAAAGCAATAAATCAAAATAAAATTTTTGACAAAATGCAAGAGAGGCAATAATATATCAAGCTCTTAAGCTTGTTCCAACCCATATAAGCATTTTAGCACCCGATAAACAAGATTTGGGAATAAACACCCAATAAACCCGGAGGGTTATATAATCACAAACCTCTTATCAAAACCAAATCAATAATCATGAAAACAAAAGAATTTGACCAATAAAAAGAATTGTCTTCATGTTAAAAAAAAATTAAAGTATAATTTTCAAAACCAAGAAAAGAAAAAAGAAAAATACTAAAATACTTGGCTTAAAAATCAATTTTGTTTTGGTACCCAAGAATTCTTGGTACCAAGAGATTTAGGAACATGACCCCTATCTTTTAAGCTTAAAGCCCTAGGGTTATGAACCCTCTTGGGCGCATGTAGTGCACTAACACGGTCAAAGCAATAATCACTCAAATGACCCTTCCGATTGCAATTTGTGCAATGAAAAAGATCCATTTGTTTTTATGGACCATTAGCTCGTGCACAGGAATCATTTGCAAATAAAGATTGTCTTTTAGAAATATTTTGCAAATGAGAAACATCATTAAACAAAGGTGGTCTTTTTGGAGCAAATTACAAATTTGGAGCATTTTACAAATCAAAACAAAATTTAGCAAGATGTCCAAACCTACCACAAATATCATATTTAAACACGTGTGGTCTACTAGAAACATTTAGCAAATGTGATTTTCTTTTCAAATCAAAACAATATTTGGCCAAATGACCAAAACGACCACAATGATCACACTTAAACACACTAGCATGCTTATGATGAATTGGCCAAATGACCAAAACGACCACAATGATCACACTTAAACACACTAGCATGCTTATGATGAACTTTGTGAGAATGAGCATGTGAATGTGTAAGTGTACAAGATGAAGAAGCTACATGAGATGCACAAGAGGCATTAGAATTCTTATGTTTGTGTGCATCATAGCAATATTTAGCTAGATGGCCTTTACGGTCGCAAATAGAGCACTTGTAAACTTTGCTATATATATGTACATAATGAGTAGATGATTTTAACTTAGACTTGGCACATATATCCATAAGCTTCTTATGATTATCAATGCATATTTTCAAACTTGAATCTAAAGATGAAATACGATTATTCACAAGATTCAAATCTTCATTATTAGGCACATATGCATTTTTATTAGAAGTAGAACATAAATAGTCATTTATAAAGGAAGTAGTGTTATTTTTTATGTTCTCTACTTCTAACGTGGCATTATCTTTTTCATGAGATAAACTAGTTATAGATGTGGTTAATTTTTTATTTTCTAAAATTAACATTTCATTGTTTTCTTTAAGCATGACATTTTCTTTTGTAATGACATCTAATTTTGACACTAGCTCCTCATGATCGGATTCTAAATTATCATACTTGCTTTTTAAATTAATAAAAAATAGTAAATCAATTCTAAAAATCATGAAATTTTGAGGAAATGTTCTAGACATGTACATAAACGTGTTAAAGAAAGAATTTCTAAAATATCACTTCTCAGTTGATAGAAATAAATGTTTGAACACAGATATATAGTTTCTAAAAAAACTACAGAAAACTTGGTTTTGTAAATTCAATTGAAAATAACAAAACAACTCCAAAATTAGTAAAACTTTGATAAATGTTTGTATATATGATGATAAACATGTAAACAAAGAAATTTTTTGACTCACATTTTCTAATTGTGAAAACGTATCTGTTTCACAAAAATATGCACGAACATGTGCACGAACATGAGCTTATTAAAAACTTGATTTTGTAAATTCAAATAAATATAACAAATTAATTCAAAAATTGATAAAACTTTGAGAAACATTTATAAACATGAAATTGAACATGTTAAAAAAAGAATTTCTCAAATTGAGTTTCCCATTTGTGAAAACTCATGTATTTTACAAGTGTATCCAAAACATAAAAATATGATATACATGAAATTTGATGTTTTGATATAAACAATGTTTTGAAATCCTATGAAATAATTTTATAGACTTTATGAAATATGTATGCAATGATTGTTAAGTCCATAAACCAAAACTTGTGTATATATATAACTATATATATAAAAACCAAATATGTGTGTGTGTATGATTGAGCTTAAAGTACTAACACACATAATATAAAACCTAAACTAAATATACCCAAGCTTGATTGATCTTCGATGTAGCTCAACTTGGTATACTTGCGGATGAAGCTAGAACTTGGATCTTCAATTTGAATTGCATAGGCTTCACTCTACAATTCCGCCAACCTCCATTAGATTTGATCGTGAATACGCAATTCCATCCATCCTCCAACATGTTGTTTGTCTACAATAAATAGATAAATACAAACACTAGACAAACAACATTAGTTATAAATGTTTGTGTCAAAAGTTGCCTTTTCCATTGTTTTCAAAACCTGTTGCACCGTTTATCGATTACAAGTTCAAACTGAAAGAGGAGTTGATCTTTTTATAAGTTCTTCTTACAACGAAAAATAAAGATTACAACTTTATCAAACAAAACGCAGCAGTAGTTTATCTCTCGCTGCTTTACGTGGGATCTTTGCCTGTGCCGGGGGCGCGTTAGTCCGTGGACCACCGCAGATCAAACCCGATCGATAGTATAATTACGCTCTTGTTTCACGAAGAAAACAATTGCGGAAGCGACAATCACGACCAAACGAGATTGTGGCTCTTCTCGAGATTAAAACCAAGTTTAATCCGAAGGAAAGAAGGGAAAAGAATCATAAACCTTTCGAAGGGGCTTTCTTTATGAAAGTGTTCGCCAAGCTCTGATGATTCTCCTCTGAAATTCGTGGTTGACTGGTCAATTTGACAGCACCTCGCCTTCTTAATCTCAAATCTCCGATCCCCTTGAAAGAAGACCTTAGGCTTCTATTTATAGGCTTTTTGAGATGTGTCTCCTAGTAGGAATTGATGTTTAAACGTTATCTGCGGTTTATAACTATCTAAACGTGTTTATGGATAACCTCAGAGCAGTTGGAGAGGTTTTGGGACGAAAGAATCCTTAAAAATCATCGAAATCCGTGTTTGGGGAGGTTTTGTATCCAACAAGAGTCCTGGTGACTCGGGACTGTGCGAGTCAGCATTTGGTGACTCGCTCGCATGGGTGCGAGCCACCAATTGGTGACTCGCGCCTACACGGGCCTCCAAGTGGTGTTTCGTTTACTTTTTTGATACTTTGGCGATTTGTAATTCTTCCAGTTCCCTTATTTTGCGTACACTTCGTTGCTTCGCTGACTTATGCATTCTATTGATCCAATTCATACACTTATTGATGTTGGATAAATTCCCTTGACTTGGATAATAACGTTTATCGTCTTTTCCTTATCTTGAACTGTGTTTAAGGACTTATAGGTAATTTTTAACCCCTACAGATACCCCCTCCAAAGTGTTTTAGTCTCGTTTTTTTTATAGAAGAGCCTGAAATACTTTGGATGTGATAGGCCCTATCTGCAGAAAGACCTGTAATGTGCTTCATCTCTTGACTCCTTCAGCCTTCAATCTATTCAGCGTTCTGTCGAATAGATGAAGTTTTTACGGTTCTGCGTTATCGTCTGACCGCTGTCGAAGTCTTGAATTGAAACTAAATGATGTCGTTGATTTAACGTTAAGCTGACTATCTTTGTTGGGAATCCATATTTGACGACGTCTTGACAGACATTGGTCAAAAGTTATGCGTTGAAGCGGAGAGAACCAGTTTATACTCGTATACTCTTAGGAGTTTTGGGAATTAGTTTAGCCTCATATACTCATCGGAGATCGCCGGGTTATCCTTAAGAATATTCCACACGGTATTCTCCAGAAACTTCCCGTCGAGGGTGGGAAATAGTTTAAACTCATATACCCATTGGAGTACGAATACGGGTACCATATATGTCAAGAGTACTAAAAAAAAAAGGTCAGAATACCCATAAATTGGCCCGATAATCACAGACATGCGAGCCAGTAAATGGTGACTCGTACGTGTGCGAGCCAGCAAATGGTGGCTCGCTACGTGCGAGCCAGCAAATGGTGGCTCGCATGCGTGCGAGCCAGCAAATGGTGGCTCGCATGCATGCGAGCCAGTAAATGCTGGCTCGGATCTTGTTGGGCGGCTCGAACGGTTCAGACCGGGTTTGGTTTGGGGTTTAAAAGAATGAACTGTTCTTCTTCCTCTCTTCTTCTTTTCGTCTTCGTCACTTCAAATATATATTTTTTTCTTCAAGAACTCATTTCAGAACCTTTGAGTCCCCTTTCTTAAGATCGTTTTCTCTTTAAAGGTGTTCTTGATCCTTTGATTTCGAACAGCGAGGCCACTTGGAGATCTAGGGTTTCACCTCTCCATCAATTGAGTTCGGGCTCTGTTCTTGACGAATTCTAGGTAAGACCCGCTACCCTCATTTCAATTCCAATTAAATCTTCATCTTTGGGTGCTTGATTCATGACCGAAACTCCATTTCTAGACCTAGGGTTTTAGACCGAAACCCCAATTCTTGGTTTGTTCGATCGCATTCAAGACCCAAGCACTGGATTCTTGAATTTGGGTGCCCCTCCTTCAATTTCAATGGTTTCATTTCTTTAAATGTGGCCAAATCAGTGGATTTTGGGTCTTTTTTTTGTTTCGGGTTTGAGGGTTTAATGCTTCATCTTGAGGCAAAAACTTACAGTCTTCGAAAGAATAAAAATCTGAGGCTCTGATTCTTGAATTTGTGCGTGGTTAGAATTCTTCGAATCTGGTAATCATGGCTGACCCATGTATACACGACTCTAATTGGAGCTAGGTTTGTAATCTTCAGACTTTTAGTTGTGCACGGGAGTTGATCCTATACTTAGACACGGTCAAGATCCTGACTTGACTTTGGCTTTATGCATAAACTGGAGCTTGGTCACATTGTGTATGAGATGTCTAACTTGTGTTCACCTTTTGGCTTCAACAACTAGCTTTAGACTCCCATTTGTGCGCGATAACTGAACTTTTCAGTCGTGGGCGATAACCTGATTTGTAGGCCTGTTTTGCTTTATTCCTGGTTGCGTAGATGACTTTAACCGAAATCCTGAATTCAGGCTTAAATTGTTGCACGACCTGTTGTGGGTTGAAACTGAACCTGCCCTAGGTCCGCTACTTAAGTCTGATTGGAGCACCATTTTTCTTTGCATTAATATGATATTTCTCAATTTTCATCGTAATTGACCTATTAATTCTCTGCAGATATGTCACCCAAGAGATCTCGAATCGTTCGAGACCGTTCGGCGACTCAGTCGCCCGAGCCGACGCCGTTCAGCTGCACAGGTATATCATTTTTATTCATGAGTTGCGTATTGAGATATCATCCTGCATGTTGCATCCCCGCTTTGTTCTCCTTGGTGAGGCAATTGGGAAGAGCCGCCACCCTCCTTCGTGGGGGTGGACACTTTACAAGTCGTGTTTTGCTTGATCAAGGCATGAATGAATTATCTTGGAGCGATTTCTTGCTGTACCATACTCCGAAGGATAGGTATATTGTCGCGTTATTCGTGCGACGATATATTCCATACTTCGTGTGTATAGTGCGGCTCTTAGGATAGGTATATTGTCGCGTTATTCGTGCGACGATATATTCCATACTTCGTGTGTATAGTGCGGCTCTTAATCGTCTCGCCTAGATAATCCATCGTGAATATGTCGTTGGTATAATTTCCTCATTTTGCTCTCCTTTGTGGGGCGATATAATTGGGATCGTCTCACCATTTATAAGGCCGTGACTCTATCTCACAATTTGTGAGTCGAGTTCGACGCATATACTGTTTTTAACATAGGCATTTATGATTATATCTGATGAATGCATATCGTTTTTTTAGTTGAATTTCTCTCGAGGTAGTTTAACGCTCATTCAGTAGAGGGCAGTTGCAGTGAGGCTTATGCCTCTACTGATGAGCCAATCCCTGTTCCAGTGGCTGCTCAGTTTGCTCCGGGTGTCCCAGAAGAGCTTCCACGATTAATACGGAAAGGAGAGCGCCATAGTTTACGACAACTTATCACGGATGCGCCGTTAGTGAAGGACCCAAGTTCTACGCACCCGCTACGAAAGCCAGATTATTTGTTTGGGGATTCCATAGAAGATCATGCCACTGTTTTTCTTGGAATGGAGCAGTGGCTGCATCACGACGACGGTGGCCACCTATACCTTCCTCCGAGGAGCAGTGGCTGCATCACGACGACGGTGGCCACCTATACCTTCCTCCGATTCCTCGCCACCGTTCGCTTGCCGAGCTCCGGTGTTAAGCTGTTCCTCGGGAGATGTCATGGAGATTAACGGAAGAACATGAGCGTATTCACTGGGGCTACATTACCCGTGGCACGGTTGGCTCAAGTAATCGGAATCGGATAACGGGGTTACATCCGGGGATTACAGGATTGAATGACCCACCCAAAGGTGAGATCTTCACTGTTACGAACACTGTGAAGAATCGGCTTGCGGCTTTGGGCCGAGAAATGCCAGCGACCGGTCATCGATGTTATGGCTAGGTACACTCATCAGATAAACTATGGTGGACCCGTTTGAGCCACTACATCTTAGATCGATTTGGCGAGGATTTGAAGGCTGGTGGTTTATATGCAGCCGTTCGTGCCACCACTTATGGACTGACCATGAGCGTTCCCCATTTCTTGGCGCTGCTGGAACTCTACAATTCTGACGCCAATACGTTTCTGACTAAGCATGGGGAGTTGGGATTAGTGCTGCACGAGATGTATAAAATCTCCGGTCTTCCGATGGGGAACATGATTTATTAGGAGTACTTTCCTTCTAATAAGGAGCTGCAGCAACTGAGGTCGCGGACTCCCAACCGTTACAACACCTTCTGGGATCTTGCCTGCCATTATCACATAGCTCTTGCAGGTATTGATCCTTTATCAAAAAAATCGTGACCGCAAATCAGTTTAAAGAAGTTCGCGGATTATCTTTGTTCGCGGATTATCTTTTCAAGAATACAGACAGCGTTCTGGATGAACCGATTTGTGAGTTGTCGCCGCTAACCACCTCCGAAGTGAATGAGCTAATCAAGAAGTCCAATGCTCAATCTTACACCACGGCTGGTGTTGAGGATGGTTTTACTGCCGGAACGAAGTTTCAAACTTTCTTGTGGCATGGAGTCAAACCAATCCGGCCTACGACATTACTTGCTGGGTATCTTGCTATCTGGCTGAAAAAGTGTGTAGTGCCATACCAATCTTCTGACGTACTTTCCCCAGAAGTGTTGTTTCTAGCGGTTCTGCTTGCTCACCGGAAAAACTTATGTCTTCTTCCGGCAATGACCGTGGGTATTTACAGAGGGCTACGCCAGATTGTAAGCGGATTTATTCAAGAGAACTCGCCGCCTACTCAGATTCCTCTCACAAAGGTGGAGCTCCCTTATACTTATTTAATGGCTTGGTTAGTGCTTCATCGATCTGATATGATGTGGGCGCCAACCTCGGTAGATCCCTCCCTTCCCTTTCTTCAAATAATAGAAAACTGTAAGTGGAAGGGACAAGGTTTCGCATATGTTAGGAAGCAGTTTCAAAATCACAAATGCTGGGTCTTTCCTACTTGCTTCCCACAATTTTCAGGTCAGTATGGCGACTCATTGATAGATGTAGAGAAGCCGGGTACGGGTCGGACTTTCCTTGATTCTGGCTGCTTCGACTGGTTGGTTAATATTCGGCCGGGCTATGTGATCTTTCGCGTTCGAAACCATTGTTATATAGAACCCTACTTGTCATGTCGGTTCGCTCATCAATTTGGTTACGATCAGATTTACGTCGGAACCCGAACCAATAGCTCCGGACCCGTGGAGGTTTAGTGGATGGGGCTCGAGCGTGGCTTTGGAACATCACTGGTTGTACCGGTGCCAAATTTAATCTTCCGGGCGTTGAGCGCAAGTTGGAGTTGACTTTTCTACAGTGCCGGTGGCTTTTGGCGGCCAATGAACACGTACCAGTTCAAACGACCACCGAGTCAACCGACGAAGAAGCTTCTCGGGTTGCTACTCGAATGGTATATGAATCCGAACTTGAAAAGAGGAGAAGTAGGGAATCGGCGGGTCCTTCTAGTCATTCAAAGCAGAAGGAGCGAACTACGGAACCTTATTTTGGGGGTGGTGCAGAGGTTGGTGGCGATGGTGGAGAAGAGGCACCGGAAACAGGTGTGTTAGATCCCCTCTCTTTAGAGTTATTTGAATTAGCAATTGCTAAAAGAACTCGCCGCTTTCAACCATACAAACCTTCACCTCCTGTAAAGAGGCCAAAGATGCAAGTCTTGTTCACCTATCCTAACAAGATGTCGGTTGAAATCCCAGGTGCATTTTCTGAAGAGGAGAGAGAGGAGCCCAGCCTCATTCCTCGGACGCGATCCCGATCCGCAACCCAGGTTACTCCAAGGCTCTAAATTTTTTGAGCAGAGGCCTGCTGATCCAGAAGAGGGACGTCCGGCTAAACGCAAGAAGCTGGCTTCTAAGCGGCGGAGCAGTCCTGAAACGATAACAACGACTCAAGGAGTTGCCGCTGAAAGGGGTGAATACTTCTTTGTATAGCTTCTTCCGATATATGTTGAGTTTTCGGACTTAAACAAATTTCGCACTTTGCAGAAGGGGATTTTACAAGCGACTTTGTCTTTGACGCCTCTTCGCCTGATCTTGATTTCTCGGCACCAACTCCGGGAATCAGGCCGGAAGAGCATGCAGAGGCTGAAATTAATATACTTGGCGGGACCGAAGCGGGTCACGATGTTGAGACCGGTTTAACCGAACAGGCTAAGAGTCCAGGTATTCTTAAACCCAGTAGCGCCTCTTTCGGATGGCGGGCACTGAACGATGGAGAATTGATGTTGAGACAGGTTTAACCGAACAGGCTGAGAGTCCAGGTATTCTTAAAACCAGTAGCGCCTCTTTCAGATGGCGGACACTGAACGATGGAGAATTCGTATCCCCGCTAACTGTTTCTATGCTTCTTACTCTGTTAGAAAAGCTGCAAGAGGTGGATCGAAGCGAACGGGTGCAGGAATCTAGCGTTGCCGTTGAAGGTAAATTTTTTACTTGATTTTTCTTTTGTTGGTGAGTCGAGACGATTTTGACTCTTGCACTTTCTTACAGATGCGGTAACAGAGGGTCAAGGTGACGAGGAGGATTCCCAAGGCGCACCTTTTGAAGAAGAGGATCTAGGTTCACGTGATCTGGTATCGGCTTCTGACGATATGCTGCTGGACGATATGTTGCGTGAACAAGCCCAATACGAGGCCGCCGATCCGATAATCACCGCTGACTCGCCCGTAAGTAAGATTCTTATTCCCATGTTTCACTGATTTATTCGTGATTTTTTTTTGTTACTCATCGGAGGGTTCGAATCGTAGGACCAGTCATAAAGACTGATACAACTACTCCTAACGGAAAATCTGGTGAATCTGAGGGTCTTGATTTCTTGCTTTTGGCAGGAGTTGATATTAACGCTCGGTCATCAGGCTTTCCGCAACAACTCTCGGTTTCTTTGGGGATGCCGACTACCGTGCCTGCTGCAACTATTAGAGAGAGTTCGCCCGTGAGACCAACTGTAGGAGTTGATGCTTCAACGGTTACTACACCTATGACGTTCCCTGCGACACATGAAATTGAGCGGCGAGAAGCGGGTGTAGTGCATTCGGTCACAGAGAGCTCTTCGGGGACTGGTAAATCACGTGTGCTATCTTTTCCTTATTATTATTTTTTGGCTTATCATTTTTGGATATTCATAACTTTACACTTTCTTTCTCTAGGATCGTCATCTCACCTGCACGCGCGTGTTGAGGCCTTATTGTCTGATGACGACCCAAATAAGCTCCTCCTCTGCTTGGAGGTCGGCAATTTTCTTAATTTTGTAGAGTCATTGATTAGCAAACTTCTGGAGAAGAGGATCCCTTTCAGCCACTTTCGGCCGGTCCTTGAGCGCAAAATAGCCTTAATAAAGGATACTGTTTCCCTCGACATAGCTGAAGCTTTGACCGACAATGTAAATCAATTTGAGTGCAGATTTGTGAAACTACAAGAGCTCCAATCTGTTGGTGTTTCTGGCTACGTTGCTGCGCGAATGGAGGCTCGTATGCAGTCATGGCGTGAATCTCGAGAATCCGTCGGACTTGGGATCCAGGCGCAGAGAAAACGTGTCGACCAAGCGGAGGAAGTTCTTTTTGAAAGATTGGCTCATTTGCGTGAAATCGACTCGTCGTTAGCCTCTGTTGACGTCGAAATAGCGGAGCTTGAGCGGAAACTGGTGGAAGCAAAACAGCGAAGAACTATTTTGGAGGTGACCAAGGCCGGTGAGGAGCATAGCAAGGCTGTGATATCCAGCAAAGTGATGCTCTCGAGGGAAAGATTAGCCAAGATGGAGGAAGAAGCCGCCCAACTCTTATCTGCTTCTGAGGACTCCTTCAAAATCGAGCTGCAGCGTGAGCTTGAACGTGCTTATGCTGAAGAGTTAATCAAGCTTGAGCAGGAAATTATTAGTCAAAAATACAATGTAAAGTGATTGTGGCTGTTGTATCTGAACACTTTTTTGTTAATGATACGCATGTTTTGTTCATTATGATTTCTCATTCTGTTTAGAATAATCAACCATAATACTTATAGAATTTTTGGCAAATCTTCAGCCGTCAACGGATTTGATATGTCTTTACCGACTACCGTTTGAATCGGGCTAGCCTGTGAATTATCTGGGTCCGTTTCACAAGTAACGCTGTGCTAAAGGGATGAACCCCTTTAGACTTAATGCTACGAATTTGAATACGTAGACTTGGTCACTTTTTTTACGGTAAAAGACAAACCGGCGGCACGTATTAGGCGCCAACTTATCCCTGCTTAGGTTTCGGGATAAAATTCTCCAGACTCAGATTCTGGTATCTTTTTCAATCGGTGAAAGACTAAACCGGCAACGCGTGTTAGGCGTTGACTTATCCCTGCTTAGGATTCGGGATAAAATTCCTCATACCCATAAGGCATGGATTATGGAGTTATTAAAAATGTAGCATCCTTTCATAGGACAAAAAAAAAAAAACGAACCAGATACTAAAGAGGATGAATTTTATATTCTTTCTTCAGTCCTTCTTTTGAGGGAGAAGTGAACCCGATACCAAAGAAGCAGAATTTTATATTCTATCCTTGGTATGCAGAAGAAACTAAAAGTGGGATCTCCACTTCAAGAATCGGTGAGATGAAACTAAGAATGGGATCTCCATCCTGAGAATCGAGAGGATTCAGTTAACCCCAACTTTTATAGTCTAGGTTATCTGATCCGGGAATAAGTTTTCTTGTTTATCAAGATGAAATTCAAACTCCAACCCTAACTTTTATAGGTTTGGCTGGAGGGACAGACATGAAATGTTTTCGTTTATCGAAGAGAAATCCGATCCTGGCCAGAGTGACTTGTCAGTTGGACCAAAAGGGGATATTGAGACGACCCTAACTTTTATAGGTTTGGTCGTTCAGGTAGAGTGAAGGCCTTCGTTCATCGAAAAAAGGAGAAGACAACTTGAAAGTGGGAATATGAATACAAATCATAGTGGAAGTCAGACTTGGCCCAAGGAACTTTGTCAGGCTTGTCGTGAACTGACCTGATAGTGAGGGGCACTGAGAATTCTTTCGTGAGGAAAGATTGATTCTAAAGAGTAATCAAATCTCATCTCAACAAGAGAGTGTTTAGAAGATTATAGCAGGGGTTCTCTATGACTAAACTTGAATTGTTTAGAGAACAGCTGGTTGATTTTGGGTTATCCTTAAGAATATCATATATGGTATTCTCTAGGAACTTCCCGTTTAATAATCTGTTCTGAGCGTACTAAGGGTAGTACTTCTTCAGAAACTTACCATTTATTTGCATCATAAGCCGGTCGCCATCCTTGGTAACCAGGCGATATGCGCCACTCGAGTAGACTATCTCTACTACGAATGGTCCCTCCCATTTGGGTTCAAATTTACCTTTCTTCTTGGAGTTAAGGATCATAGGCCGTCTTTCAGTTAAGACCAAATCTCCTTCTTTAAAACTCCGGTGTCGAACCTTCTTGTCGAAAGCTCGAGAAATTCTGGCTTGGTAGAACTCAATATGCTGTTGAGCTTCTAAGTGTTTTTCGTCAAGCATCTCGAGTTCTTCGAGACGTTTCTGATGTTGTTCTTCGGTCGTCATCTATGTTGCAAGAGTGATTCGAAGAGATGGAATTTGTATTTCCAACGGAAGGACGGCTTCACATCCGTACACTAGAGAATACGGGGTTGCTCCCGTAGGTGTACGCACCGTGGTACGATAGGCCCATAGGGCCGCGCCGAGCTTGTCATCCCAATCCTATTTATTGGTCTTCACGAGTTTTGACAACAGTTTTATGATAGTCTTATTGAAAGCTTCAACCAATCCATTCGCTGTGGGATTGTAAGCTGTTGAGGAGACGTCCTGAATTTTGAACTTCTCGTAAAACCTGATAAAGGCGTTGCTGACAAATTGAGGACCGTTGTCATGTATGATTCGTCTTGGGACACCATGCCGGTAGATAATATGGTGTTTGATGAATGCGATGATGCTGCTTGTCTTAACTTCTCTGAGTAGGACCGCTTCAGCCCATTTGGAGAAGTAGTCAGTAATTGCTAAGATGAATCGGTCACCTTTGATTGACGGGGGATTTATAGGACCGACAATGTCCATTCCCCAGGTCTCAAATGGCCATGATGTAACCGAAGGATGTAAATACTCCGGCGGTTGGTGCATATAATTCGCGTGTATTTGACACTCATGACATCTTCGGGCATACGCGACTGCGTCACTCATTATAGAAGGCCAGAAATATCCCATTCTTCTGATGCAGTCATAAAGTTTGGGACCGGGTTGGTGTGCGCCACAAACCCCTTCGTGTGCTTCCTTGAGGACTTCCTTCGCTTCTTTAATTGATAAACAACGTAGTAGTAAACCATCATACCCCCTGCGATATAACGTTCGACTCTCCGTGTTGTAGTAGAATCTCGCTGCTCTTCGTCGGATTGAATCCTTCTCTTTCACATCTTCTGGTAAGATTCCATGCAAGACATAATCGATGATAGGGAAAAGCCAATCTCGGGGTTCAAGCTCGAGTCGAGTTGAATATACCTCTTGAACGTCCCCTTCCTTGTCATCTTCATCGTGAATTGGCACGAAGAGTTGGTGAGTTCTCACCATAACGGACTGTTCCGTTTCGGGAGGCTGCGCCAGGGACACGGCTAATACTGCCAGTGCATCTGCGTACGTGTTTTGTAAGCGTGGAATGTATTCGATGAAGAATCCTTCAAATGATTCTGCCATCTCGATAGCCACCTTGTGGTATGGTATTAAATCTTGATTTCTGACCTCATAATCTCCCTGAATTTGTTTAACTATTAGTTGAGAATCACCGAAGGCTTCAAGATACTCAACCCCCAGCTCTTTAGCAAAGCTGAGTCCAATAAGCAGCGCATTATACTCGGCTACGTTGTTCGAGCACGGCTTGGTCAACGAGTAAGCTCGAGGTATCACATGTTTTTCTGGGGAAACTAAGACAACTCCGACTCCGGAGGAAATCTTAGAAGGTCCAGGAGCGCTTGCTACATTGGTCGCTCGAGAAGCACCATCGAAGTACAAACGCCATATTTGTTGGTACGAAGTTGCGTTGACTTCATGCGTTTCATCTGGCAGATCGTCATATATCTCAGCAGTATCCATAGTTGGGTTAGCTGCCAAGAGGTCACAGATGGCTTGTCCTTTTATTGACTTCTGTTGTTTAAAGTGCAAGTCATATTGGGACAAGAGCAAAGCCCATTTTGCTAAACGCCAATTCATGAAAGCTGGCTGTGTCATGAATACTCGGACTGGGTTAACTTTGGAGATAACATAAATAGTCTGTCCTACCAGGTAATACCGCATCTTTTGAATTGTGAATACCAAGGCGAGGCATTCCCTTTCGATCATGGGATATCGGGATTCGGCACCTACTAAGGTCCGACTTAGATAATATACTGCCTACTCATGACCGTTATCGTCATCTTGTGTAAGTAATGCACTTAATGAGTGGCTCGTCGCCTTGATATAAATCAAGAACGGTTTGCCCGATTTTGGTGAAATGAGTACAGGAGACTTTGAAAGATATTCTTTTATACTCTCAAATGCCTTTTGACAAGCGTCGTCCCACACGAACGACAAGCCCTTCTTTGTGAGTTTGGAGAATGGTTGACATTTTCCTGAAAGGTTCGAGATGAACCGACGAATATAAGCTAACCGTCCTTGTAATCCTCTGAGCTCCTTGAGATTTCTCGGAGGTTGTAATTCATTAATTGCCTTTACTTTATCAGGGTCAATGCGGATACCCGTTGTAGTGATGACAAATCCCAGAAACTTACCACTGGACATTCCAAGGAAAGACTTGGTGGGGTTCATCTTTAACTGGTGAGTTCGCATGAGCTCGAACATGGTCCTTAGATCTTTGATATGATCGTCTTTATTACGGCTCTTCACTACCAAATCGTCGACATAGCATTCGACAGTTTTACGGAGATGTTCTTAAAAAATCTTGGACATAGCCCGTTGATATATGGCACCCGTGTTCTTTAACCCAAAAGGCATCACTGTATAGCAGAACACTCCGAGAGGTGTCCTGAATGCAGTATGTTTTTCATCATCCGGGTACATCTTGATTTGATTGTAACCCGAGAACCCGTCCATAAAGGACATTCTCTCAAACCCACACGTGTTATCGATAATAACATCGGTGATAGGGAGAGGGAAATCATCTTTCGGACATGCATTATTCAAGTCTTTGAAGTCAATGCATATCCTTATTTTTCCATTCTTCTTGAGGATCGGAACAATATTCGCGAGCCAGTCCGGATGTTGTTCTTCCCGGATAAAACCGGAATCGATTAATTTTTTGACCTCTTCTTCAATCGCTTCCATGATTTGTGGGAGAAATCGTCTTTGCTGTTGTTTGACAGGTTTTGCATCCGGTTTGATGTTAAGACGGTGGGCTGCCACGTTCGGGTCAAGCCCTAGCATATCTTCGTAATTCCAGGCGAAAACATCTATGAATTCTCTGATGAGGGAAATTAACTCCTCTTTTTCGTCTGGTGGAAGACTATCACTTATAAATATTGGCTTTGGATTCGTCTCATTACCCATATTTATCTGGACCACTTTATCTTCGGTAGGAGGTTCTCTTTGCTCGAATCGATCTCCATACTGTATATTTAGATGGTGAATCCAGGGATCCTCCCAAGTCGGTAGTTGATCATCTTCTTGAATCGTGGAAGGATCGACTGTGGTCATATTCGACATCAGGCCTTTGAATACCTCTCCCAGGCTGACATCTGAATCCCAACTGGAAGAGTCAGATGAGTATCCATCTTGATCTGTTAAATGGTCTACGATTTCCCAACAACACTCGTCATGAGAAGCATAACCCAGACCCCTTTTATAGCTATAATAGTTATAAGACTTTCCTTCTGGTACATAGGCCATACGAGGTGGAACTCGTTGGACTCGACCAAAACAAAGACCTTCTTCAAGCGCAAAATTATATCCCCATTTTTCCATGTAATCACGCGCTTGATGACTATATCGGGATGAGTGAAGGCCAGATCTCTCTTCATTTTTATCTTCACTTGGAGAGAGATACAATGGCGGGGATATTTCCCCTTTGCCGAACACTAACTCTTTTTCACCCCCTGCCTTAGCAAGAATGACAAAGGTTGTTCCTAACGAGTCTTGGAAGCGTTTTTTCGTGAAGCAAGATGACTGAAGCGGCATATGCACATCGGGATTATTGTACAACCCCTGCATTACATTAGCCAAACACGGTAAGTACTCTAAATCGTTATTTATTACTTCTTCGGCAAGTTGCCAATTACAACTACCGTCTGACGATTCGCCATCGTCAAGACCGATTACAAAGGGTACAATGTCATTTAGTACAAAACCACCATTGTAATCAAATCTTGCTTCTGTGTCCGCTTCTCCCCCACTATCCGTGCCTTGAGCCAATGATTCAGTATCAGATTCAGCACCGTAAAGGAGGGAATCGGTAAAGTAATTTTCCAATTCTTTAAACGGTTGCTTATCTGCGACCACCGTCTTGACTTCATTATTGGCATCTACATATTTTAGACACTGATGAAGAGTAAAGGGAACTATAAGATTACCATGGATCCACGGTCGACCCAATAATAAATTATAGGAGGTCTCTGCGTCGATTACGTAGCACGTAACTTCGGATTTTAGATCCCCAAGTTAACATTTTATCCGGATTTTACCCAAAGGTCTGGATCCACTGGTATTGAACCCGTATATAACAGTTCCTGTGGAAGCCAGCTTGCTTACTGGGATTCCGAGATTGTACATCAATCGGAGTGGCATGATGCTAACAGCGGAACCCGGGTCGACTTGGACCCGGTTAACTACGATGGAGCCAATGTATCCGGTGAAGTATAAAGGCCTATCATGCTTTGAATTCCTCACTTGCATGTCATCCTTAGTGAACGTGATATGAGGAAATTGTTTGGCCGATAAATTACAAAGCTGAACTGGTGATTCCGTTCCTTCATGGGCCGGCTTGACTTGAGCGAGGAACGCGTCAGAATCGGCTAAAGCTTCTCGCAATGCCTCTCTAGTATCCTTGGAGAGGCGCAACAGCTCATATAAAGTTATTTTTGCTGGGATGTTAGCTAGCTGAGCCATGACATCAAAGCGGTAGGGAGTGTTTGAACTTCCCGGTTTATCTCTCCCAATCGGACGATTGAATCGAGATTGCTTCGGGTTCTGAGCCTCCTGGGGTTGAGGCTCTTTCTCTTTTTGCTTATTAGATGACTTCTGTTGAGATTTTTCAACTGGTGCAGGGGGCGTTGTAACCACCCCCAGTTCGGCTAATGTCTTGGCATTTGCGTCAGAAGTTTCGGGGTATTTATAATGATATTCATTCCCACCCCTAGTGGCAAGAGCCTCTTGTTCATCTTCAGAGAGTGATAAGGTGGGGATACCTTCATCATCTTTTTCGGGAATTGCTGTGGTGGGACAACAGGTTTTACCTTTACCTCTGTACTTTTTCTTAGATGAGGATCCTACCCACTGCTCATCTCCTAACAAGTCCGGATGGACCCAAAGAATTTCGCCGCTAGGAGTTATGTGTTGTACGAGTCCTTTTTGACGTTGTCCATAAGGATCATCGTTGACAGTCTTCATTTGCACCTTATATACGGGCTCTGGTTGAAACCACGCCAGAGGGACAGAACCAAAGCTAACAGAAACAGCGTTTGCGCCCACCTTCTTTTCTTTAGGCTGTTTTGGAATGATAATTCCCACATCGATTAAGGCCTGAATCTTATCCTTAAGAGCGTAGCACGTCTTCGTAGGATGATGGACTGTTCTGTGAAATGCACAGTATCGCGGATCTGTAATTTTCTTAGCTCCTTCATGATCAGCGATCGGAGGCAGCTTAATTTTGTTATTTTCCATTAAATACTTGAAGATACCAGTGACCTCATCTTCTTTGAAGGAGTATTCCTTCGGGAATTTTGGCTCAGAAGTTTTCTGTTGCCTTGGAGGTCGTTGTTGCCATTGAGGCGTTTGTTGCTTTGGTGCTTGTTGCTGCGGCTGCTGTTGTTGCGGCTGCTGTTGGGGTTGCAATTCAAATGTCTGATTTGCGTCTACCGCGTTCGCCGGTCCTTTCCCTTTACCAGCGTCTACCGCGTTCGCCGGTCCTTTCCCTTTACCACGGGGGGTAAAGTTCTATTTTTGGGTATTATTTATCGGTTGTCCCCTTTCAGCTTTCTTCCTTTTGAGGAAGCGTTCAGCCTGCTCTCCTCATACCTTTAATTCCTTCCATGTCTTGGATGGTGCGGTGCCCATAGCTTCTAATACATCTATGGAAAGGTTATTGTGGCACATTTGGAGGATGAATTCCTCCGTGACTGGATCTCGACAGTTCATTGCCTTGTTTCGGAAGCGCTTAACAAAGTTCTCCACGAGTTCTCCATCTTTCTGCTTCTCTTTAAAGAGCATTCCGATCGATACTTCTGTGTCATCGTCGAAGAAATTAGCAAGAAACATGCTTTCCACATCGTCCCATGTATTGATACTTCCTGGTTTAAGCCGGCGGTACTAATCAAACGCAGCTGTGCGAAGGGTTCCTACGAACGATCGTACCATCAGAGGTTTATTGCCCGAAATGATCCCCAGGTGGGACTTGAAATAAATCAAGTGTTGGGTAGGGGAGCCCCTCCCATCGAACGGCGTGAAGTTAATCAAACTGAACTTTGGCGGGTATGGAATGGAGTCCCACTCTCTTGAGTAGGGACATGGAATGCCAGTCTTTTTTACTTCTTGGGCAGACATCAAAGCATTGATTTTGCTTTCCAAGTCTTTCATCTTAAGGTCTTCGCCTACCTCTCTCTTCTGGCGATTTTGAGGATGGATATTGGCGCCACCCCCAACGTTAAGGATACCTTCGGCATTTTTATTCTCAGGTGGAACCTCGATATTAATATTTTCCTCTACTTCTGAGTCGCTATCTATCTGATTAGTAGTCGGACGACGGCTAGATTCACCGCGCTGATTTGTCAACTGCTGGAGTTGTTGGGCATGTAAATCTTTAACACGTTGCACAGCCATCTCCATTTCGACTTTAAAATCCTCTTTCTACTTTGCCAAAGCTTCTTGAAGAAGTTGAACCATCTGTTCAGTGGTGATCATGAATGACTCTCGAGTCTGTCCCGTACTAGACATAGTGGCATCCGAAGCGATCGCAGAGTTAGCATCCGACGCCTCATCGTCTGAGGACTGTCCTCTCTGAATTCTGTTGTAATCTCTAGGCCTAATAGCCCCGGTTCGCAGCCGAGTCAATCGTTGGGATATTTGCGGAAAAGGTTCAGGGCTAAAGCGTCGCGTGGATTTTCCTTTTTCTGCCATGTTAATCGTGAATTCTAAAAATTCACGTTCTTGAACGGTCGGCTTTCTTTTACGGAAACGTCTTGATTTGTGTCTCACCGTTTCTGTAGAAAGTCTTTCAAACACCGAAATCCTTTGCGAGGTAGTCTTGGAACAGTTACATTCTGACATTACCGCCTTAATAAGTTTAGTACATGGACAACGAGAATCTATTTCCTGGATATTTCTCTTCCGAGATCTATCCATACCCCCAGTCTGATAGTATAACTCATCGATATGATTATCGGAGCAACCTATCTTGTGTTGGCATAATCCTCCCATTCTAATATCGTCGTCTTCTGATGAATAAGGCTCTCTTTGAGGATATAATGCCTTGTCATTATTTTCAAGAGTCGCTCATTTGAAAACACGCCTTCATGCGCGTAAGGACTCAACAGGCTCTTGGACTTCTACCCGCAGTCCAAGGCGAGTAGTTACTGGTACTTTCTCCGTAAGAGGGGTCTTTGACTTACTGGAGAATCGCGTACGACCCCCAGTCTGACGAACTATACGGGGTTCATTTTTATGCAAAGGACCGAGACGATCCGTAATGCTCATTTTAAATCGGGACAAGTCCACGCTACCGTGGGGTTCTACAGAAGGTGAGGAAGTCGTCGGAACAGAAACATGAGCTGTTGGAGACTCGAAATTGGTCGCGGGATGTGAAATTTCTGCAAACGAAGGTGAACCGGCTTGGCGGTGACGCGGGCCAGCAAAAGGTGGCTCGGCCTTGGCCGAGTCAGTGTTTGGTGGCTCGGCCTTGGCCGAGCCAGCGCTTGGTGGCTCGGCCTTGGCCGAGCCAGTAGTTGATGACTCGGCCCTGGCTGAGCCATTTCGTCAGTTTATCGTCTGCACCATTTGCTTGTAGTTTCTTGGCCTCTTGCACCAGAATTCTTGTGTGCGCAAGTAAAGCATGGCGCTTCTTGATTCGTTCTTCAAGAGTTGAAAGTGTTCTCTTAACGGGGACTCATTCATTCGTCGTTGGTTTAAACCAGTCGCCAGCTTGCTGCCGTGGCGGTTGGCGTCTTCTAGACTTCAAATCCGCTTCATAGCGGATTCCATCAACTGGCTCAGAGGCTTTGGCCAATTGGCATGCAAGGCGTTGACGCCGTCTTTGGCGCGCCCTCTTGGATAAGGTCGGCTCTTTTTCGGTAGCAACTTCAGCTTTGCAAGGAGTGTCTTGAGCCGCTGCGGGATGAGGTCCTTGGTTTTGAACCTTCAAATCCAAGTGTCCTCGACCTTTCCTCGTGGAGTTTCTCCTATTCCTACGAGGGGAGGATGATCGGGAAGAGGAGGATAAGTATTCTTCATATTTTGCTTGGTCGAACTCGTACTCGACCTCCTCGTTGATCGGGATGATGATCTTCGGTTGCGACACTACAGCTTTGGCAGAAAAGCTGTCGGCTCCCACTGTGGTCGCCAGTTTGTTTGTGTCAAAAGTTGCCTTTTCCATTGCTTTCAAA
>NC_033794.1:89927829-89975249 GCF_001876935.1 Asparagus officinalis | reverse complement strand
GCAAACTCTGTGCATATTCAAGGTTGAAAAGACGAATTTTATTCGTCATCATCAACCAGAACTCGTCTACGGAATGTCAAGAAAACCCATTGACAAAGAATACTTAAAACGAAGAAGACAGTGATACTCACTTCGATGTCCAGGCGTCGGAGGCGTCGATGACGGTCAGGAGGCGGACCCAGAAGCACCCTTCGACGGCGGAAGAATGTCCTCCATCTGTTCGTGAGATCTCTTGGGAGCCATGGCCAGATGACGAAATCAGATCGTGGAAGAAATAACGAGAAGAAACTCGTTTGGGAGTTCAAGAAAGAAGCTTAAACGTTAAAGCCTCTTGACATGACTAATCAACCCAATTTATAAATAATTTATGACGGTGCAGAGTCCCAAGACTCCCGCTTAAAGGAGATCTCTTCGTCATCATTACAGCCGTTTGGGCTTCTGATAAGACGAGGTCTCCAAAGTTGCTCCAAACGCAACACTTCTAACTTATCGACTCTCGTCAATAGAGCGATAGGTCTCCAAAGTTGCTCCAAACGCAACACTTCTAACTTATCGACTCTCGTCAATAGAGCGATAGGTCTCCAAAGTTGCTCCAATCGCAACACTTCTAACTTATCGACTCTCGTCAATAGAGCGATAGGTCTCCAAAGTTGCTCCAATCGCAACACTTCTAACTTATCGACTCTCGTCAATAGAGCGATAGGTCTCCAAAGTTGCTCCAATCGCAACACTTCTAACTTATCGACTCTCGTCAATAGAGCGATAGGTCTCCAAAGTTGCTCCAAACGCAACACTTCTAACTTATCGACTCTCGTCAATAGAGCGATAGGTCTCCAAAGTTGCTCCAATCGCAACACTTCTAACTTATCGACTCTCGTCAATAGAGCGATAAGTCTTCAAAGTTGCTCCAATCGCAACACTTCTAATTTATCGACTCTCGTCAATAGAGCGATAAATCCTCAAAGTTGCTCCAAACGCAACACTTCTAACTTATCGACTCTCGTCAATAGAGCGATAAGTCCTCAAAGTTGCTCCAAACGCAACACTTCTAACTTATCGACTCTCGTCAATAGAGCGATAAGTCCTCAAAGTTGCCCTGAACGCAACACTTCTACCTTATCGACTCTCGTCAATAGAGCGATAAATCCTCAAAGTTGCTCCAAACGCAACACTTCTAACTTATCGACTCTCGTAAATAGAGCGATAAGTCCTCAAAGCTTCGTAATAGAGCGATAAGTCTTCAAAAGTTGCTCCAAACGTAACACTTCTAACTTATCGACTCTCGTCAACAGAGCGATAAGTCCTCAAAGTTGCTCCAATCGCAACACCTTCCACTCGTCGACTCTTAACAATAGAGCGACGGGACCACAAAGTGTGCCACGTTAATACTGTATTCCTGGCATTTACATTATTCTTCCAGTATTTAAGGCAAAAGCATAATACAAGAGGAATAAATAGTTGTTGTCGCAATATCAAATTGGTATTTCATTGTTCCATGTCAAAACATGATATGAAAAAGAAACAATAAAAAGCCAAACGGCAACACTACCTTTATTTAAAGGAAAACAAGGTGACCTAAGATAAGTGTTGTTCCTACCAAAAGAACGATACGAAAACAGGCTCATCAATTCATCAGATCAAATGAAGTTAGCTGAGACTTAATGTCAGAAAGTTTTTCTTCATGGTCGGCCCGAACCAGCATCTCGGCCCGTTTCCGAAGCTCGTCCTCACTAGACAGCATGGCAGATACCTCCTTCTTAGCCTCTTCCAGAGCACCAGCCTTGGCACGGTAATTCACCAGGGAAGCAGCACTTTTGACGTTGAGCTCAGTGACAATAGATTCTTCTCGTTTGAATTGAGCCTTCATCCTAGTCAACTCCACTTCAGCGGCAGCGATCTTCTCTCGCAAATTCTCCAGAGAAGTATTCGAAAGTGTCAGCTCAACTTGTTTTTGAGCATGTAGCTGTTGCAGTTGTTCAACCTCAACCTCTTCCTCAGCTATATGACGTTGAGCGGCTTCATACTTATTGAGTTCTTCGGCTCGAATATCCTCAAAAGTAGATGCAATCTGCGCTTGGATATCAGCGCGACCTAAAGCTTCCAAGAATCTGAGTTGTCCTTCTAGACGTGAGATAGCTTCAGAGCAGCGCTGAACGACGTCGACGTCACCTACAAGCTTGAGGTTGTTCAAACTATTCGTGAGCATGGGTTTGAAGGTATCAAAAGTATCTCGTCCGGCTAGCACAACCTCAATTATTTTCTTGGTAAGCCCTCTCAAGTAGTCAAGGGAAATCTTGACAAAATCTGGTACGTCTGCGGGGCTCGAAACAGCAATAGGAGATGGTACAGAAACTTCCGAAGATGCAAAGCCAAGTAAAAGGCCGGCAGGTGATTTCGGTGTAGTAGCTTGAGAAGGAGTGCCAATATCCAGCTGAGAGGGGCTCGATTGCATAGCCATCAGTTCCCCCATTTGAGATGACCTTGGCACGTCTACAACTTCTGTAGAAGCTAAAGAAATTGTCAACAAAGTTGTCGGCGGGAGAATCGTCATTGAGGTCTCCAAGCGAGGTGGCTCTGACACCTGAGCCGGTAATAGCATAAGCTGTTGCGACGAGGGAGGAGTGACAGTACTCGCTTCATGTACCATGGGATCTGTATGGAAAAATTATGTAAATACAGATTGAAGATCAGTCGAGTCGAAACAAACGACACTTACCAGCAAGAGGTAGAGGAATGTAAGGTGACGCCTTGTCAGAAAAGGAGGGTGGTGGAACACCCCAGTCATAAAGTTCATCAATGTCATCACCCAGGTTGTCATTATCCCCTTCATTCCCGCTTTGGTCACCATCATCATTTGCGGCGTCCGCATCATCACCATGATCCATGAGTTCCTCTCCGCCCACGGGAGGTAGTGCTGGCGCATCTTCGACGACAATAGGCTTTGCTACGATTCCAGTAGTAGGGCTAGACTGTGAATCTCCTATAATTGGCAATAACACAGAAGTTGAAGGAGACTTGCCCGTTGCTGAGCTTTGTTGGGCAGCCTCTAGAGGTTCTTGGACAGGAGCTACGTCTTCGGCAACATGAGGGGTAGTGGAGGCAGTATCATGAAGTGTATCTTCGGGGACAAACTCTGCACCCCCTGCAAAAGATTCATCTCCACGCTCTTCTTCATGCAATGAATGAGCAGAAGGATCATGGCTTCCTAAAGCAGGACCAACAGTAGGGAGACTAGGCCGAGGCGAGAGTTCCATAGCAGTCGATTCTTGGTCTTCTTCGGCACGCCAGGCTTTCTGAGCATCCGACATAAGTTTGGAAGCCGGGGGTCCGAGCGTTAACTTCCGACGGGCTCTCTTGTCATACTCTGCTTCATCGACTGACCCCAGCTTTCTTTTTCCACTGGCACTCTGACTTCGAGTCAAGACTCTTGAAGGTTCCACTTCGCGAGTATCCGGCATCCTGATCTCTTCCGGAACTCGCTCCGGTGATTGCTGCCGTTCATCCTCTGGAATTAACTTCTCATAGGACAAGTATTCATTAGCTCCTCGGGCGCGAAACTTTTTAGCGCTCCTCTTCGAAGCATACCATTTGCGGATGTCCTTCAAACAAGAAGTATTCATGTTATAGGCTGAAAGCTGAGAAGCGGCTTGGTACCAGGTACAGAAGCTCAGAGAGGTGCGAGCATTGGGCATCTTGTGAGGAAGTCGGAATTTCGCTCCAGTGCAACCAGCCACTGAGTAAAACCAAGCTCTCGCTCCTTCATACACATTACCTATGAATGCAAGAGTAGGGTTTGGGTTCCCAACATAGAGCTGATCATAGCCAAATTGCCGAGAAAAGCGATAAGGCTGATATGGTTCAATAAAGCATTTCCGCCCTTGTCGAAAAATAAGATAGCCCGGACGAATGTTTATGAGCCACCAAAAAGCGCCCTTGCTAAGCATGGTGAAAGAATTCGGCCCCGGAGAGTCTTGATGAAGTTCTCCATACGCGCCACCCTCGAAGGCGGGAAACTTGACAGCAATCTTGTAATTATAATCCCGTCTCAAAATTTCACGGAATTTAACTTGGTACCAACCAGCCCAGTCAGAAGTTTCTAATTGCTGAACAAGAGGGGTTGAGGTGTCATTTGATTCAGGAGTCGTCATTATTGGAGGGCAGTGCAGCACAAACCAAGATACCAAGTAAATATACGGCATCGGCACCCGAGGGGTTGGGGTTTGAATGACGGTCGTCCCGTCAGAATCCACTTTCTTGACGGCAATGAACTCAGAAGATAGTTCCCGCAAGCCACTTTGTAAACAGCACACCATGGCTGAAAGAAGGTTCAAAGGTCGTCCATAAGCCAGTAGAACAGCAGGGTATAAAACTTCTACTGTAATAGCATCCACTGGCCTTGTGGGGACCACACAACGCTTCAACCAAAGAGTTAGAAAACCAGCAAACAAAGCCATGTCGGAGATTGGAACTTCTGCCTGATAGTGGAAACTTTCAAACGTGGTAAACGCCGGGAAGACATCCTCCTCAACCTCGCAAGTATAATGAGAAGTTGCGTCATTGATACGTTCGGTGATTTCCTCAAGGGTACTGGCCGCTAAGCGAGTCACCTCAGCTTCTTTGTCCCACAGATTGTGGAAAAGATATTCCGCCCATTGTCCTTGTTTCACGCCGCTTGCTCTTTTCCCAGTAATTTGCGCACATATCTGGAAATGGCACATCAATTCCCAGTAAGTGTCGTAGATTTCGGGAGCACCATTTTTCAGGATCTCTAATTCCCTGCTTCCGGGAACAAACTCCTCATAAGGCAATTCCCCAAAAGACAGTCCAGAAATCTCAAACATTTCGTGGAGAGCGAAGCCCAGCTCACCAACTGGAGTGAAAAAGGTGCCGGTGTGAGGGTTGTAGAATTCCAGCATAGCGAAGAGTCCGCTGTAATTCGGAGGAATGCCATATCGAGTGGCCATTATTGGAACTCTCAAATCCGAAATTCTCAAAGGTTCTTCTAGTTCCTCCAAGACGAAATTTATCATCCGGGCCCACCAGTCCGCATCACTGGAGTGAACCCAAGTAGGGGCCCTGAAATCCCGAGCAGGGAACTCTCCTTTGACAGAAATAAATGTTCTGATAAACACCTCCGCTAACTTAGCAGACTCTCCGACAGGGTGCTCTTTTTGGAATAAACCTGGCTTCAAAGCCATGAAATTATTGAAACCAGCGGGATGAGTACCCCGATGAGTGATGTGCCCCGTAGCAACACCGCCTTGGTCTTGAACAAGTTCCCAATTCATCGACCGCGGGATAGAAGCGCACTGATAATAAGAAATCGGCCACATCCGCTCCAAATTGGGAAGGAAAAGACGACGGTTGTTGACTACCTTCAGCCATTTGTAATTCCCCTCGGACATCCGCTTGGGGTCCATTTTTACAGAATCCCCGAATAGGAAGGACGGCTTCTTTAAAATCTCACGCTCTGCGGTTTCAAATTTGGCATTTGTAACCAAAGACCTGAGAGTCTCAGGAAAGGCTTGAGTGATGAGCTTCGACCGTTCTTTGTGGGTGTTCTGAAACACTGGATATTCAAAGGCGAAGCTGAAGATTGTATTCTTCTCCGCACCTCCCGCATGACCGAAGTAGTGGTTGAAAGAAAGAGGCTCTTTGGAGTAGCATACTGCAAATAGAAAAGTTAGTCATAAGAAGTCTAACTCAAGAATACAAGGTTCAGACCTGCGTTCAGGGTCTTGAACTCAGGGTCTCAACCTGCATCCGAAATTCTAAACGCAAGGTTCAGACCTGCGTTCGGGGTCTTGAACGCAGGGTCTCAACCTGCATCCGAAATTCTAAACGCAAGGTTCAGACCTGCGTTCGGGGTCTTGAACGCAGGGTCTCAACCTGCATCCAAAATTCTAAACACAAGGTTCAGACCTGCGTCCAAAATTTTTTAAACGCAGGGTCTGAACCTACGTTGAAATTTCAGGAACGATGGAGCTAGCCATACGTTTAATTGGTAAACACTGAGAATTATCTTTTGAGTTTAAAGATGGAATACGGATCGCCAATCAAGGGTCGAAAATGAGAGATCTGTCAAATCGACTTCCAATGGGTCAATCTTACCATTGGTTGAAGGAACTAGCGACGAAGGCGTGAGAACTTGATCATCCCCGGAGGCTCTAGCCAAAGGAACATCCGGAGCTTGGGCGGTCTTCGATTTGGAGGCCATTTTCTTCTTGGGTCCCATGGCAACCGTGAAGTGGAAGACGAAGATGGGCGGAATATTCAGGAACGGACCCTTTCTTCCGTTGAAGCGCTGGAGAAGATGAACAGTAGCCCTGTTTAGAAATCAAACAAGAAAGGGAAAAGTCGAATGACTTTTTGATTTGACCTCAGTGGTCCATTTATAAACAGCTGTAGCTGTCAAATCGAAACGAGATTTTAGGAAAAATCTCACCTGAAACGTGATTCTCGCGTTTTCAAATGAAGGGGGGGGTTTTCAACGCCCAGACGCACCCTCATGATCAAACAGTCGAACGCATGATTTAGACGTGCGTTCTGATGGCCGAATTCAGCCTACCATATAAATAACTCCTTCAAAGGGGTAAATATTCCAAGTAATAATCAGACGGCCGAGATCATTTTACAAAACTGAGAAATTATATAGAGCTAATTTTAAACTCCTCCTTAAATTTCCACATCGAACAAGTTTTGCTCTTTGATTGGCTTGTGTAAGGTCAAAGAGTTCTAAAAATCAAAATTAGCAATCATGAAAAAAAACAAGTTTTGTTTTCAGTGGGTATCAAAGATTAAAGTAAACTAATCATCAAACATGATAATCTCTCATTTACATTTAATATAGACAAGTCTTCATCGAGCATCGTGTCATTGAACATCTTTAACACTGTAGGCTGTCTAAAAATCATAATAGATAGCTGAGTCTCCATCGAACACTGATGATGGAAGTTACAATCTGACGACTTCCAGAAGGCTACAATTCGAAGATTTTCACATGTCAAAGAGTTAAAGCAAAGATTACAAAACGACAGTCTTTAGCAATACTCTGACAGAAAGGGATTACAAATCAACGACCTCTTCAAACCAAGACGTGGAAGTCCTCCCCGCGTACCATCATCATGACACTACACCGATTCAATCACCTACGCCGCTTCAACAGCTATAAACACGAATGTAGCTTCTTATGCGAGATGATTGATCTTGATGGCTGCGACAACAACACGACTAATATTATATTAGCAACCATTAGAGGTGCTGATGAGCAGTGTAATGATATTCGACACACTCAGTGGAGATCATGACCTGCAGTTGATAGAGCGTTATTGAGATGCCTCAATTGTCACAAATGGCCTGAATAAGACCTTCTTTACTGGTCTTTGGTGTCATCCATATATAAAGACAGAGAAATCTAAATACTACAACAATCAACAGCTAGAACGCAGCTCCAATCGCTGCCAAGCACAGCTCGAACGCAGCTCCAATCGCTGCCAAGCACAGCTCGAACGCAGCTCCAATCGCTGCCAAGCACAGCTCGAACGCAGCTCCATCGCTGCCCAACGCAGCTTATCAATCGCTGCCCAACGCAGCTCCAATCGCTGCCAAGCACAGCTCGAACGCAGCTCCATCGCTGCCCAACGCAGCTTATCCATCGCTACCCAACGCAGCTTATCCATCGCTGCCCAACGCAGCTTATCAATCGCTGCCCAACGCAGCTTATCAATCGCTGCCCAACGCAGCTTATCAATCGCTGCCCAACGCAGCTTATCAATCGCTGCCCAACGCAGCTTATCAATCGCTGCCCAACGCAGCTTATCAATCGCTGCCCAACGCAGCTCCAATCGCTGCCAAGCACAGCTCGAACACCAATCGAAGGAGGCACTCCATCGCTACCAACAAGAACCCAGTTTTAAACAAAGGGGAGAATCAAATTCATTCTCCTCTCTTTTGTAATCGGAATCCAAATTGTAATCGATTTTGAGAGAATACAAGTCAATTTTCTTTCATTGTCTTTTTACTACAAATTTTCCAACAAACAGCGTCGATCAACACGCACGCATTAATCAGTTCGTGTGCATCGATTAACACGCGCACGTCAATCAACGCGCGTTTGACGATCAGTCCCGCAACGAAACGTACAAGTTAACAAGACGATCAATTACGTAAAACGGTGGAGAATACAAGTCCTGAAAAAAATCAAAAAAAACACCAAAAGACTCAACAAAAACGCCACAAAACACCGCGTCCGCGCGGGTCGGACCACGCGGGTCGGACCAAGCCGACCCGTGCCCGCGTGGGTCGGACCGAGCCGACCCGCGCCCCCCACGGGTCGGATTCGCCCTGCGTGTAGTTTTGACCTCCGGATATGTTTTCACTGTTTTCGATCGGTTTTTCTCGAGATTTGTTGGTTCTTGAGCATCCTAACTGATCTGATATCATCTCTAAATGTTGTTAATCAGTTATTAACTGAATATAAGGAGGAATCATTCATTCTCATCCGAAAACCCCCCAACCGAAGCCTATAAATACAGGCCTAATGGCTCATTTCAAGGGGGAGATTTATTATCAAGACGTGAAGGTGCTGCTGGATTGAGGAGTTAGGGAGCACGAATTTCAGTGAAGGAAAATCAGATCCCGGCGAACTCCGGCATAAAGAAGGAGCTATTCGAAGGATCTGAACCTCGTCCGTCCGTTCCTTGAGATTAGGCTTGGTCTTAATCTCTAGAAGAGCCCTGATTTTGCTTGGTCGATTTCAGTGCTTCAAATCAAACACTCCCTCGGCGAAGGCAAAGCTCTGCCTAATTTTCCATCAAACGGATCCAGATCTAAGGCGGTCCACGGATAAACCCCGGTACAGGCAAAGATCTCACGCAAGCAGAAGACCGATAAACGATCTCTGTATTTGTTTGATGAGAATTGTATTTTTCGTTTTCATTATGTAAAAGTCTTATAAAAAGACTATCTTTTTGTTTTCATTGTAACGACCGAAGTTGTAATGAATACCGCAATGAATACAATAATTTTCGATGAAAACAAACTGGCGACCACAGTGAGAGACAACAGCTTCGCTGCCGGAGCTATCGTGTCGCAACCTCGGATCTGCATCCCAGTTGAAGAAGTGGTCAAATACGAGTTCGACCAACTGAAGTTCGAGGAGTATCTGTCGTCCTCCTCCTCTAGATCCTCCGCCTCTCGCAAGCAAAGGAAGATTAACGCCCCCGTTGCTGTGGTAGCTGAACCTTACAACGCCCGTCCAGCCTCCAACAAGTCCGGATCTGCAGATCTGAACTCCTCCTCAATCAAGGAGTTGAGTACAGAAGGCACACCCAATTTATCGAAGAGAGCTCGCCAAAGGCAGCGCCAACTGTTTTCGTCAAAAGTTGGTCTCGTTGTGGAATTCATTATATATTCGATCGATTATAACAAATTCAAAAGAGATAGCCTTTTTATAAGACTTCTTTTACACAACAAAATAAAAGTTACAACTTTTTAGAAACAAACGCATGATCGTTGTTTGGATCGCTGCTTGCGTGGGATCTTTGCCTGTGCCCGGAGCGCTTTGACTCGTGGACCACCAAATCACAGATCGTGAGGGGTTTAATGATTCTTCCTTCGTTTATTGAAGTGAGAATTTGAAACGAAGATCTTATCAAAGTAAGACGATCGTTCTTCTTAAGATCAAGTCAAAGCTCGAATCTTAAGGAATTGCCAGAAGCTCAAGTACTCTGCTCTGTCTGCTCCAAAATGCTCTGTCCCCCCTCAAAACACTGTCTCGGAAAACCCAACTGCCCAGCGGTTTCCGCCGTAACTGCCTTCCCACGTTTCAAACTCCGTTATTTTGATAGTTATCCACGTGATTCTCGCCCACGATGTTCCCCATGTTCTTTGACAGTTAATGGACACGTGTCGGCAGTTATACAAAACAGTTTCTGAATCTTTGAGAGCTATCTCGCGTGCGAGACAGTAAACACTGTCTCATGTGCCGAGACAGTCTACACTGTTCCTTGTGTTCTTTTGATCTTTGGATGATCTCCTCTTGAGCTGTATTTGGATATCTTTCAGTATTTTTTGACGCCTACAGATACCCCCTCCAAAGTATTCCAGACTCATTCTTTTATAGAGGAGTCTGGGATACTTTGGATAAGATAGATTTTACTTATGATCTCTTCAATACTTGGTTGAGTTGATCGTGTAGAAGGATCCGTAAATGATTTCAATTCCTGATCTCTTCATCCCTTAGTCTATTCAGTTCCTTGTAGAATAGCTAATATTCTTTCGGTACTACGTTTATCGTTTGACCGTTGTCGAGATCTTGAATCGAAGCTGGAATTTGTACTTGTGAATTTATCTTTTGTCATCAAATTGATACTGGATTGTTAATCACTGTATCAGTCTTCATAAGAACACAGTTTATACTCATGTATTTTTGGAGTTTTTGAGAAATAGTTAACCTCATATACTCGTTGGGAGGTAGCCAGGTTATTCTTTAGTTTAACCTCATATACCCGTTGGGAGGTTCAAGGAGATGCAGTTTATACTCATATACTCATCGGAGTGTTCAGGTTATTCTTAAGAATATTCTGAGTGATATTCTCCAGAAACTTCCTGTTGAGATTAGGGAAATAGTTTAGACTCGTATACCTATTAGAGTATTTTGGTCTCTTTTTTGTTGGTAGAGGTAAACCTGATGATGGAGAGGAAGAATTTTATATTCTATCTCCTGGTCTCTTTTTTGTTGGTAGAGATAAACCCAAAAATCAGAGAGGAAGAATTTTATATTCTATCTCCAGGTGTAAAGAAAACTCAAAGTGGGATCTCCACTTAGAGAATTTGGACAGGAAGTGGGATCTCCACTTAAAGAATCTGGACTGGTTTGAATAATCCTAACTGTCATAAGGTTTGATTATTCAACTTGAAAATGGACCCCTCATTCGTGGAATGAATCGAGAGAAGATTCTGGTTGTGGTCCTAACTGTAGTAAGGTTTGACCAAGTGGGGGTTTGAGACGATCCTAACTGTTTAAAGATTTGATCGCTCAATTTGTGGACCTCTCATTCATGGAAGGAATCGAGAGGGGATTTTGGCTTTGGTCCTAACTGTAGAAAGGTTTGACCAAATAGGGGTTTGAGACGATCCTAACTGTTTAAAGGTTTGATCGTTCAATTTGTGAACCTCTCGTTCATAGAACGAATCGAGAGGGGATTTTGGCTTTGGTCCTAACTGTTTAAAGGTCTGACCAAATAAGAATTTGAGACGATCCTAACTATTTAAAGGTTTGATCATTCAATTTGTGGACCTCTCGTTCATGAAAGGAATCGAGAGGGGATTTTGGTTTTGGTCCTAAGTGTAGGAAGGTTTGACCAAATGAGAGTTTTGAAACGATCCTAACTGTAGGAAGGTTTGATCGTTCAATTTGTGGATCTCTCGTTCATGAAAGGAATCGAGAGGGGATTTTGGATTTGGTCCTAACTGTTTAAAGGTTTGACCAAATATGAGTTTTGTGAGGGAAGATTGATCTAACGAAGTGATCAAATCTCATCTCAGCAAAAGAGTATTCGGAAATCACCGTGGGGATGTAGTGTTTATCACTTTGTTTGTAATGATCGGGTTATCCCTAAGAAAATTATATATAGCATTCTTTCGAGAATTTCCCGTTACATGAACCATCCACCCCCAGCTTTCCTTACAAAACTGGTTTAATAATTATATTCAGCTGCATGATTGGGTTATCCTTAAGAGTACCATGCATGGTGCTCTTCAGGAATTTCCCATGAAAGAAAGGAAATAGTTTTGACTCATATACCTGTTGGAGTATCGAGGAGCAGTTTATACTCGTATACTCTTTGGAGTGAGGGGAAACAGTTTATACTCGTGCACCCAATGGAGTTAGAGTCGTCTTTATTTAGCTTGTTTCGCCGTTATGACGCCGGAGTCAATTAAGGCTTGGATTTTGTTTTTGAGTCCGAAGCAAATCTCGGTGGGATGAAGAACCCTTCTGTGGTACGCACAGTAGTTTGGATCCGTAATCCTCTTAGCTCCCTCCTGATCTTTGATAGGTGGTAGCTCAATTTTGTCATTAATGAGGAGGTATTTTAATATGGCTGGAGCTTCATCATTTTTGAAAGAATACTCCTTTTGAAACTTCGGATCGAGAGTCGCGTTCCCAGCGATTGCAGATGTCGTCGGTCGGCTTCTCTCAGCTTTCCTTTTGAAACACTGTCTCGCGTGCCGAGATAGTCTACACTGTTCCTTGTGTTCTTTTGATCTTTGGATGATCTCCTCTTGAGCTGTATTTGGATATCTTTCAGCATTTTTTTGACGCCTACACCAATGTCTTGCGCGCCAACTCGCTAGGGCTTTGGAGCTAATTGACGGGATCCGTTACGAGGCAGATCTGAAATTTAGGCAACGCTAAGTGCCCCGACAGCGGACAAATGCCCTCTCCTCCGAATCACCAACAAGTGAATGGGTACAAGTCAAAAGGACCCGTTCAACTCTTGAAGAGCGGATCAAAAAGCACCACGCACTGCTTGCGCACGCGCGAATTCTTGCGCAAGAGGCCAAAAGGTTGCAGAGGGAAGAAGTGGAAAAGAAACCACAAAAACTGCATAAAGTTTGGAGGCAAAAGTCCAAGACGGCGGCCGAAAAGATCGAGAAAAGCGGGTCACTTGGATCCGACCCTCCACTTCGCGGGTTACTTGGATCCGACCCTCCAAATCGCGGGTCACTTGGATCCGACCCTCCAAATCACGGGTCACTTGGATCCGACCCTCCACTTTGCGGGTTACTCAAATCCGACCCTCCACTTTGTGGGTCACCTGTATCCGACCCTCCAACCCACGGGTCACTCAAGTCTGACCCGTGCCAGGGTAAAGACAGAAGACGTTCTGCATATGTTTCGTCGATCACTTCGAGTCCTGTACCTCCGATGGAGCCCCGCGACAGCATGGACTTGTCCCATTCCAAGATGAGGATGGTGGATCGCCTGGGTCCTTTATACAAAGATCGAGGCAAATTTCTGATCGAAGAACTCTTTGGCCCGGTGACTGTACCCCGAGCGACTCGTCGAGCTGGGGGTCGCGCATGCCCTCGCAATAATTTCAAGCCTTCTCATAAAGGGAAAACTCCAGTTTTCACCCGCCTAGGGATGTGTATTCAAGACCAGGAGCTTGTTGAGATCCTGTGCTCCCAAAAGCGTGGTTCTAAACACGTGACTCTTGAGAACGCTAATAAAGCAGCAAACCCCCTGAAAGAAACGTATTCATCTGACGATGACAATGTTATACCAGGGAAGTCATGCCAATACACGATAGGTTGCTTTGGTCATCTGACCGACGAGTTGTACTATCGGGCTGGGGGTATGAACAAGTCTCGAAAGAGAAGTACCCGAGAATCAGAGTCTTATTGCCCATGCGCTAAGATTATCAAGGCAGTCTTATCAGCGTGTAGCTGCCCTAAGACCGCTCCACAAAGGGTCTCGGTATTCAAGAGGATCTCCAACGAAATGACCAAGTCCAAACCAGAGCGTTTCTGCAAAAAACGATCGGCTGTTCAAGATGACGAATTCCCAGAAACTACCATCAATATGGTCAGTAAGGGAAAATCCCTGATTGTTTCAAGTGGTTCTAGCCCCGATTTTTCTCCAGGAAGAAGAGTTAATTTGGGAATAGCTCGATTGATGTCTCGACTCCAGGTGGAAGCGGTCGAACCTGCACAATTCGTAGTCACAGTTAATATGGCTGGGAAGGGAAAGTCGACTCGACCTTCTAGTTCTGATCCACTCATATTTCATCGTCTAACCCGGTTGCGATCGGGTACCATTAGACAAAGAGATTATCAGCGAATGCAGAGGGGATTATCCTCAGATGACAAAGCATCAGATGCCAACTCTGCATTCGCTTCTGACAATACGGTCTCCAACCCAGGTCAATCCCGCGAAGTGTTTATGATTAACACCGAGGAAGTAGCCAAAATTATTGAGGATGCCTTGGCCAGGTAAAAAGAGAACTTCAAGTTCAAAATGGAAACGACTATGCGGCGGATGAGGGAAGAACATGACCAACAAATCTGAGCTTTGTCAAATCAAATTGGCGAATCTAGCCGTCGCAACACTGCTTACCAAGCTGGTAGCGATTCAGATGTGGATGAACGCCTTAATACTGAGAACCCTCCCGTTGATTAGAACACTGGGGGTGGGCCCACTGAAGACAATAATACCGGGGGTGGTACTGCCAATGATGACAACACCAGGGTTGGCCCCGTTGTTCCTCTCACAAATCATCCAAGCCTCGATACGAGCGAGGATGAGAAAATAAAAGATCTCGAGAGCAAAATCAACGCTTTGATGTCTGCTCAAGAGATAAAGAGGACCGGTATCCCGTGTCCTTACCAGAGAAAGTGGGATTCAATACCGTATCCGGTAAAGTTCAACTTGATCAACTTCACACCGTTCGATGGGAAGGGTTCGCCCACTCAGCATTTGATCTATTTTAAGTCCCACTTGGGTATGATCTCCGGTAATGAAGCCTTGATGGTTCGGTCATTCGTTGGCACCCTTCGCGGGCCCGCCTTTGATTGGTATCGTCGTCTCAAGTCTGGAAGCATCAATAGCTGGGATAACCTCAAGAACCTATTTCTCGCTCACTTCTTTGATGACGATGCCGAAGTGTCAATCAGGACACTCTTTGATGAGAAGAAAGAAGACGACAAAACGGTCGATGACTTCGTCAAGCGCTTCCGGAATAAGGCAATAAACTGTCGAAATCCGATCACAGAGGACTTCATCCTCCAAACCTGTCACAACAACCTCTCTTTGGAGTGTTGGAAGTTATAGGAGTAGCACTGTCCAGCAGTTGGAAAGAGTTGAAGGTGCACGGAGAGCAGGCCGAACGCTTCCTCAGAAGGAAGAAAACCGAAAGAAGCCAACCGACGGCTAACCCTCCGAAATCAAATTTCGCCTCCCGTGGTAAAGGGAAAGCGCCTACAGCAGCTGTTGACGCTAACCAGACGTCGCAACAGTAACTCCGAAGATAGCAGAAGATTTTAGGTTCGAGACTCCAAAAAGAGTACTCCTTCAAGGGCGAAGACGTTCCAGCCATCTTCGAATCCCTCCTTGAAAATAACAAGATCAAGCTACCACCTATCACAAATCAGAAGGAAGCTGACAACACGACGGATCCAAAGTACTGTGTGTACCACAGGAGGGTCCTTCATCCCATCAAGGATTGCTTTGCTCTCAAGAATTGCATCCAAACATTGGTTGAAGCCGGCATCATAATGCTGGGATAAGCCAAATGAGAATGGCGAAACTTCGACAAGTATACGAGTATAAACTGCTTCTTAATACTCCAATAGGTATATGAGTTTAAACTGTTTCCTACCGTTGACGGGAAGTTCCTAGAGAATTTTTATATGTAATATTCTTAAGGATAACCCGGTCATGTAACTAAGTACAATGTCAGACCCAGTTCTACAAAGGAAGCTGGGGTTGGATGATTCATATAACGGGAAGTTCCCGGAAGAATGCTACATGTAACTTTCTTTGGGATAACCCAATTATTAAAAATAAAGTAATAAACACTAAACCCACCGTGATTTCCGAACACTCTTTTGCTGAGATGAGATTCGATCACTTCGTTGGATCAATCTTCCCTCACAAAACTCCCATTGGTGTTTGACGACTCATGATCTTTCACCATAAAATTCCCCACCGATCAGACTAATTGACGGTGGGACCACCAAAACTCCTTTCGTTTGAATCTACTCAAACTTTTGCTACGTCTGAGCACTCAACACTCCCATTGTTAGAGTCCGGACATAGTACTCTAAATTTTAATCTCCTGATCATTGACAATTGTCAAACCCCTCCATGTTAAGTACTTGTCACTTAACACTAGGAATCCCCTGTGAGTGATTTGTACGAATCAACACTCCCACTGTGATTTGTACTCCCACTCCCACTGTCCACTTGGTCAAACCTTCTTACAGTTAGGACCACAACCAAAATCCTCTCTCGATTCCTCCAATGAACGAGAGGTCCACAAATCAAGTGATCAAACCTATAAAAGTTAGGGTCATCTCACACTCTCACTCTCACTTGGTCAAACCTTCCTACAGTTAGGACCACAGTCAAAATTCCCTCTCGATTCCTTCAATGAACGAGAGGTCCACTTTCAAACCAAGTGATCAAACCTTCCTACAGTTAGGATCACCTTAACTCCCGCTTGGTCAAACCTTCCTACAGTAAGGACCAAAACCACAATCCACTCTCGATAAACGAGAAATCCATCTTTAGTTCGGTAATCAAACCTTCCGACAGTTAGGATTATCCGAATTTTTTGATTCTGGGGGTGGAGATCCTACCTCGAGTCTCTTTTTCAACTGGAGATAGAATATAAAATTCTTCCTCTTCAGCTTTGGGAGATAAGATATAAAATTCTTCCTCTCCCGTATCGGGTTTGTCTTTGCCCCAGGAGAAGACACCACTTTTTCAAACACCATAATCCGTGCCTTACACGTGTGGGGAATTTTATCCCGAATCCTAAGTAGGGATAAGTCTACGCCTGACACGCGTTGCCGAGTAGTATATTCCCGTAAGAAAGACGAAGTCTACGTATTTAATATAGTAGCACTAAGCGAGTTGACTCTCTTAGTAGAACGTCACATGCGGAACGGACTTAAACAATCCGCATGCAAGCCCGATTCTAACGGTAATCGGTAAAGGCATGTCAAATCCGTTGAAAGCTGAGGATTTGCCAAAAATCCTAAGTCTACGTCTGATACACGTCGCTGTTTAGTCTTTTCACAGGAGAAAGACGAAGTCTACGTATTCAATATCATAGCACTAAAAGAGTTAACTCTTTTAGCACAACGTTACGTGCATAACGGATTTAAACAATCTGCATGCTAGCCCGACTCAAACGATAGTCGGTAAAGGCTCATCAAACCCGTTGATGGATGAGAATTTGCTAAAAATTTTATAAATACGAGTCATTGACGTACCAACTCCGTTAGTTGGTCTTGTGACTTCAGCATCCAATAACTTCGGGATAAGATCCATATACGCAGATGAATCAGCTTTAATAGTTGGTCCTGCAGCCCAACATTTGGGACCGCCACGCTCCAACGCCTTAAGAGCTTAAACTGTGTAGACTCCAGCAAACGTACGAGTATAAACTGTGTTAACGCCGGTCAACATGTTACAGTAAAGGTTAACACCGGTCAACGCAAAGGTCGATGCCGATCAACGCGTTACAGTAAAGATCGATGCCGGTCAACACATCAGCAATCTCATTAAAATAAGGCAAATGATGATTTCAGGGAGTTCAATCGGATTCAGATATAAATTTCTGACAAAGATGATCAGTTTAAGGTCAACTCAACGATAAGAGCTAACTTCAGAAACTTATACACCAACTTCAATTCAAGATTTTGACAACGGTCAGACGATAAACGTAGCGCCGGAAGAACTTTATCTATTCGATAAAACACTGAGTAGACTGAAGGCTGAAGAAGTCAAGAATTGAAGCAATTCATAGGTCCCTCTATGAAATTGAGGAAAAGGCCTATCTTATCCAAAGCCTTTCAGACTCTTCCATAAAAGAAATGAGTCTGAAATGCTTTGGAGAGGGTATCTGTAGACGTCTAAAAATACCTATAGGTGTCCATACACAGCTCGAGACGGAGAGAAGATAACGAACGTCGTTATCCGAGTCAAAGAGGATTATCTGTCATCGACAAGCGCATGAAACGAAACGACGAACCAAGTGGTCCGCACGTGTCAATCAGCTCGCACGCGTCGGTCAACACACGCGCGTCAATCAGCTCACACGCGTCGGTTAACACACGCACGTTAACCAACGTACGTCGATCAACACGCGCGTATAAATTAGTTGTGCGCATCAATCAACATGCGCACGTCAATCAACGCGCGTTTGACGATCAGTCCCGCAACGAAGCGTACAAGTCAACAAGACGATCAATTACGTAAAACAGTGGAGAATATAAGTCCTAAAAAACCAGAAAAAATACCAAAAGACTCAGTAAAAACGCCACAAAACACCGCGTCCGCGCGGGTCGGACCGCGTCGACCCGTGCCCGTGCGGGTCGGCCAAGTCCGACCCGCGCCGGCGGGTCGGCATCGACCGACCTACGCCCCCCGCATAGGGTTGATTCGCCCTGCGAGCAGTTTCGACCTCCGGACACGTTTTCGCTGTTTTCGATCGGTTTTTCTCAGGATTTGTTGGTTTTTGAGCATCCTAACTGATCTGATATCATCTTCAAACGTTGTTAATCAGTTATTAACTGAATATAAGGAGGAATCATTCATTCTCATCCGAAAACCCCCAACCGAAGCCTATAAATACAGGCCTAATGGCTCATTTCAAGGGGGGCGATTTATTATCAAGACGTGGAGGTGCTGCTAGATTGATGAGTCAGGGAGCACGAATTTCAGCAAAGGTAAATCAGATCTCGACGAACTCCGGCATAAAGAAGGAGCTATTCGAATGATCTGAACCCCGTCCGTCCGTTCCTTGAGATTAGGCTTGGTCTTAATTTCGAGAAGAGCCTTGATTTTGCTTGGTCGATTTTAACGCTTCAAATAAAACACTCCCTCGGTGAAGGAGAAGCTCTGCCCAATTTTTCATCAACCGGATCCAGATCTAAGGTGGTCCACGGATAAACCCCGGCACAGGCAAAGATCCCACGCAAGCAGAAGACCGATAAACGATTTCTGTGTTTGTTTGATGAGAATTGTATTTTTCATTTTTATTGTGTAAAAGTCTTATAAAAAGACTATCTTTTTGTTTTCATTGTAACGACTGAAGTTGTAATGAATACCGCAATGAATACAATAATTTTCGACGAAAACAGGTTAGTCCTACAAAACAGAATCCTTACTTAGGATAGGCTTCTTAGAAGACGGATAATTGATACAAATAGATGCTGTCTCTGTGCAGGAGCTGATTATGAGTCCAGGAATCATTTGTTTTTTGAATGTGTTTATTCTAGTGAGGTATGGAATAGCATTATGAACTGGTTAGAGTTCAACTAGAGGTCTTGTAACTGGCAACAAGTATTCCACTAGTTCACTGTCAGGCTACGAGGAAAGGGTCTCAAACAAGGCTTGAAAAGGATGGTTCTAAATGCAACTATATATAACCTATGGAGGGAGCACAATGCAAGGATTTTTCAAAATAAAGCCAGGATCCCAGAGCAATTAGTCAGGGAGATAAAAACTAAAGTTTGGATTGCTATTCTACATAAGGCAGGAGTTGATGGTGCGAGCATATTGCTGTGATATAGTGTGCAGGTTTTTTGCTTGTATAGATTTCCGACATTGAGAGTGTTATCTCAGTTTTAACTGAGCTATCTTGGTGAATATACTTTCTCATTTTGGTTGATGAATAAAATTTTTCATTTACCAAAAAAAAACTTTGCTTGTAATTAATAATAAATTTACATCTTTATATATATTTTTTCTTATCTTTATTGGTTGATAAAGATAAAGATGAAGATGAAGATGAAGACGGAGATTTGCCTTCAAGGTCTAGAACACTCTTGCAATGTAAATTTTTCTTTTTTTTTGCTTTAGATACTCATGTTTTATGATTTTATTTTCTATTTATTTTAGTAGATTATATTTATTTTGATGTATTATAGAGTATATTTACTTTCATGTTCTTTTATTATTTCCTTGAATTTTTATTTTATAGTATGAATTTATTTTCTTGTATAATTTAGATTTTTTTATACTCTTTTATTTTTGTAGTGTAGATTTATTTTTAAGTTCATAATTTATATCTTTATTTTTTTTCTAATTTTTCTCTTTGTAGTTAGTTTTTATTTTCCATTCTATTTCTTTTATTTCTTTGGTTTTAACGAATTAAAATCTTGTAAGAATTCTAGAATTGTATAAAATTAGTTTGATTTTTTTATGATTTGTGAATTAGTCCCTTATACTTAATATGATTATTGTTTAGAATAAACAACTAGAGAACTAATTGGTAGAAGAAGACTTTGATAATGTACACTTATCTTGAGTAGTTTGATAGGTTACAATTATGAATTCTAGAATTAAAATATAATTATTATTTTTATGAATGATAATTTTATTTGAATAATAATTTGATAGGTTATGCTTTTCTTAAGTGGTTTGATAGTCTATACTTAGTAAATCTTAAGTAAAATGTGATAAAAAGAGAATAGTTTGTAAATCCTAATGAAATTGTCTAGTGAATTTAAATCTATATTTCTCATTTCTCTAATTATTTTTCCCATCTTTTACTTGTGATTTTCCTCTTTATTCTTGATTTTCCTTTATTTGTTTCTTGATTTTAATTTTCTCTAATTCCTTCCTCTTTCTTTCTACACTCTTAATCTAATTTTATCTTATTTGCAAATAATCACACTTTTCTCACATCTCTTCACATCTATATTACCACTCTTAATTGTCAACACGTACAACTTAGAAATTAATTTGGATTATTTCCTACAACACCTTCGTCAAGGAATCAACATCTTATATACTATAACTTGACAGTTATGCACTTGCAGCTTTGTTTTATTTATTTCCTATCATGGTCTCCCTAACTCACTTTTCATCTTCCTACCGTTAGTGTTGTACTTTGATGAAAGTGGTGGAAGGTGAGGTGGGAGGCTAGAAAGGAAGTACACGGCTAAGGATGCCGTTTGCGAACGAGTCAAGCTATTATTAGAGAGATTAAGCTATCCTTTGGGAGGATGTATCCAGCTGAGCTTGAGCGACATAGCCAAGTCTGAAAGCCTGGGAGTGTGTGAGTTAGGGATTAGAGGGCTATTAGAATCTGCCATTTCTTTCAAGGGAAGAAGAAGTGAGCCCCACTGTAGGCACCAAATTGTTTATGCCAGAAAGTTAAATGTATGGGTGAATGGATATTGGGAGGATTTTAGGGTCCATATACCTTCTTTAGTGACTTATTAATCAAGAGGAAGTAGATTCCTCCACAAGTAACACTCATTAGCGAGCTAGAGTAGATTTTTCCTTATATGCCTTCCGACATCTAAGTCAATGATAGATTAAGCAAGCTTGTAAAATATGCAGAACCTAGCTTTATGGTTTTTTCGGGCCTACCTTTCTTATAGTGGGTTGTCCACAATTTATAGAGAATTTTTGGGGGCACGTTGGTAATTTGACCTAGTCGATATAGTCAGTCGGTCAGACTACACTTTACATGTCTCAACGTTCTCTGAGGAGTCATTATGATTTCAGCTCGAGCATGCACTAAATATGATAGACACTAGGCGGTGAAGCTGATTGGTTATGTTATTGTTTGAGAAGTCTGAGTAGAAGACACCTTTCGTCTTAGATTTAGATTTCTACCGCATCCCGGTGTGAGGACGTTTTTTTTGTCTTGGACTCAAACCGCTAAAGAAACCAGTGGTACTCTTACTATGGTCGGGCTTTCATGTTATAGGACTCAATCTATTAATTGTGACATGTGGTCAGCTCTCAGAAGCTCATTAGACTCGGTAATTTCTCAGGATACAAAATTACTAACAAAAATAAAGAAATTGGACAAAATAAGTTGTTGCTAGACTATGCGATCTCCTTCAGATCTCATAAACAAATAGCTTAATCACCCTTATTAACATTTTATCTGCCTCTACTCTATACATTATGCAACGATTCTTCTAACCCATGCATAATCCTTTCAAACATCCAAAATACAAAACAAAAAACCTAAAATTATTCAAAATACACAATATTACGTGCATCCAACACCCTTCACTTAATATTCTCCCTATTCTCCACTGGAGAACCTGAAGCACTCTTCGAACCACTAGACAACCCCAACGTAGGGTGCGTAAACGCCAAGCTCCCTTGTTGCGGGTTCGAACCCGGCCCGCATCCATTAACATTCTCTCTCGTACCTGATCCGGCTGCCGCCAAGGCTGACTGAAAACTCGGGTCGGATGTGATTGCCTTAGCAATTGTGTCGGTTAATACTTGCTGTTTAGGTGCACCAACTTTTTGTTGTAGGTAAGATTGGTATCCGATGTTTGGGATTTTACTATATGGGTTCTGGTCTACATAGCTCAAGTATGATCCATTTGTACTCCAAGATGTGCTAGACTCTAAACTACTAGAGAAGTTTAAGCTCGTTGAGTATCTAGGAACTGAGGCGCTAAAATTTGATGGGGAGAATCTAGTGTTGAATTGTGATGGTAGTTGAGAGGTTGTTTGTGGGGGTGAGGTGAGGTCTAGGGTAATAGTAGGGTAAGAGGGGGTAGATGATATTGTAGGGTTTGGGAGGTAAAAAGGACGGTTTCGGGAATTTGAATCTGATAAGTTGAAATTTAACGCGTGGAGGTTTGCGGTTGAGGAGGAGAGGGAGGAAGCTCCAACAGAGGAAGGCGGGGATCCGATGTGGGAGGAGCGGGAGGTGGAGGAGCCGGATGGCAGTGGCCGAGATTGGGAGGGGGTGGTTGTGTGTGCCTTCATAGGTTGTGATTAGGATTGACATGTCCTCGGCGCATCTTTGAACCTGTAAAAAAACATTGGACGGGAAATTAATTAAAAATAAACTTTACAATTTAAAACGTGATTATTATCGAACTGACAAGTCATAAAAGATTAAATTTACGTGCTTAATCAGATAGTTAATCAGGTGTTATAGTTAGATTAGTATTACTAATTAATTAAGGGAGAGAACTTGATATAATATTCACACTTGCCTAGTTACGGCCTTCAAAATATACATATCTATATAAACATACATTTTGGAGTTGAATTCAAAATTTAAGATAATTAAACCGCCATGAGTTGGATCACTTTGACTTGTATAGTTTATATTAGTTTATGAATATAACTCTCAAATTTCAAGTATATGATGTACAGCAGAAAACAATTAGCACGACACTCCACTATTTTTCAAAAAGGAAAGAATATCTTCTATCACTCAATTCATTTATTTTATTCATTTTATTACTATTATTTTTATTTTATTTTTTTGTTTTTGGCGAGGGAATCTATCACTCAATTCAACTATTACATAAATCATGGGGAAAGGTTACACATTCAACCCTCATTGTCAACATGTTTATAAAAGAACATCAAGGATGCAATAACTTACTTTAAACAAAGTACTAAATGAATTCACAGAGTAGAAACATAAAATCCAATTCAAACAAAGTAAATGAATTATCTGCAACCAGCAAATTTTTCCAATATACATATTTAATAATATTAATCCAATGAGCCAGTTGATAAATATTTCGATAATTTTTAATTAATCAATATCACTAACCCTATATATGATACTAAGGTTTTAAAAGATTAATACCTGTTTTCTCACTGGGCATGCTGGAGCAACTGTACACCTATAGTAAGCCCTAGGGCAAGGATTCCCTTTGGCAATCTTCTGCCCATATTTTCTCCACTGACATCCATCATGCATCTGCACACAGCCAATAAATGCTCAGCAACACTCACCATTAACAATCATAGTTAACTCCATAGCTCCCATAAAAAGATTCAATGATTAATTACTTTCAGGCACCCTGAACTAGGGTGAAATTATACAGGTGAGTCTAGAGTCTGCTCATCTATATGGGTATTCTGGATATTGCTGATTGAATTACGCACATCACTCTCGAATCTATTTATTTGTGCCTAAGAATGTTAGAGTTACCATGTAGATATGTAGATTCCTGGTTCGACCTGCATAATTATACTATGGTTCAGGATATAACTAGTCCAATGTTCAAATTAGCACTAACCGTGGGAGCATCACACCGAGCCCTAACAGAAACCCTCGTCTTCTTGACATGGGCCTGTTGTAAACCCTCCTCGACATCCGCTCCATTCCTCAAACTCTTCAGTATTTTGCTTGGAGGCCACGGCTCTCCTGGTTCTTCCTCCTTCCCCTGATCATTATCAACGCTATTACTCGGGCTCATGTTACTCGATACAGGTTCATTTGGGCTATTGGTAAGCCCAAGAGTGAGTCCTTCTTCGATCTGCTCAGTGCTCTTCCGCTTACTTGTTACCTTCTCTTCTTTCTTGTTCAAGCTTGAAGATGTGCCGAGGCTGAGAGAGACTAATTCAGGCTCTTCAGTGTATGTTGAGGCTGGTGGTGGTGGTGGCGGAGGTGGAGGTTCTGATGGCTTTTTCGCCTGTTCTTGTTGAACAATATCGAAGAAATGCATCTGAAGAGATTGATAATCTTTGACTATTTTTGCTAAGAGTGCCTTGAGTCTTTCATTCTCTTCTCTTACTTCTCCCATTTCTGCTTTGGTTGATTCAAGCTGCAGTTCCTCCTATACGTATAATGATCATCACAATATTTACACTTTAGAGAGGTGTATTAATATATCCATGAATCTTGATTTAAATTTTTTTAACTATTCCAATATTTTTTTAATGAAATACAGGAGACAATTCTAACCTGCAGATTGATTGCAGTATCGGATTCCTTGGGGTTTGTAGGAGATAGTCTTGAGGATGTGCCTGTGGATGATCTTTCACTTGCGATCGCTGTGGAGACCTGTTATACATCTTCTTTTAGATAAGTATGAAAAAAGTAAATATTATGAAAATTAATAAAATGTGCGGTTATTTCTACTTATGAAATATGAATGGGAACCATGAGATGGGATAAAAAATATATAATAGAAGACAGCTCCATCTGAATTTGATTATTATGTGCTTAATGTAATATGAAAGGGGAAAATACACCATGTTGGGAAAATTCAGATCTTGAAGTAGATTATCACTTCTTAGAGAAATAAAATAAATGCGTGATATGAATAATATGATTGAGCATGTCAAATTATCAGATATAACATTTGTTAATTTGTTAATTAATTGTGAGCACTTATCTTTGGAATCAATTAGCACATATTCTTATAATTCATATACATCAGAGAACTTAATCTCAAGAAACTTAACTATTCATACTTAACAACTTCATATTTTGCAGGAAGTCCTCATAATTAATTATTTTACTATCAATATGAGATTTCATGAACTTGACCAGAATTTCTAACTGAAATTGTATAATCAATCATACCTATTGCGGGGGCAAAAAAAAAAAGAATAAAAACGGACGATGAGGAAGAAGAGTAGGAGGAGGAGGAAAAAGGAACCTCATGGATAATTAAGATATCATGAAAGTTCAATTAAAAGTATTTTAATACAATGAAAATAGTTTTTTCCCCCAAAGAAAATTATGAATCTTGTTTCACTTATGCTTTTTCCAATTCATTAATTTTGCACCATATTTTCATACCTGATTTGTAGTGCTTGAATCTTTTCGATTCGGAGAAGACGACTTGAAAGAACCTTCTGCTATTTTCTTCTCATTTCCAATCTACAAAATCAAACACAAAGATTTTTCTAAGATAATATTGTTCAACCTTTAGCAATATATTCAACATGTTCATATTACTCCTTCAAATTAAAAACAAGTAGCCAATTCTCAACATCAAGTTCCCTTGTCTCTTCCAAATGAAAGTCATAGGTTTTAGTCAAAAATTTCATGTGATTATGACTCATAATAGGAAAACATGAAATTCATTTTGTACAAAAGTTTTGCAGAACTGTAAATAGAGAAAATTGTGTAAGATGAAGATGAAACCAAACCTTTTCAACCTCTTCAACACTAACACATGGTGATGACTCCATCCTTCTTTCCACTTTAACACTTGTCCTTTTTGGCACAACCTCCATCTAAAACCCAAAAGGATAAATCGAGTTCCTTTCTAGTACGAGTCACTGCTATGTGTTCCTTTCGTCTCCCTTTATGCCCCTCAAACTCCCTCTTCTTATAACACCTCGGTCTTACTCTATCTAGATTTCTTTATCCAAATTCAAACCCCATAGGCTAATTTCTATTCGTCCATTCCAATCAAAAATGTCAACTCTTACTATTAGCCAACCCATTTCAAGAAGCGAATAGTTTGAAATAAACAAATTAAAAAAGAATAAATTTTCAAAATAAACCCATTTTATTTTTTATTAAAAAATTCGACCCATTCTCATTTTATTTATCAAAATCGACCCATTTCGTGGCCACGTCAGCAGCGTGGCCACGAAATGGGTCGATTTTTTTTAATGACGCCGTTAAATAGTCGGGGTTGTCAACCCCAACTATTTAGCTATATACAAGCTAAAATTATCGGGGTTGCCAAACCCGGCTAATTTAGGACCCTGTCTAATTGGTCGGGGTTGACAACCCCGACCATATGACAGAGAGGTAGCTGAGGTAAATTTTCCTACCACAAAATGGTCGGGTTTGGGAACCGCACCATATGACAGAGAGGTAGCTGAGGTAAATTTTCCTACCACAAAATGGTCGGGTTTGGGAACCGCGATCGTTTCATGTACGTGCACAAAATGGTCGGGGTTCCCAACCCCGACCATTTGGCAGACTCTACTACTATATAATTTCAGCTGGAAATTCAAACTCTTGCTATTACATATCAATCCACAATAGAATCACAATCACAATCACAATAACACACATACCAATCAATAATCTCAAATAAAAACCCATAATCAATCGAATACATACCATGCAATTCACATACTAATAATCAATACTCAATCGAATACATAATATTTAGTTTCAAACGCAAACATCCTATCAATACTCAATCAGATACATAATATTCAGTTTCAATCGGATACAACTCCCTTTCCTCTCCCTCTCCCTCTCACGTTGACCTTCGACGTGAGCTCGGATGAGTTCCTCATCCGCCTTCGATGTGAGCTCGGATGAGTTCCACGTCCGGTTGTGTGTGAAATTGGGAGTGCATGACATCCTCATCGACTCGAACCGACTGTGAACATCCGGCTTGAGCCTGTTGTGAGCCCCAGCTTCATCATGTGCACCGCTTGAGCCTGCCCCCATGTGTCCTCGGAACCGGCGACGACCGTACTCAATTGATCGCTCCTCACGTCCATCACGTCTTGCATTACGCATCCTCTGAAGAGCGGACCAGATCTTTTTGATCATGCGAATGAACGTGTTCCTCGGCCCTGGCTCGATAGTCATTCGGATTGCATCATGCGCCATAGTAGAAAGTTCTTCGAGCTCTTGTACCTATAAGATAAAAACCCCAAGAAAGCTATTACGATTTGGATGATAATAAAATAAAACTCACAAGATAACTGTATATTTTGCTTATACACTTACCAAATCTCTCTCAACTGGGCCTCTTAGTATGTACTCCTTAGGGGCTTTGCTCTCCTGAAATATCCACCGGCGAGTAATTCCCCAATACCACCGTAAATAACACCTAGGTCAGGTGCGTCGGCCCTCTCCATCACCAATCGTTCTTTCCTGTTATCCCACCTCCTGATATAAGCACGGTGAATATGTTCTCAATCTTGACGATGTGCACCTTTTCTGGGATTTCTCTCTATTATCTCCACAGGGACAGCGATATGTTGTTGTAGCCCAAATTGTCAGAGCACATGGTCGGGCACGTGCATCTCGACAATCTCAAAACATATGATCGGAACGCGAGCACGCCACACATCCGGCTCTTCTCTGCATATATCTGGTAGTGACTCTAAAACTTGTTCATATGGCATCCACTTGACCTATAAAAAGATAAAGTAAAACAGATTTTAGTAATAAATGGTATCGTGGCCTTTATATAGGGGCGGGCCCAGTTAACAAATAGTCGGGGTTGTGAACCCCGACTATTGTCCTTAGCCGTTTTCACCACTCGGCAACTGGGCCAGAGGTCTCTGCCATATGGTCGGGTTTAGGAACCCTGACCATTTCGAAATGGGCTTACGAATTGGTTGGGTTTGCCAACCCCGACCAATTAAACAGGGTCCTAAATTAGTCAGGATTGGAAACCTCGACTATTTTAGCTGGCACGTAGCTAAATAGTCGGGGTTGGCAACCCCGACTATTTAGTGGCGTCATTAAAAAAAATCGACCCATTTCGTGGCCACGTCGCTGACGTGGCCACGAAATGGGTTGATTTTGATAAATAAAATGAGAATGTGTCGAATTTTTTAATAAAAAAATAAAATGAGTTTATTTTGAAAATTTGTTCAATTAAAAAAAAATTAATAGCAGATACACTCTTGTACAATGAGGGTGTGCCAACTTACACCCTGTAAACTATTTCATTATCACTTCCATACCTTGATTCTCAAACGCGTAACTTACCTTTTCCACTTAAACTGGAGGCAAATGATATTTATACTTGCGTGATTTTCATAAGACTTTGAAAAGATGATGTCATCTATATTTCCGGAAATCTAAGTTCTAAGAAAATAATTGAGAATATATAACTGAGTGCTAGATACATGATCATATATAGTATAGAAAATGTATCTTCGAATTTTAGAATAAGATTTTTCCAAAGAGTTTCAAACGTATGATCGACAAGTCATTCAGAGCGCTTATAGCCGCACTCCCCGGGGACTTCATCATCCTCCTTTGAAATTTCTTCCACACGCCAACTTAAACTTATTGTCACGTGGGCTTGATCCATTGCCGGTCAACCCCGGCCAGCTTTGCCGTCGTCAGATTGCGGTGTGTGGCCCCACCGTCTCCGACCGATGGGACCACTGGGTCATGATCCGAGATCCAAGATCTAAGGTCTCTTCTTCATTAATGAGGTTTAGAGTTTGTTAGTTTATTAGGTAGCACATGATTGTATTTAGTAGTTATATATCAAAACAAAGACTTGTGTTGACTGAACATTATAGGTTTTATCCATTTTGACCCTTTAGATATGTATTTTTAGCATATTCACTCTTTTATTTTGCAAATATGGTAATATATCATTTCTACTTACATATGCCCCCAATCTTTGAGATTGTGAGTTGATAGACCATTGCAAGGGTTGTTTGGTAGGGAGGAAACATGAAATGCTTCTATAGCAACCTACATTGTAATTGGAAAGAGGTAATTACTTCACAACTTGCAATTACAGTAAATGTTGCAACTTATAACTTGGCAAGAGTAAAAGCTGCATGTTTTCAGAAAGGAAAATAAAAAAAATTAAAGAGTAAAGATCGACTTAATAAAAGTACTTTTTCAATTCAGTCCGGATAAAACCCTGTACCTCTAACTATTATAAATCATGTCGTCTGCAGACTATATATTTTCAACCAAACAACATAAACTTATGTAGAGAAATTTTGTTTGTAGAAGGACTTGGTAAATAAGAAATATAAACTTACTTACAAAAAAAAATGAATTTATGCTAGAAAGATATTTTCCACAATAATTGTACATATCCATGCAAATTAACAATGGGTTCAAATTTTATTTTTAAGTGTATATAAGAACAATTAAAATGAAAGACAAATTGGTTTGGATATATGCAATTTACAACGAGTATGCCCTTTCTGGGGGATCACTCACACAAAAATTTAATTTTTTAGAATACCCGAGACCATGCATTGGGAGGGTGCTCTTAACCACACCCGAGGGTTTCATACCCATATATGGTCTGAAGAGAATGAGGAAGTTCTCATATCGAACAAATAATAATAATAATAATAAAGTTAATCACAACAAGATACAAAATTTGAAGCTATAATGTAGTAAAATGAGAAAATTATCCAGTGTTATAGTCTTCCTCTATAATTTGTATATGTGAAATCAAATCATTAATAATTTATAAGAAGTAGAGGAGTGTGTATTATAAAAGATTTGCTGAGGTCTTCGAGATTCCGACCACCGGTATCCGGTGAGCCTACTGTTCTCTAGATAGAGACAGTTCCTATATTATAGCGTTTTTTTTTATTTGCAATGTCTTTTATTTTTATTTTTATTCAATTATTTCATAAAATTTCATAGTTTTTAGATCCCAATGCGTTGAAGTATCGGTTGGCCAACCCAGTTGGAGATTCCCAATTTAAAATTTTAATTACAATAAATTAAGTTTTATTTTCTTCAACTTTGACGAAAATGAACTCACAACTATTTTTCATCCTGAAATGCCCTTATTAGTGTATTCCTTGGGATTATAAAGTTTCAACGTTCATCAAATATATATATTTTTTAAGATGAGGTTATTGCGGCTATAGTTTATATTTATAAGCGCGGTCTGTGCGCCGCTTTATTCGTCAATTGGGCTTGCCGTGTCCAATCCAAGAGACTTCTCAGTATAATTTTCCTAAGTTCTATGACTATCTTTTTTGGATATGTGACAAATTAATTGGGATTTTATAGGGGTAGTTTGAGAAATTGCGCAACTAAAAGTATCTTTCACTTGCATCATTAGTGACTTTAACGGGGAAAATCATACTCCCTTTAAAAGCACGAGTTAGGAAAAATCTTTTTTAGACAAATATATCCCTATAAAGTTTGAACTACCCTATCTATAATCACTAAACTTTAAATTTCATTTTATTTAATATTTTAGTCCACTTTAACTATTATCTGTAGACTCCATAACATGTTCAAAAACCCATAATAAATTTAAAAACTTTATATGTAAATCCCCGCCTTCTTATCCATAGGCTCTAAATTAAACATACCATGTTACATTATAAATATGACCCCGATTGAACTTCTTATCATGTTACATTAGTTTTTAAATACCATGTTACCTTCTTATCCCCGATTGAACTTTAATTTATTATAATATGAGTATCAGTTTAGTATTCTTTTTTATTTTCATGATTATTCTTTAAAAATATTTTGTATTTGATTTAATGGTGATATTTGTTTTACACTGCAATTATTATTTATGGCAATTGATTTTTTTATTTCTTCATTTTTCATACAGAATTTAGAGGGTTAAGGATTTGATTGTTGTAGGTTCTCCCATATATCAAGGTAAATCTTCATGTTTGATATTATTTTACTTTAGATTTATTTGATTATATTTTCCTCTTCTATTTTTGTTTTTTTATTTTTTTTTCTTTGCATGCTTTTAATTAGAGAGATGAAAGAGTATCATGTAAACTAAAGAAAAAGGACACGATCCTTTTAGTTTTTGAATAGGGAAAAATAAATCCATCTTAGTTCTGCAGTCAACAAATATGAATATCTCTTGACCATGTGTCTAATTTTCATATTTAATTTAATGATTTATTCTATGGGTTTGTTATGGTGGTTATATATATTTTCTTGATTTTTTTCTCGCTTTTATGTGATTTATATACCGAACCATGTATATTTCTGAGTATTTCCTTCTCTATAGTCTTTGTGCTTTCGACGTAATTAAAATTTGTTTATATTATCATTATGACAGTATTATCAAGTCAAAGAAATAATAAATAATTAAAATTTGTTTATATTTTCATTATATTTTCATTATAACAGTATTATCAAGTCAAAGAAATAATAAATAATATATGATGATGATGGTTCCACAGATTAATTATACCCCAAATTACACAAATTCTAAAGGACTACTTATTAGGGCTTCTATTTTTTTTAATAGCCACATTGATCTTTGTTCTCTCTACCTGTTCAATATCAGAAAATTATCCACAGCACATTGATTTCAAGTGACACCAACGTGACAGGTACAAAGTAGGGATATGAGCCGAATTTTTTATTTAGAAGTAATTTGTGATTAATAATGCTGCAGTAAGGCAGCGTAATAGCTTTTGTTTTGCGAAATTTTGAAGGAGCAAATGTTCTGGCACATCGCTGCAAAAGCCTCATGCCTTCTGAGATTGAGCGCAGAGCCGATTTAGATTTCAGTACATTAGAAACAACTTAATAATTACAAGCGAACTGTGTGCAAAAATTATCATATTCCAATACTTCCTTTAACACTCCTAACATGAGTCCCAACTACAATCTGTATCCAACGCTTCATTTAGATAGAAGCAAATCTTAAAAAAAAACCTTCTTTACATCATAATAACATCATGATCCACATACAGGAATTGAATTCTGACAAAAGTTAGCCAACAAAGGTTTGACGCTAATGAGTTAATACCACTGTAAATTTCAGAAAAAGATAGTATGACTGCTGCCCATATATGTTGCCATAAAGAACAACCAAGGCAAGCAATAAAAGGAGGATCCATAAACATTTATGGAACGCATTCTCACAAAACAGGCAGAAAGATATGTGGAATGAATCCAGTTCTAAATAAAAGTTCATAGCTTCAGCTTATACCTTGGCATCCTTTGGATGAGTCCTTCCCCAAAATGATTGAAGGCAATCGTGACCTGCATAATCTTGTCCCTCTCATAAGAATCACTGTGACCCAGAAGCATCACCTGCGTCAATCCAGAATCAAATTTGTTGGTCTCAACACTAATTCTCCCAAAATAGATACACATTATAAGCACTAACTAGAGCAATCTAAAATCTACCTCATTGTGATGAGTGAAGTAATTGTTAGATATGGTAATGGCAGTAGACCCCACAATAGCATCAATGAGCCCATCAGCACAGTTCGACAGCGAGCAGTGATCAACCCAAACATGACTCCCCCCAAAGATAGAAACCCCGTCTCCATCCGTCATCAGCAGCCGTTGTGTCCGCCTAGGGCATTGTGGTCGAAGCCAATGCCGCAGTCTGCGAGGCGCTTGCGTTTACGGTGCCAGTGGGGGTCGCAGCGCCAGCAGTCGTCGATGGGGTTGCCAGTTCCGCAGGTTAGGTAAGCGAGGAAACGGCGCTGCGTGCTGTTTTCTATGCTCCTACAGAGATTATTTAGAGCAGAGTTTATACTGATCTCAGTTTAGTTAATTTAATCAAGATTTTTTTCTTCAATTAACATGATTAATTAGCATTCTCTAAAATAATATACTCAGAGAAGTTTAGTGACAATTCAGTATCTTAACCTATTGTAAGGTGCTAAGGAGAGTTAACCTATTGCAATGCACATGGTAATTTTTTAAATTTTTTTACTTTATTATTGATTCATTTCATTAAGATTTATTTAATTTAAACCGTGTATCAAACATATGGATATAATTTAAAAATTCAAAAGAATTGAATAATGAAATTATATTTATGTATCAACTGGGTGATAATAGATTGTTTGCATCCTTAACAATAGTAAATAATGAATAATTTTATAAAAGAATTTTATTTGATATACAACATTAAGTTTCAATCAACCAATGCTACCTATATACAGATGACAGTAGACGACCTATTTAATCATAATCATCCAATATAAATGCTATTAAAATAGTAGCATCAATTTTTTCTTTAGTCCTACTTATTTTTATCTCCTCAAAACAATTAATAGCCATGCAACAAACAATGATACTATAAATATCTCTCTTTATAATTGGATATTTTGAGCTTTAATAGTTCCAAATTTCTTTCTAGCGGTAAGCTACTTATACCTATTACGAGCTTGAGATTTTCTGATTACATGTCTATGAAATTCATCGAATCAAAGTAAAAAAGATGAAAGATACACAAAAAATCTGGTATACAAGGAAGTCTTACAACCAACAGACGTGTATTAAACTTCAAAGTCACAATAGCTATTCTGAAGGTAATTAATTTCTTAGAATAATTACGTGCGTTCATTATTGTTGATTCCTATAATTTATATTTTTCAATATTTTATAACTTTTTTCCCCTTAGCATTCACTTATTTTTTTTCCCCCACTCAGACTATATTATGAGTTATTAATATTCAAAACCTTATGAGGAACAATAATTAATAAATTAATTTTCTAAGCTATGGTATATTCTATAATATTGATCAAAACTAACATGTATATTTTAATCAAATTAATAGAAAATATGACTAACAGTACTGAAGGGCAAACTCAGCACATCCAAATAAGTTAGCTCAAGAAGTTTTAGAAAGAATGGATCATTCATGTTATCATACTTCGAAGTGCAGAGGCCACTTACAAAAATACAAAAGGATCAGGGAAATTACTAAAGCTAACTCCCGTTGACGCTCGGGTAAAATAAATTTATTCTTTGTATTATATTTCTTGCACAATATCATGTTTAATCATATGAATATTGCTAAACCGATTTATATTCATACTCCCTTTAAAAGTACGAGTTCGAGAAAAAATTTCCATGGTCAATATTATCCTTAACTTTTTTAAATATTACATTGTTATCATAATCTATTCTGACTATCCTATCTTCTTTGAATTAGTAACTAAATAATTGTAAAATATAATATATAGCTTACTATTAATTAATTTTATTTTCCATGCATTGATCTCTTGTCTTAATAATATTTGCAGGGTAACAAAGTACAAGGAGTAATGTACGGAGAGACTATTGAAAAGTTTATAGATATGCTTCAAAAAAATCAAATTATTTACATTTCAAATGGATAAGTGAAAGGAATAAACCCAACTTTTCCAAGTATCCACAAGTCACTTGAATTAGTATTAACAAAAGACGTATCGATCAAAGAAGCACCAACAGGATTCCACTTGGATAACATATTTAATAACTTTGTCCCATTTGAAGAAGCATTTTCCATAAAAGATGCAACAAAAATTAGTAAGTACTTATAAATTTCTTACTTTAATCTTTAATACAAAATAAAACATTAATCTACAAAATCATAATCTTTTTTATCAAATCACTTGCAGATATTCTTGTAATAACAACTAATGTGAAGCCAATGATCAACTATATTACAAGACACAACAAACCAGATACTAGGAGGGAAATCACGCTTATGGATATAAGGTATATTCATGTTACATATTTTCAATATCATAAGGAAAAAATATTATCGTTCTTTCTTTTTTCATATGCAGTGGAATGCCAATGCGTGCAACTTTATTTGGAGATTTGGCTACAAATGAAGGATCAATTCTTGAAGCAGAAATCAAATATAAGCCTGTAATAACATTATCAGATTTTAAAATCTCTATATATCAAGGTACATAAATTATTAATGAAACTCTTATTAAAGATAGCTAAACATAAATTTAATCCTATAATTTTCTCATTTTTGTAGGGGATACAAGCATATCGTCGCAAATTATTTTAACAATATGTATCAACCCAAAAATAAAACTAGCTAGCGAATTAAGAGAATGGTAAGCAGAACAAACATACTTTCATATAAAACAATAATCAAATAGTATTATATTTTAATCTAATATGCAGGTTCCAATTAGAAGAAGCTCCAAAAGCAAACAGATCTCCATCGACGCTTTTTAAAAATGCTAAGGAAATTCATATTAGTGATATTATGCATACATCACAGAATTCAATACAGGTACAATATTATATGCATATTCTTATTTACAAATTTAAATCTAACTAAATTTTGTTAATATACAGGCACGATATTGCACATTTAAGGCAAAGATAACTACTATTTTAAATAGGCTCGAGCCATGGTTCTATGCTTGCAAAGGCTGTGGTAGGAAGGTTGATAAACATGTTTGTAAAGAGTGTCTGAATGACAAATGTCACAGAATCATTGATGACCCACTACCAAGGTTAAGTAATATATCCTTTTTTATGACATTAACATATTAAAATACAATAATAACTATCTTTAGAAATTAACAATGAAAAATACAGGTACTTAGTTAAGATTCTCGTGGAAAATGGTACGGATAATGTAAGAGTAACACTCTTTGACGCAGCAGAAACTCTTATTGGATGCAAAGCAGAAAAATTCATTACATAAAAGAAAGAGGTAATTCCTAACTCTATTCAAGTAGTAAATTAGGAAATAAACAAATTCATAAGTATTAATATAACATTTGTTCTCATTGCAACAGAAAAATAATCAGAGTCCATATTTCCAAAAATTTGTTTTGAACATCGGAAAAACATTCAAATTCCTGGTGAAGTTAGATGAAAAGACAAAAGATGAACGAGGCGAAGGCAATATAATAGCACAAGAAATTCAACTCCAGCCTACTATTACAATCGACGTAAATGATGAAGATGCTACTCTAGAGTTGCCCAGAAAAAAGATAAAGGTGGAGAAAGATTGATCATGGTTCAATTAGAAATTTTCAAGAACAATATTTTTAAATTATTTTATATAACAACTTAATTTTTAATTACAATTAGGAATTTTTTAAGGCATTTTCATGCAAAGTTATTAGTAGTTTTGTATGCTTATGTGATTGCTTAGATCACATAAAATTACTCTTTGATATTTAACCATTTTACTATATTTTATTATTGTCTATAGATATGATCATGCATTTCGTGAGAGGCAATTGATAAAAATCTGCTTTTAATGATCCTGTGAATGGATATATTGTCAGCTAGACGTAAAATACTCTTCCTGATAACCAGCACAACATGTGATCTAACATTTATGATATAAAGGTGACCTCTTTAACCAATTGGCAAAGAATTACTGTTGTGATGATTTTGCTTGGGGTTGTCACAAACTTCAATATTCAATGTTTTCAAAAAAAATCATTGGCTTACTAATTGTTACTTGTTGAGAATATTGCCATGTTGAATAAGGGACCCGTTAGGTGTTGGTGGTGGTGATCAATTTAAAATTCTTAGAAGAAAAATAATTTACATATTTGCTGTAAATCAAACAATTATCTTAGCTTTTTTATTAAAAAAAATATTTGAATAAACTTAAATTTTAGAAATATTTTCTTCATTACTATAACTACAATTCATAATAACGATTACAATATCCCAGTTACATATATTCATCAAAAAGTTTAGCTTAAAATCCATTACATTTATTTTTATTAATATTTAAATAAAATACTAATAAATCTTATAATTCAATTATACATATTTGAACTCAAGATAAATCTCACTTATTTAAAGTAATGAAATAAATATACAAAAAATATTTTTTAATATTTAACCACGTGCATTGCACGTGCATAAAAACTAGTACTTTATAAAGGTGTCACGGTTCACCGGCATTATGCAAGGGGATGCATCACGAAAAGAATTAAGACCATAATTTTTATTGACATATGGATTTTAATTTTTCTCATACTATATATAACTTATGACACCTTTTAATTTTGTTACATTTTTCTGGAGAGGCTTGTTGAAGTTGGTATGGGAATGACAAAATGTTCAAGGTGGGCGATGCACATTTTAATTTGAAAAAAAATTCAATGTGACTAACTAATATGAAAGATATACGTAAAAATATAAGTAACTTACAGAGAAAGTTTACATAATGGAAAAATTGATGATCTTTGCAGAGATTTCTTGTGGGGAAGATCTGATCATAGTCTCAAGGCTCCACTTGTATCTTGGGATAAAGTATGCACAGGGAAGAATCAAGGGGGTCTGGGTATTTATTCTGCCACTACTTGGAATCTAGCCACTGCAGTTAGAACATTATGGTATGTGCATTCAAATAAAGAGTGTCTGTGGATTAAATGGGTTCATGGAACCTATTTAAAAGAATCTAACATTTGGCAAGTGAGGGTGAAATCTGGTGACTCTTGGTTATGGAAACAGTTGCTGAAAGCAAGGGATAAAGCTGTGAATCTTGTGGGAGGGACTGATATGCTAATTCAGAGCATCAGGTCTTGTTATAATCAATCCAAGATTCAGCTATCTGAGCTATACAAGATCCTTTCTCCTATTAATGTTAACGTATCTGTACCTTGGGCTGATACAGTTTGGGAGAGTTCAAACCTACCCAAACATTCTTTTATCTTGTGGTTAGCTATTCAAAATAGGCTTCTCACAAAGGATAGACTGCTTAAAAGAGGGGTAATTCAATCAAATCATTGCTCTCTGTGTGAAGGGGGATCGGAAAGTCACAAACACTTATATTTTGACTGCAGTTTTTCTATGACTGTTTGGAATGGGGTTATGGAATGGCTCAAGTTTAGTTGGAGGACATGCGATTGGAGATTACTTCTTGATTGGTATTGTAATAGCCTAAAGGTGAAGGGTTCTAAACTGAAAGTGAAGAGAATGGCTATTGCTGCAGTCGTTTACTACATTTGGAAAGAGCGTAATGAAAGGATCTTCAAATTGAAAAGTAGATGCTCTAGCCAAATCATCAGGGACATTAAAGTTGATTTATATACTGCTATCCTCAACAAACCTTCGTTGCCTAATGAAGACTGGGTTTGGTTTCTTTCCCTGTAAACTGAAGGTTGAGATTTTCTTTGTTTGATGAGTTTTAGTTCTCAGATTTCAAAGAATCTGAGATTGTTGATGTACTTAACTTCTATATTTTGGTTTGTGAATAAAATCATTCATTTACCAAAAAAAAAAAGTTTACATAATGGAAGCTATAACGTGAGACCTAATGGAAGAGACTTTGGAGCTGGGTTTTTAGCCTCATAAGAATTATTAAGTGACAGAGAAAACCTTCTGATAGATTTTAAAAACTACAATATTGTTCATCGAAGTATCAAAAAATAAATGGAAAATAATTTAATTTTATATTTCCTCCTGTTTGTGAATAAAGATTAATTTCAAGAATATAAAAAATGAAACTAAATTCTGTAGTTTGGTCTTTTTCAAGTGTATTATGTTGCTTGTTGTAGTTTGAGAAATGTTTGTGAAGTCCAAAGCATATTAAAATATATTTTGCATAAAGACACTTATATTTGAGAAAATTCACAAATGAATGTGTGTATAAATTTGAGCTTGTAGAATTTGCACACATTATATAAACATATACTAAGTATACCAAGAATGAATCTTCAAAAGCTTGAGCTTCATTGATTGACTTGATTTGCATAGACTTCAATATCCATGTAGCTCATTTTCCTATGTATACTAAACAACACAAAACAAAATACTAAAAACAATATTAGTTATAAATTGTTTGTTAAATCATCATCAAAATATGAAAGCCAACAATCTCCTCCTTTTTTATGATGAAAAACAATTTACCAATATGCATAATAAAATCAATAAAACAATCAAAACAAATAATATATACCAATCAAAACAAATACTATATACCTCACATTTTTCTCCCTCTTTGGAAACATAAAAAATGGGAATAACGATATGATAAAGAAGAGAGCAAAAGCTCCACCTAACAAAAAGCACAAGTGAGTATAAACAAAGATATGGGGAAGGCTCTCCATATCAAAAAGCCATATATAAAATATGCAATGATAAGTATGGCAAATGAACGTGAGTAAGCATGAATATAGAATATCCTAAACACAACTCACATTAAAGAAGACCAAGTGGCCACATATATGTATTATTAAGAAAACCGTCACAAGAGTCTAAAACATAGATATATATCCATAGGAAATATATCAAAAACAAACAAAACAACAAAAAAATCTCAAAAATAAAAAAACAAAGGTTAAAAATCAAAGATCAATAATCAAATGATTTGTCAATAAATCCAAAAGAAAATTCATAAGTTATCAAACCATAAATTATGATTGATTGAGAACATATATAAATATATTATTATGAGAATGATGTCTCAATACATGAAAACAAAACCTTATGAAAACCAAAATATTATTCATGAAAATTCAAGAAAGGCAATTTAAGAAATGATACCAAAAGAGAGTCCAAATGAAAGTTCATGAAAACATAAAACATTGTTTTAATGAAGAAATGATTAAGAGAATATTTGAGTTCAAAAGACAAAAGTACTCAATCATTTCTTGTAAACAATCTCTTAGCAAAAAGGTTAAAGATGTCCATTAAGAGATATTTTGTATCAATTTGAATATGAGAAACATCTTTATTATATGTACAACCATGCCAAAGATAATGTCAAGCAAAGTATATATCTAAAAAATATTTGATCAATAGAAGAAATCTTCTTTGTAAAACTTGATCAAACCATATAAGGAATATATTATAAACAACAAATAGATGATCCGGAAGCTCAAACATATAGATATCATCATAAGAGTGTTTTATAATAATCCCATAAATACAAACACATTGTTCAAACTTAAAAATTGAAAACAAGGTATACTAACGAAAATGATGTTTTAGCATAGAAAAATCATCTTGATAAAAGTTGTATCAATTCATAAAGGATGAAAACATAAAAAATCTATGAAAGAGAATCATGAAAAAATATGAATGATAACTTTTCAAATCAAATAACAAGTATAAAATTGTTCTCAATTTAGTTTATAAAACTTAAATAGAAATCATCTTTAAGAACATGAAAAGCTAAAGAATTCATTCTTAAAGATTAAGTATGTTTTGGTACCCAATTACTCTTAGTACCGAAGAGTCTAGAGACATGACCCCTATCGTTAAAGCTCAATGCCCTAGGGTTATGATCCCTTTTGGGCGTATTTTGTGCACGGGTCCGATCATAGCAATAATTATACAAATGACACATTCGATTGTAATAAGTGCAATGAAGAGGATGCCATTGTTTATGTTGACCATGTGGATGTGCACGTGAAACATTTGCAAACAAATATGAATTATTTAAAGCTTTTTACAAATGTAAAACATTTTTAAACAAGAGTCTCCTTGGAGCATTTTGCAACTTAGAAGCTTTTTGCAAATCATAACAAAATTTTACAAGATATCCAAATCTACCACAAGCATTGCACTTAAACACATGTGGTTCTCTAGAAATATTTGGCAAAAGTAAATTTCTGTTTAAATCAAAACAATACTTGGCCAAATGACCAAAGCGACTATAAAAATCACATTTGTACACATGAGCATGTTTATGATGTGCAATATATGCATGTACATGTGTATGAGAAGATGAAGCTTGATGGGATGCACAATTATCAATAATTTTTGACTTGTTTAATTTTTGTGTATCATAACAAAATTTAGCAATATGGCCTTTTCGGCCGTAAATGGTATACTTGTAAACTTTGTTATACATGAGTGCATAGTGAAAAGTGTTCGCGGGAAAAATTGTTGTTTTCATTAATTCCATTGTACTCTTAAGTAATTGTTTATCGATTACAAAAGATCCGGTCTTTTTATAAGATCCGGTTACAACAAAATCAAAAGAAAAATGAAAATTACAACTTTCCTTTTATGTCGAACGAATCATGAGATCCTGTTTTGCGGTCTCTCACTTTTGTGGGTTCTTCGCCTGCGTCGGGATTAATCCGTGGACCACCGCGCGATCTTGATCCGGTCGGATCTACACGATTTGACGGGTGATATTTTACGAAGGAAATAACAGCCCGGGGTACTATTTCACCAAGGAAATAATAGCCTTTAGTTCTCGGGATCAAAGGCCAAGCTTTGATCTGAAGGGAAACCGTGCAGATCTCAGATCTGATCTCTCTCGAACTCCTGCCTTATTTGGCGTGGACGATCGCTAAGAACCAGATCTGGAAGTCGAGTCCTCAAAGCTCCGAAAGTTCAAGTCCAATTCTCAATCCGGCAGAGTTTCGGCTCCAAAAGTTCTAACCTCTCAACAATGAGCCCCCCTAGCCTATTTATAGGCACTCAGATATGTGCCTTGGCACAGGTGGCCGGCCACCTTGGTGGCTCGGCCTTGCCACCAAAAGGTGGCTCGGTTTTGGCCGAGTCCTCCAAATGTTGGTTTTCGACGTTTTTCGGTTTCGCTGTTGATTTGGACTTTGATTTGTTGATCTGAATCCTGATTTGGCAGTAAACCCACTTCGGTGTTTGAGTTTGAATCCGTTCTATGGTTGGATGACTCGTTGACTCACCGAACCGTTAGCTTGATTCCGCATGCGAGTGGATGTATTCCATTGTTTGCGTGCGGTTCGTTAGCCTCGTCGCCTCGTTAATTTGCTTCGTCGCGTGTCACTTGGCTTCGGTGTTGTGGACTAACGATCGTGTTTAGATACGTCACCCGATGGTTCGTTGATTTGTCGAATCATCGTGCCGAGCTGTGTTAAGGGACCTATAGGCAATTTTATACGCCTACAGATACCCCCTCCAAAGTATTTTAGCCTCGTTCTTTTATAGAAGAGTCTGGAATACTTTGAATATGATTGTCCCAACCTTCAGTCGGTGTAACAGGACTTTGGAATGGCTTCTGTTCTTGATTCCTTCAATCATTCAGGCTATTCGGTGCTTTGTCGAATATCTGTAAGGGTTCCGGTGCTGCATTTATTGTCTGACCGTTGGTTTTCGACGTTTTTTTGGTTTCGCTATTGATTTGGACTCTGATTTGTTGATCTGAATCCTGATTTGGCAGTAAACCCACTTCGGTGTTTGAGTTTGAATCCGTTCTATGGTTGGATGACTCGTTGACTCACCGAACCGTTAGCTTGATTCCGCATGCGAGTTGATGTATTCCATTGTTTGCGTGCGGTTCGTTAGCCTCGTCGCCTCGTTAATCCGCTTCGTCGCGTGTCACTTGGCTTCGGTGTTGTGGACTAACGATCGTGTTTAGATACGTCACCAGATGGTTCGTTGATTTGTCGAATCACCGTGCCGATCTGTGTTAAGGGACCTATAGGCAATTTTATACCCCTACAAAAAGGTTTCTTGGAAACAATTTTGTGGGACTTTGCACACATGTCCATAAGCTTTTCATTGTTGGCAATGCATATATTTAGTGTTGAATCTAAGGATGATATGCATTTCTTTATTTGATTCAACTCATCATTTGAAGTATGTGCATTGTTAAAAGAAGTAGGACATACATAATCATTTTTAAATGATATAAATTCATTCTTAATAGTCTCTACTTCTAACATGGTATTATCTTTCTCATGAGATAACCTAGCTAGATCCACTTTTAATTTTTTATTACATTTTTTAAGATTAATATTTTTATTTGCAATGATATCAAACCTAGAGGCTAGTGTCTCATGATCGGATTTTAGCTCTACATGCTTGCTTTTCATATTTACATAATTATGGTGCAACTTATTGTAGGCTTTCATTAATCTATTGTAAGAACATGCGAGTTCATTAATAGATAGATCATTTTCATTATCGGACTCGCATACCTCACTAGGGCTATCGCCTAGTGATTGTGTGCATGAAGAGGCTCCATTTGAACTTGAAGAGGGAACAACCAAAGATCATCGGATCGCCTCTAAGTTCCCTTGATGTGCTTCAAAAAGTTTTCATATTGTATAAGCACTACCAAAATGAGCAAGTTCGTTAGAAATATATGGTTCAAAAGCGTTATGCAAAAATTCTAACACTAACTTGTTCATTGCAAACATTCACTTGTTATGATTGCTCCACTTGGATTTCTCCAAAGTAGGCACAATATAAGCATTGTCAATTACTTCCTATAAATCGATATTTTTAGACTCAACAAAAATTTTGAATCTAAAGCACCATTGTTCATAAGAGAAGTTTCTATATTTAGGAGCAACATTTATGTCATAGCCTACACCGAACATATCCATAATATATGAATAAGCAAAATATCAAAACAAGATTAGCAACAATATTAAAGCTTAGACCGTTAACTCAAGGTGATTAAACCTTAAATCAAAAGCACCAAGCTCTGATACCAATTGAAAGCACCCTAGAGGGGGTGAATAGGGTTTATGCTAATATTATTAGATATTAATGCTGATTAAAACTCACTAACAAATATATCCTAACAATATAGATATACAATAGATTAAGGCAAGGATATATGAACAAACAATAACTAAACAAGAGTGATAGTGCACGAAAACAATCACAAACACACTATATGTTCACGGAGTTAGGTTAACCACTTGACTTACGTCTTCGCTCCTCACCTCGAGGAGATCTATACTATCACAACCGAGTTTTCTACACTCACTTGAATAACGTTTACACCTCACAACTTGGTTTTCTAGTTCATCGAAAACTTTACAACTTACACACTTGCAATCACACTCTACACACTCTAAGTATTGACCTAGCCCGTGTCACATTCCTCAAGTATTCGGAATTACAACCTCTCACTAGGCTTTACTATCGACCCCACTCCTCTTGGAACCGACCCCGTCTCTCACCATACACTCCTCTCGGTGTACAAGTATGATACAATGTGTAGCTCTTAATAAAGCTCAAATATAAGATTTTGTTCTCTACAATAGATGAGAACACAATATAAGCTCACTCTCACAATATCACAATCCCACTACCCAATATATGATGTATGAAATACTAAAATCTCAAATAGGATGTATGTGATAAAATAAGTACAAATAAAATCTAACTCAATTAGCAAACTAGCAATAATAGGAATATGAAAATCAGTAATTAATTACTAGAGAAAAGAGTTAGAAAAACTTCTCTATAAACACAATAGAGGATGAAGAAGATTGAGGATGAATTCCTCAATTGAAATTGTAAGCTCCCTCTTTGTAAACATAAACTCAAGAAACTTAAACAAACTTTAAAACTCTTTTAAACTTTATTTAAAACCCTCTTAGATCATATTCAGAAGTGAAATGGCAAGGGGTATATATGGGATAAAAACCAAAGTTCAAAACCTAAGAAAATCCAGCAAAAAGATAAAACTACAAAAGGCTGGAAAAATAGCCGTTGGGACAAATCAGTCGACTGATAGGTTGCGTTAGTGGACTAATGATCTGACTGTTATAGGCAAACGATAACTTATCAGTCGACTGATAAGCATGGTCAGTCGACTGATGACCTTATCAGTTGACTGGTCAGTCGACCAAAATTAAAACAGAAACTTTTTAAGATTGCAGGATATTTCTTCAGTCGACTGATAAATATCATCAGTCGACTGATAACAAATTTTCAGCCTGTATTGATTTTTAAAAATGAATTTTAAAATCCTTTTAAAAATAGTAAATAAATTCCAAAAAAATATAAAACTTTGGAAAAAGTTTGTAAACATGATTATGAACATGTTGGAAAATGAATTTTTCAATTTTCTCTTACCATTTGTAAAATCTTAGAAAATTTCGAAAGCAGTTGATTTTGACATTTAGCTCAAATCAAGTTCTGAAAACTTGTGTAATGTTTTTAAGGACTTAATAAAAGATGTTAACAATGTTTGTGAAGTCCAAAGCATATTAAAATATATTTTGCATAAAGACACTTATATTTGAGAAAATTCACAAATGAATGTGTGTGTAAATTTGAGCTTGTAGAATTTGCACACATTATATAAACATATACTAAGTATACCAAGAATGAATCTTCTGAAGCTTGAGCTTGATTGATTGACTTAATTTGCATAGGTTTTCAATATCCATGTAGCTCGTTTTCCTGTGTATACTAAACAACACAAAACAAAATACTAAAAATAATATTAGTCATAAATTGTTTTTTAAATCATCATCAAAATAAGAAAGCCAACACTTTTAAAGGATATCTCTGAACTTTCTGATAGTTTCTCCATACATAACTCATTGTATTTTTTACCCTATAAATATTATCAACATTAGAGATAAATATTTATACATTATAATCAATTAATGCTAACCAATTATATTATGATCTTTTATTAATTTTTATTCTCTCAATGAATATTATTAGTAAAATTATATGTAGTTTCTTAAATCTATTCAGTAATGTTAATTTTTAATCTTTCATATATTTTAAAATTATTAATCCTTAACCAGATAGTTTTAATCCACTGTAATTGCTATTTTTTACCTGCATCAACTTAGACTACTTTTAGATGCTGAAAAGGGATGATAAATTTTAAATTAAAAGTTAAATTTATATATCTTAATGTAATGATATCAAACATTTTCTCTTTTCTTTGCCAAATATATATATCTTAATGTAATAATATCAAACATTTTCTTTTTTCTTTGCCAAATTTTAGCTTTTTTGTTATTTTGAACTTTTGAGGGTGTGTTTTGCAATTTTTAAACTTTGATAGCATTTTATAAAAATTTTAAATTTTAAGTTTGGTGCTTATAATTTTCTTGTTTCATGTGTTGGTGGTAAGTTTTTAAATGTTAGAATGTTTTTTGTAACTCTGAAATTTTGACGGTATTTTTACAATTACAAAAATTTTGGGTTGTTTTCTAAAAATTTTAAATTTTTAGCAATCTGCTGATAATTTCTAAATTTTATGTATACTAGTTATAAGTTTTGAAATTTTAGGATTTTTTGTAATTATTTACTTTGAGGGATTTTTTATAATTTTTGTAACTTTGTGGTTATTTTAAAATTATTTTTAAGTGCCTAATGGTAATCTTTGGAATCTATCTATGTTGTTTCTAAGTTGTGAAATCTCTAAATTTTAGGATATTTTTTATAATTTAAACTTTTGAGGTTGTTTCTGTGATGTTTAAAATATTAAGGGTGCTAATTACAAATTTTAAAATTTTAGATTTCATGTTTGTTTTTTAGTTTTAAAAAGTCAGTGTGTTTTGTGTAATTTTAAACTTTTAAGGCTATTATATGAAATTTTTAAAATTTTTGGGTTTTTTATAATACTTCATGTATTATAATATGTTATCTACGTGTAATTCCTTAATCATATTTTTTCTAAATTGTTGAGCTATTGGCAGTTCATATGGAGTTAAAATAAGATATAATTAGTATTTGGATAGATTAAGATTTAAATGAAATATTCAAAATATTTTTTTAAAATTGTTGAGCTATAGATAGTTCATGTGAATTTAGATAATATATGATTAAAATTAGAATAGATTAAGATTTATATGAAATATTCAAAATAATGAAGGGTAATATTGACCATGAAAAGTTTTTTCTGAACTCGTGCTTTTAAAAAGAGTATGATATGATATGATATGATTATTGGTGGTTTCCTTTTTCTTTTTTGTTTAGTTTCATAATTTTAATCAAAATCTATCAAGTTCATTTTTATATATTGAATCCTTGACTTACAAATAAATTAATGAATTTCAAGCCATCCACTTAATTAGTATGTTAAGAATATAAAATATATTGAATATATCACCAATTCTATATTAGTCCAAAGTATTCCTGTCAACAGATATCACCATAACACACTTTTTTGTATTATGCAATTGATAATCAATCGTCTAATTGAGGTTATATCCGGAAACGAGTAGTTTCAATTTTTTAATACTTTCCACCACGAGAAAAGGCAAGGATTGGCTAGATGGGAATTTGCTTATATAAGTTTTTGGCTTGACCAGTTGAGCAAAGTTGTTGGAGATAACTATCATCATACCCATGATAGAGCAACTGATTATCTTTTTTATAAGCCATCACTTAATTTATGGTCAGTTGACATCTTGCTTGTGTCATGCTCACATAGACCATTTAGTGGGTTCTAATCTTGATTAGCTAAACCCTAAGTTTTTTAATTAGTATTCTTAAAGAAAGATGCAAGAAAAGACAATAAGTTATATGAGTAGAAATGTTATTTCTTTATGACTGTTTATGCTTCTTTACTAGTTTTTCTGGATAGAAATTTCCTCAGTATTGATGATGTATATGAATTTTTGGGCTTTTATGTAAAATGCATTTTGTGGGTGCGTGTGTACCACGTGTGAGAGTGATATCAGAAAATAATAGGCAAAAAATAGGAAATATAGTATGTATCATATTAGGAAATATAATTCTTCGATGTTCCATGTTAAATATTGCACAAAAGGAGAAAATATCTAGTAAAGTGAATGTACCACATCGCACATCATACCAATAATATGCTAACACCCCTCTCGTTCCCTTTCTTCCTTCTCAAGAAAAGATAG
>NC_033794.1:89913511-89927812 GCF_001876935.1 Asparagus officinalis | reverse complement strand
CCCCCCCAAAAAAAAAAAAGAAAGAAAAACCCAAAACAAAAGTTTGGGGGAGAAAACTTCCACTCTAACTTGAGAGGTGTTTTGTGAAACCCTTTTAAGCGTGGACATTTCTGACATGACCCTCTTATTTTCAAATGTCCTTTAAGTTTTTCAGAAAACCCTCCCAAACTAACTCCTTTAGGCGGGTTTTCTAAAAACTGTAGAAAGTTGAAGGGGCTTCGGAGAACCCCAAACTTAATTAGGAGGGGTTTTGTGACATTTTGAAAGCTAAGGGGTAATCTAAGAAACATCTAAAACTTAAGAAGGGTTTTGTGAAAATTACCCTAAAAGACATACAAATACGGATGCTACTATAAAAAGAGGATTAGGGTGTTAAAACTTATAATTTTTTTTCTCCCTATCAAATTTTGATATATTCTAACTATACCAGTATTTCTAATTAATTTTTTTATTAAATAAATATAACCACTTATTAATTATGCACCTCCTCGACTTTCTAAATAATTATAATTATCAATAATATTATAACTATTAATTCTTTAAAAATAATAAAATAAAATAATCTATACTACTTATAAAAGAGAATACCCATGTTAAAATGTTTGATTTCTTCTTTTACCCTCTTAGTTTTTTAATAAGTCACAATTATACCATTATTTATAAAGCTAAATGATCCATAACCCCTCATTAACTATGCGTCTCTTCATTTTCTCAAATTATTCGGTCATTCACTAGAATATACTGATAAATTATAGTGATTAAGAAATTTATAAATATATGATAATTTATTTTAAAGAATTATTAATTATATAAAATAGTAATAATTATTTATTTATATAGTACATAATTATAATTATTAATAATAGTATAATGGGGGTTATGTTTTTATGTCGTAAATAATATTACCTTATTCGATAATTAATATCGTCTTAGTAATAAAAATTTGAAAGTTATAATTTAAAAATATATTTATTTTGGAAAATTATATTTTATAAAAATATTTTGATCCTTGAAATTTATGAGACATACACTTTTCTTTTCTTTTCTCCAAAATACTTGGTCATTCACTAGAATATATTAATAATTTATATTGATAATAAAATTAATAAAAATATTATAATTCATTATAAGGAATTATTAATTTTAATAAAATAACAAACTTATTTATTTAATAAATTATTATATATTATTATAATTATTAATAATAGTATAAATAGGGATTGATTTTTTATATTGTAAGGACTATTACCTTTTTTGATATTATAGTATCATCTTAGTAATAAAAATTAGATATTTTGAATTAAAAATTATTTTATTTAGGAAAAATACTTTATATAAAAATATTGGATCCTTAAACTTTATGATACATGCACTTTCTTTGGAAAGTAAATGTCTCATAAACTTCAAGGATCCAATATTTTTATATAAGTATTTTTCCTAAATTACAGTATTTTTAATTTATACCGTCTAATTTTTTATTGCTAGGATGATATAATTATCAAACAAGGTAATATTTTTTAGAACATAAAGTCATATAATATTAAAAATTATTGCCATTATTTACCAATATTTTTCCTAAATTATAGTATTTTTAATTTATATCGTCTAATTTTTTATTGCTAGGATGATATAATTATCAAACAAGGTAATATTCTTTAGAACATAAAGTCATATAATATTAAAAATTATTGTCATTATTTAATAGATATTGTAATAAAATTTGTACAAAATATAAATATTAGCAATATAAATTGTTTAGTTATTTCAATAGCGTTAAACCAATGATTATACTATTATTTAATAATTATACTCTTAAATAAATTGTTTAATAACATAATAACAAGAAGCAAATTTAAATAACTATTAAATGTATGTTAATAATAGCATAAGTACTAATATTAGTATAACTTTAAAAATTTAATCATAGTGTAATAAAATAACTTTGTAAAATATTTATATATTAATTTGTTAAAAAATAGAATATTAAATTATAAAATATGCACGTATAAAGCATGTGCACTATACTAGTATATACAAAAAGATGATTAACTAGATTTCGTGATAGAGTTCTCGTCTTTCTCCTTGATAGGTATGAAAAATGTTATAAAAAATTGGACCCTATACATTTCTCTGATAATGTTAAAATAGTGTAAACAGAGTTGTGTAGTCACTACTCTATATATAGAATATATATAAGGGATAAAATGCATGATGAAGAATTTATCTTAGGGGTGTTTGGCTTAATTTCTACAAATTATAGGAAATGTTTTCCATCCAAAATATGGTTTCCTTGTATTTTCTTAAAAAAATTATAGGAAAAGTTTTGAGAAGTCAAAAAGTACCCATTTTTTTTATTTTTTTTACTTTGCTTGTTTGGTTCAAAACAAGAAAATGACTCATAACTTTATAGAAAATAGCAAGATTTTCTAAAATTTATAGAAATTGAACCAAACGCCCCTAAATTTATAGAAAATTATCAACTTTATAGAAAAGTGTCAATGTGGTGTCAGATTTCTGGGTGATTTCCGCTTATTTTGAGAGTAAATTATTTTTTGTAAATTTTGGTATTTTTTGTACTTTATAGAAAACATTTCTGTAAATTTTTTTAAACCAAACAAAGTTTACGAAAATCTATAGAAAATTTTTAATTACAGAATTGCCATTGTTAGACATTTTGAGAAAACTTTTCTATAAAATTGTGCAATTAAAGAAATCTGATGAAATGCACTCGTAAGAGAGCTACATTACAAACATTGTCTCCTTAATACGTAACTAAACTATTTAATCAATGATGGACTTTAAATAACCCGATAGTCTAATTAACATGTAAATAAGTCTTTGTTGGATGTGTTAGGTAATAGTTTACCATCTATAGTTATTAGTTGAATGATTGGTCCATTTATTCATGTAAATATTTTTTTAACTCTCTTTTGTCCTTAATTAAATAGAAAATAGTGAGAGAAGGTGAAAGAGTCAGTGAGTACACATAGAACGATAGACCTTGCTCTCATGCCTGAGCTGTACATTGAGTCTGATCTGATTTATTCAAATGTGAATCTTATTTAATTTTGTCAAACCATGAGTATATTTTTCAGACTCTTAGACATAAGAAGGAAAATGACAAACGTAAACTAAAGAAAAAGAAAACTTCATAAGGCAATTGATGCTTCTAAGGAACTGCATCTTAAGAAAATTTTGTTTCTAATTATTTTTTAGGGTTTATTGCACTTTCACACAATGTATCGTACCATGTGATATGGCAATTTATACTCCATTATTTATTTTATTTATTTTATCACTTGAACCCCCTGAATCTCATACGGTGTTACATCTTCACCCTCAATTTAATTATAGAGAAACTATTTTTTTGGTAAACTAAAGGTCAAAAAGTATTTTACCGTGCCGTGATCCCATGGATCATCTCAATTTAACTTAGCTTGTTTGGTTGATAGGAAGTATCAAAAGTAAAAAGTAAATCAAATCGATTATTTCTAAAATTATGAAGTAAGAAGTAGCAAAAGTACTACCTTTTTTGTTTGTTTCATAAGTTTTTGGAAGTAGAGGAAATATTGTTTCTTCCACTTCATTCACTTTTTTGTTTGGTAGCAATTATAAATATTATTAGGAAGAGAGGAAGAGAATCTTTTAAAAAAATTAAATTTTTATGGCCTTTTGGGATTTTATTTAGAAATAGTGAATATCCATGCAATAACAAAAATAACTTTATTCTTAAATTGGCTCAATTTTAGCTAATTTCGAGGTACTTCTGAGCATTGAGGGAGGAAAAAGATTTAAGAAGTAGATATGACACATGGCGCCATGTTAGCGTTTAAGGAAGTGCGGGGAGTAGTTTTTAGAGAGAAAGATTCATATTTTTCTTCTAGAAAGTAGTAGAAATAGCACATACTTCCTTTACTTTAGCTACTTCCGTCCAAACAAATAAGCCCTAAAATAAGATCGTTTGAAGTCCAGGGGTGTAAATGTAATAAAATATTTCATAGGCGATTATAACTGACTTACACCATTGTAGTAACAAGGTTAACTATTTGAAATTAATTATATTCCTCTTCTCCTTCTACGTCTTCTTTGGTTGATGCACAATAAAAATATCTACACACAATGAATGAGATTAGTATGGTAAGTTGAGATCATGACAGCTATGAGTAGTAGTTTAAGAGAAAGATCCCTTTAATTAGGAAAGGGGATTAAATTTTAGAAGGCAACAATTTCAATGAGGGCAAGTGATCAGAAATCAAGATCTGGTCATCATGCAAATCTCTACATGATCCTTATGTTACTAAATAATTGCTATGATAGTTGTTGTAATTAACTTGACTATATAATTTTATAATGTTTGGTAGCTGTCGGCATTTTATCCATAACTGTATACTAGCTTAATTTGTCCTTTACAGTTTGCGATCAAAAGGCTGACAAACATTATATTCGTTTTGTTCGGCGTATAAACGAGAGGATTTTAGTGGTGAAAATTGGCTCTCTAAAGATTATCTCTTTGATGGACTCTCTTTCTCCTTTTGTTTCCTTGGCTCCTATTGCAGATAAAGTTCGCGTTGGTCTGACTATTACTGGCTACACTAAAGTTTCTTATATAAGGCGCACTGGTAATGGTGTTGCTCATTCCCTAACTAAGTTGGTTGACTGTTTATCCTTTTTGTTTTTGGTCTGTTTCTGTCCCTTTGTTTTCGAGACAGAGTGTTGTTGAGGACTTGGCTGGTTAGGTTATCCTACCTGCCTTTTAAAAAAAAAGGCTGACAAACATTTGGCTGGTTAGTTTCGAGAAGTGTAGACCTAAACCTAGATCAAAATCAACAAAACAGAAAAACTCACCCTTGGTCGACCAACATGCATGGATCGGTCGACCGAATCGACTACAGGAAACTGAGCAGTAAAATCCGCTCTGGTCGGTCGACCGATGCAGTGACACCGGTCGACTGATGTGAAGTCAAAAACATTACAGGAGTTTCGGGACGGTCGACCGATGAACTTGCCCCGATCGACTGAAAAGGTGCACGAGAACCCTGTAGAAAACAAAGTTCTGTATGGTTGACAAAAGCATACTATCGGTCGACCGATGCAATACTATCGGTCGACCGATATCAGTTCTGGTAGTTTCCTGGTTCTGGTTGGATTCTGTTTTTGGGCTGAGTATATATATGTTTCCTAAAACGATTTTAGGGTTATGTGAGGACGTCTTTGAGAGGGTTTTAATGGCACTTTGAGATCAGAGATTTTAGAGAGAGTGTGGCCTATTGCGAGCATTGTAATCTTCTTCAATTAATCAAAGAATTTCGGGTGTGGCTCCCGAGGACGTAGGCACCTTTGCTGAACTTCCTTAAATCTTATGTTTTCTTCTTTTGTTGTTCTTTATTTGCTGCAAGTTTTTTTATTTGCTGTGATTTCTTTCTTTCCTACTTTTAACACAAGATATGGAAGGGCACGGGGTATCGTGTGTTCAACCCCAACAACTGGTATCAGAGTTTCGTTCGACAAAAATTTGTGTTTTGAAAGAGATGATAGAAGAAAGCAAATCAAAGATCGAGAAGTTTGACGCATCAGACTTCGCCTACTGGAAGTCACAGATAGAGGACTATCTATACCAGAAGGATCTTTACCATTCGTTGATGAGAAAAGCTAAAAGAAAGAAGAAAGAGGAATCAGATGAGGACTTGGAAATACTGAATTGGAAGGCTCTAGGGCAGATTCGGTTGTCGCTTGCGAAATCAATCACTCACAATATTTTAAAGGAGAAGACGACAATGGAGCTTATGGAAGCACTCATGATGATGTACGAGCAACTGTCAGCCGCAAATAAGGTGCATCTCGTCAAGACACTCTTCAACCTCAAGATGGCAGAAGGATAATCCTTCACATTGCATCTCAGCGAGTTCAACACGATCGTTGATTAACTTATCTCCGTTGACATCACGTTTGATGACGAAGTGCAGACCCTTTTGATTCTATCACAGTTGCCGGATAGTTGCGTAGGTTGTGTGACCACAATTAGCAACTCGGTGGGGAAGGAGAATTTGAAGCTGAGCGAGGTTGTCAGCATGATTCTATCTGAGGAGGTTAGAAGAAAATCCTCTGAATCAAAAGGTTCAGGTTCAGCTCTAAATCTCAAGCAGAGAGGTCGAAGCCAGAAGAAATGTAACCAGAATAGGAATCGATCGAAGTCAAAGAATAAGAGGTTAAATTTGAAGGTGAGGCCTATCAAAGGGAAGTGTTGGAACTATGACTAGGAGGGCTAAATGTCTTCAGTCTGCAAAGCGCTAAATAAGGATGCGAATCAGCATGAGGTTTATATCGTGCAAGATTCATTGATCCTTGCTATGGATAACGATTCTGATTCATGGGTTATTGATTCAGGAGCCTCATTCCATGCTACTGCTAATAGGAAGCTTCTCCAGAACTATGTAGCATGAGACTTTGGGAAAGTATACTTAGGGGGATAATGATCCTTGCAGTATTGTTAGAAAAGGCAACGTGCAAATTCAGATGAAGGGCTCTAAGTGGAATCTAAAGAATGTCAGATATGTACTGAAGCTAAAGAGGAATCTTATTTCGGTTAACCAGCTCGAAGCGAAAGGCTCTGTTCCAACTTTCATCGGAGATTCGTGAAAGATCTCCAACGGTACTATGGTGGTTACCCACGGTAATAAAATAAGAACTCTCTACCTTACACACATGTGAGTGACACCCTCGTAATTGCTGCTGGCAAGGAGAGTGCAGATCTATGACACAATAGGCTTGGACATATGAGTGGGAAGGGTATGAATATTTTACACTCACAGGGAAAGCTAACCAGCATCAATTCAGTTGAAGTTGGTGTTTGAGAGGATTGCATCTACGAGAAGCAGAAGAGGGTCAGCTTTCAGAAGAGTGGAAGACCACCTAAAGCTTAGAAGCTAGAGCTAGTCCATACAGATGTTTGGGGTCCAGCTAGCATGTCTTCTCTTAGCGGTTTGGCATACTATGTCACCTTTATTGACAATCACTCGAGGAAGGTGTGGGTATACTTCATGAAGCACAAGTCAGAAGTGTTAAGGATCTTTAAGAAGTGGAAAGCCATGGTAAAGAACGAGACAGATTTAAAAGTAAAGTATCTGAGATCGGACAATGGTGAAGAATACGAGCTGGAGGTGTTCAAAAAGTTTTGTGACCTGAACGGAATTCGTTTAGAGAGGACTACTCCAGGGACACCGTAATAGAATGATGTTGCAGAGAGGATGAACATGACGTTGACAGAACATGTGAGGAGCATGCGTTTACATGCAAATCTACCTAAGATGTTTTGGACAGACGCGGTGCATACGACAACTTATCTGATTAATCATGAGTCATCAGTTCTATTAGATTTTAGGATTCTAGAAGAGGTTTGGAGTGGTAAGAAGGTTAATCTCTCACATTTACGAGTATTTGGTTGCGTGGCATATGTTCATATCAGTGACTATATCAGGGACACGCTAGAAGCTAAGTCACAGAATTGTACATTCATTAGATATGGTATTGATGAGTTCAGATATCGTCTTTGGGATGAGAAGAACAGGAAAATCATCAGGAGCAGAGATGTGACATTCAATGAAGAAGTGATGTACAAGGACAGGGATAATGCCAATGATAGTCAAAGTAGTGAGAGCAGCACTAAGGATACAGGTGGATCCGAGTATATAGATTTGGAGGAACATCCAGATGGGGAGACAGTGTCAGTTTTGACAGAAGAACATATGAGACTCCAGGTGCAGAGACTACTACCCAGGACGTAGAGTTTAGGAGGTCATCCAGGGTATCCAAACTGAATCCCAAATATCTTCCATCACTTGATTATTACTTCTAACAGATAGCGAAGAACCAGAGTGTTATGAGGAGGCTATGCAAGTTAGTGAATCTCAATAGTGGGAGCAGACAGTGCAAGAAGATATGGATTCTCTACACTCGAACGAATGGGAGTTAGCCCAGCTACCTGTACAGAAGAAAGTCTTATATAACAAATGGGTCTATCGGGTTAAACAGGAGAGTGATGGAAGTAAGAGGTACAATACCAGATTAGTTATGAAAGGGTTCCAACGATGGGAAGGAGTAGACTATATAGAGATATTTTCCCCCGTTGTGAAGCTTACAATCATCAGAGTGGTGTTGAGCTTAGTAGCTGCTGAAAATCTCTACATTGAGTAGTTAGATGTGAAGATTGCCTTTCTTTATGGAGACTTGGATGAAGAAATCTACATGTTGACTTTATAGAAGAAGGAAAGGAAGATCTGGTGTGTAGCTTCAAGAAAAGCTTATACGGTTTGAAATAGGCTCCGAGACAGTAGTACAAAAAGTTCGATAACTTCATGCAGAGCAATGGCTATGGAAGGTGCAATTCAGATCATTGTTGCTACTTCAAGAGGTTCGAGTCTAACTATATTGTATTATTATTGTATGCTGATGACATGTTAGTTGCAGGACCGTATTTAAAAGAGATAAACAAATTAAAGAAGCAGTTGGCGAAAGAGTTTGCTATGAAGGACCTGGGTACAACGAAGCAAATTCATGGGATGCAAATCAGTCGATATGAAGCTGAAGGGATGTTGAAATTGAGTCAGGCTGAATACATCGAGAAGGTACTTCAGAGATTCAACATGGAGAATGCCAAGCCCATCGGCATGCCCCTTGGAGGTCAATTCAAGTTATCTGAGGATCAATCACCCAAGATAGATGCAAAAAAGGAGCACATGAGCAGAGTGTCATATTCATCAGCCATTGGTAGTCTTATATATGCGATGATTTGCACGTGGCTGGATATCATCCCTGCAGTGGGAGTTGTGAGAAGGTTTGCAAGTAATCCAAGGAAACAACATTGGGAGGCCAAGAAGTAGATATTACGATACTTGAGAGGGACTACAGATATACCACTATATTTTAGGAGAAAGGAGTTGGTACTGCAGAGATACATGGATGCAGATTTTACCGGTGATTTTGATACGATGCGAAGTACCACGGGTATGTTTATACCTTAGCATCGACAGCAGTGAGCTGGGTCTCATGTTTGCAGAAGATAGTAACATTGTCCACGACTGAGGCAGAGTATGTCGCAGTGGTTGAAGCTAGCAAGGAGATGATTTGGTTGACCGGGTACTTTTTATTGTGATAGCCAGAGTGCTATACACCTTGCCAAGAATCTAATATATCATGCCAGAACAAAGCACATTGACGTACATTACCACTTCATACGCTCACTGATAGAGGACAACAAGTTACAATTGGAAAAGATTTTGGGGAGTCAAAATCATACAGACATGTTGACGAAAGCAGTGACCATCGACAAACTAGAGTTGTGCGAAACTTCAGTTAGCCTTCACATGTAGAAGATGAAGGTGAAGCTATACTAAGAGGATAGGTGAGATCGCCAATATGATATTGATTGAAGAATGAAATTTTTCCGGGTAGGAAAAAATGCTTGTGAAGATGGCGGGAGTTTGGGAGAGCTCGTTGATGGCGGTTTGGTCTCCAAGTAGGAGATTGTTAGTTTCGAGAAGTGTAAACCCAAACCTAGATCAAAATCAACAAAACTAGAAAACTCGGCCTCGGTCGATTGACATGCATGGATCGGTCAACCGAATCGACTGTAGGAAACTGAGCAGGAAAATTCGCTCTGGTCGGTCGACCGACGTAGTGACACCGATTGACTAATGTGAAGTCTAAAATATTATAGGAGTTTTAAGACGGTCGACCAATGGACTTACCCCAGTCAACCGAAAAGGTTCACGAGAACCCTGTAGAAAACAAAGTTCTGGATGGTCGACTGAAGTAAACTATCGGTCGACTGATGCAATACTATCGGTCGACCGATATCGGGTCTTGCGGATTCCTGGTTTGGGTTGGATTCTGTTTTGGGCTAAGTTATATGTTTCCTAAAATGTTTTTAGGGTTATGTGAGGACGACTTTTAGAGGGTTTTGATGGTACTTTAAGATTAGAGATCTTAGAGAGAGAATGGCCAATTGTGAGCATTATAATCTTCTTCAATTAATTAAAGAATTTCTGGTATGGCTCCCGAGGACGTAGGGACGTTTGCCGAACCTCGTTAAATCTGGTGTTTTTGTTTTTTCGTTCTTTAATTTTTGCAAGTTTTCTTTTATTTATTGTGATTTCTTGCTTGCCTACTTTTGACACAAGATGCGAAAGGGCACGGGTTGTCGTGTGTTCCACCCTAACATATTCCCCTCTACTCATTGAAATCTGGGCCCACATTCACATGGGTTGGGGAGTAGTTGAGAATTGGAATGAGTGGATGAGAATATGACACCTTACTACCAAGCATATCCATTTCTCTCTCTCTCTCTCTCTCTCTCTCTATATATAATATAGGTACATATCCATATATATTAATAATACTATATATACTGTAGTATTATGATATACTATATACTATGTAATCAAATATATATTATGTTAATATATATAATATGTATATATAATACCATGTATGTATGTATATATATACAGTATGTATGTATATATGCTGTATATATATATATATATATAATACCTTATATATATCATATATATATATAACTATGTATTATATAACTATATATACTATACATATAAATAGTATATATATAATATATACATATTAACATATATATATATATAAGGTACCTATATTGATATATATATATGTATATATACTATATATGATTAATGTATGATTATTAACATGTATGTATGTATGTAGTATGTATATAATAATTTATATACCTATATATATATCTATAATATATATATATATATATATATATATATATATATATACTAATATATATATATATATAAGTATATATATATACTATATATAGACACACACACACACAAAAACACACACACACACACACACACACACACACACACATATATATATATATATATAGACACACACTAGGTGGAATGCATGTGCACTGTACGTGATAAAATATTTAATTATTTTACTTTAAGTTTATTTATTTACTATAACATATTTGTAAAAACTTTATAATTATCATAATATATTAATTTGTTTTGGATATTTCCATGTGTAAAATCTTATTAGTTTTAACATCTTGTGTTTCAAAGAAATATTTATGTTTGAAGTTTTAAAATATTAATAATTTAAGATTAATTAGTAATTTGATTGTATAATTTCAAAACATGATGTAAGGGACCTATACGGAAAAAACTATAATTATTAAGTAAAAAAATAAATTCTTGAATTCATCAAAGAAAAATGGTAGGTTTTATGTAGTCATTAAAAATTTTGTTCAGTTATAAAAAAATCACTTCCACCTATTATTACTTCCACTTGTTTTTTATCCGGCGATTGAGTATTATAGATATTCAAGAATATTTTTCTAGAAATTTCTAAGTTAGAATGTTCAAATTCAATCAGAAAAGAAAATATAAATTATGTGATTAATTCCAAAATCTGATATTGTACTCTTTTAACATCTTCGTAACTACTAATTGATCTGTCAAAATAATTATTCTCTAGTTTTAGAAAATTATAAAATATAGTATGAGAATGATTTATACATATTATGCATTCATATTGATTTTATTTTAACAAAATAATTCATATCTTTCTAATGTCAAAAAACATCCAAAAATTTAGCTTAAGGAGTTACAAGAATACAATATCTACAATAATACTCATATCCAAGCTATGAGCTTCATAAACTTATAAGAAGGTGAGTAATATAAAATAATAACTTAATTTATTCTATTTAATAATTTATTACAAATTATGAAAGACAAGGAGAATTAGAAGGATCACATACACATCACAAGTAAATATTAAATTTCTCGTAGGGATCTTATAGCAAAATATTTTTAGAGTTGATGTGTAGGATAATTTAAGGATAAATAACCCAAATCAGTTCACTGAGTGATAGACTTGCTATAAGCTCCACTCTTATAAAATTAATGTCATATGTGTCTTAAGTTTTGTTTTTGTTTAAGGGTTAATTTTAGAAAACTCCTCCTCAACTATGGGGGATGTAAACCCCTCACACACACCCGCCCCAAAAAAATTAAAACTGAGTAAACTTCTGCCAAGTTTTGGATGTTTTGTAGTATCTCAACTTAAAAAATTTTAATTTAACCCCTATAGACTTTTCTCACATAAATTTAACCTCTCAAAACTAATATCATTTAGTCTTATCTATTATGTGATAAGTACTTAACTTGGATAGACCAAAATATCTAATTATAAAAGAATTACCTTGATTTTTGCCAGACAAAAGAAGAAGAGGTGATATAGAGGGAAAAAGAACTTTAAATTTGTTGTGGTCCTTTTATTATCGGTTGAGGGTTTCTTTTTAACTAAAATTACTTTTTTTAAGAGGATGTTTTGTCCATATCACATATTAAAGTAACTATGTTAAGGGGATTGGTCGACATAAGTGTTAAAGATTAGGGGAGTTTTCATGAGATCCTACTAGTTGAGAGGTGTTTTCTAAAATTACACCAAAATTAAGAGGGATTATCTATAAAACCCCACATAATAAGGGGGTTTTATAAAATTGAATCACTTGAGTGGATTTTTTAAAGACGATCCCCATAGAGAGGTATTTTAAAAAATTAAATCTTCTTTTAAATATGTCTTATTTATAATCTTTCCCTCAAAGTTTTAATAATTCAATATTAGTTCCTAAAATTATGAGTAATTTCAAAAAATTGAGGGAACAATATAGAATTATTGAATATTTAAAATCAAAGAACTAATATCTATATAATCTTTACATATTTTCTCTTATAGGCATTGCATTAAATATCAGTCGATATATTGCTATATCGGCCAATATATCGGGTTAAAGACTTTACCTTGATAATATATTATATTGTTTTTTTTTGTTATTTATTTTGATACATCAACCATTACCGAATATATGGCCGATATATCCCTTTGAAGATATCAAGAAAATTATGTCATTTTTAATTTGATTATGGACTCGGGTTTGGATCGTGTTTGGGAAACAAAGACGGAACCCACAAAGTCATAATTCTTCTCCCAAATTTCTCTACTCTCGACTCTCCCAAATCTTAAGCATATATATCTTGATCCTTATTTTTGTGTTTAAAATTCACTAATATGTTAGATTTCATATTACAATGTCATGTTCTATATGAATATTATCTCATATGATATCCAATATTGTATACATATCCCTGATTTTTGTAATTCGATATAATTGATTTTATTTGTTCAGTATTTATCTAATGTCTGACTCTTTGTAGCAGTCCTTCGAATGCTACTTCTAAAGTTTTCTAAGCAAAGTATATAATTTTAGAAAATAATTCTAAATCTTGAGACTCATTCAAAGTATGGTGCTTTAATTTTCCACATCTCCTCAACTATACAATTATAAGCTAAGCATCTGGCCTTGTATTGTATGACGAATATTATTATCAATTGGGTCATGTACTATTGTTTGTGGATCAGAATATTTTAAATCTTTTATAGGCTTAACTGAACTTAAATACCTCATAGCTTAACAATATCATACTTATATACCTCCACTTATATCTTGCTGTACTTTTTTATTATATTTTAGATAGCATATCTTGTTGCATTTAAATAACCTAATGTTTTCTAGAATTTTATGTTTGTATCTTCTGTCCTGTTACCTAAACATAAGAATGTTCCTTATAAGTTTCCTATATGAGCATCATAGTATAATTTTAGGATAATTTTATATTTTTTACTCTTTCCATAAATACTTTATTAATATGCAACTATCTACTAATATATTATTATACATTACTAACAATTAATATGATATAGAGTTTTACAATAATGTTAAAAGTTTAGGGACCAAATTATACAAACTTAAAGTGACATTATTAATTAATTTAGTTTAGTTAGTATTAGAATGTAATATCAAAAAAGAGTAGGGGTAATGTAGTCACTTAAAAGTTTTTCCACAACTCCCTCTTTTAAAGAAATATATCCATTTCTCTCTCTCTCTATCTGGCTCTCTCTCTTATATATATATATTATTATATATATATATATATATATTATATGTAATATGTATATATATATGTATATGTATAAATAATATATATAGTATGATATATATATAATATGATATATATACATGTATGTATGTTATATATATATCATGTATGTATGTATATATGTGGTGAATATATATATATTATATCAAAAATATATTAATATATGTATATATATATAATATATATTATAATATAGTATATATATATATAATATATATATATATATATATATATATATATTAATAGT
>NC_033794.1:89903511-89911011 GCF_001876935.1 Asparagus officinalis | reverse complement strand
ACTGGAGTGAATCTGGATTCACTCTAGTGAATTTGGATTCACTCTAGTGAATCTAGATTCATTGGTTGTTTGTTGCTCCTATTTTATGAAGAGACATGCCTATGAAACAATGAATACGAAGGGATGAAGTTTCTTTCGCATCAGTGACTATTTGAAGTGAAGTGAATCGAGATTCACTTCAGCGAATCTTCAGTGAATCTCGATTCACTACTTCAGTGAATCTCGATTCATTATAGTGAATCGAGATTCATCCATGAGAGACTTTGTTTGACAGTATAATAATAAAATTTATTATCTAATCATTGAATATCCTGCTGATTTATTGTTAAAATGGACATGATCGACAATTCAATCAGCTCAAGAGATTGAGTTCTATCTACTGTTACTAATATCTGACTGATCACATTAACCAATTGGCTAAAGAGAACACAATGAAAGCCCAGCAGTACCATGATAAATTTGTTGGTGTCAAACAAGGATCAGGAAAGGGTTCAAAACTGAGAAAAAATTGATGATTAGTTACTATATCTTTAAACAGTATTACCAAATCTAAGTTTGTCGTAATTGTTGATTAATACAAAAGTTATTTTAGTTTGTATATTTATGGATTATCATGTTCAACTCTTATTCTAATATAACTAGTTGAATCTAAATTCATAACGATGAATCTCGATTCTATCAACAATCTATTAGTTATTTTGAATAACTGTAACCTTAACATGACGCTATCTCATTTGTATCTTTACGGTGAAGTCAAATTTGAGATTCGGTTTGACTAAAACCAAATAAACCAAATTATCCTCCGTTTTGCATGATAGAGGCATTTTTTAAATTATCGTCTCAATACGACGCTCGTACACAAAGTTATGGCCTTTCAAGGTTTCACAACTATCCAATATAATTTTTAAAATTTTTACCAAATCCGATACTGAAATGACTTGAGTTTACATCTTAGCTGCCTAAATCTAAAAATAATCAAGAATCATTATATAAATGAACATAGAATCACCATTGATGAATCAAAAACTGAATTGAGATTTAATCTAGATTGAATATTATAATGTTACATCTGTACAGGTAAATTCAGATAGTGGACAAACATAAATCAACTATTTTAGAGTTACAGATAAACAATATAAATTGATATTCAATAAAATTAATGTACAATGAATCTTAAGTGAAACAATTGATCTAATGAGATAGGTTCTCTTCATAGACTTCAGAAGACTTGCGTTTGCACGTGGATGGCATGGATGAACGGAGATTCACTACAGTGAATCTCGATTCAATGATGTGAATCAAGATTCACTGAAGTAGATTCATTTCAGTGAATCGAGATTCACTGAAGTGAAATCAGATTCATCCCGTCGTATTCATTGTTCCAGTGTCTAGTCACATAGGTTTATCAACTCCCTAAAAAAAAACTAAATCTGTGATTTCCAATTTAATTCAAGAGTATGTAAAACATGACTTTTACTTAAACTAAATTTGTATTTAGTTCAGTGAACATCGATAACTTATATTGAAGCTAAAATATAAGTTTGTATTTAGTTCAGTGAACATCGATTCACTTCACTTCAATTTTACCCTTTACAGCAAAATTTTAAATTGGATGCCCTTTTAAAAAGCTACGCTTTTGATTCAACAAACTTCTTATCATCAAGCTATAAAATTTTAAACCATGAAAAGATTTCACCTTTTACAGCAAAAAGTTACGATTTTTATGGTAAAAAACAAACACCTCACATAACTGAATCTGGATCCACTGCAGTGAATCTAGATTCACACATGCGTGTCTTCGTTTTACAACTGGTTTCTTCAAAAAACAGGAAACTTTTTAGACTAAAAGGTGAAAATTTTCACTTTTTACAACAAAAAGCTATGCTCGTACACAAAGTTATAGCCTATCATCAAGCTATAAAATTTTAAACCATGAAAAGATTTCACCTTTTACAGCAAAAAGTTACGATTTTTATGGTAAAAAACAAACACCTCACATAACTGAATCTGGATTCACTGCAGTGAATCTGGATTCACTGTAGTGTGTCTGAATCTGGATTCACTGCAGTGAATCTAGATTCACACATGCGTGCCTTCATTTTTCAACTGGTTTTTTAACTGGTTTCTTCAAAAAATAGGAAACTTTTCAAAAAATAGGAAATTTTTCACCTTTTACAACAAAAAGCTACTATCTTTAAGGTTAAAACTAAAACTTTTACACGAAAAATCAAACAAATTTCATAAACTTACCATTAAAACGTCAAAATAATTTAACGATGACAAAGGTTGAAGACGGTGGTTGAAGATGAAGGTTGAAGACGAAGGTTGAAGAAGACCGTTGATAGAGATGCAGTTGAAGGCAAACGTAGCATTAGATAGGTTGGGATGAGTTTTGGAGAGAGAGAGAGTTGCCGTGACTTTTTAGATAGGGAGATGTTGAAGAGAGAGAGAGAGTTGCTGTGATTTTGGAGAGAGAGAGAGATATGTTATGACTTTTGGAGAACTCAACAGACACATGCATTCATTACAGTGGCAACATGCATTCATTACAGCTGGCTGTTAATTTTACATGATTACCCTTATGCAGCTGTAATAGTATTATAATCCCAGCCATTGGATGAATCTAGATCCAATGGAGAGGATTGGTTTTTAGTTTTTAGGATAGTGAGGTTTTAATTTGAAAAACTAAAAACCAATATCATCCAATGTCTAGGATTCAGTCAAACAGTCAACAACCACATGCATTAATTACCTCATTAAACACATGCATTAACTACCTCAATGCAGTGAATCCAGATTCACTACAGTGAACCCAGATTCATTACCTCAACGAACACGTTCTTCACTGCAGTGAATCCAGATTTACTGCAGTGAATCCAGATTCATTACCTCAACGAACACGTTTTTTACCACAGTGAATCCAGATTCACTGCAGTGAATCCAGATTTGAGTTCGTTGAGGTAATTAATGCATGTTCTGTTGACTGTTTGACTGACTCGTAGCCATTGAATTCATCTAGATCCAATGGATGATATTGGTTTTTAGTTTTTAGGCTAAGGAGGTTTTTATTAGAACCTCTCCCTATATATATATATATATATATATATGTGTGTGTGTGTGTGTGTGTGTGTGTGTGTGTGTGTGTGTACATACATACATACATATATATATACTCAAAAAATTATGTATGCATATTTGTAGAACAACACTCCGATCTCAGTGTTCCAAAATTGCCCCTAAATCATTGACTTTGAGGGGGCAAACCCCTCAAGTCAAAAAATCATCAACTTTGAGAGGATATTTTGTAACTGCAATGTAGAAATGTCAACAAAATATTTAAACATATGCTCTATATCCAGCAAAATTGATGATTTATTAAATTCAGGGGTATTTTTTCCCAAAATTAGTGATTTCGTGATAGTTTTGTAAATATTGAGATTTTTTTTGTTAGGGGGTGGGTAGGCTTGTCCAAACGGGCCGACCTGACCTAGGTTTTCAGGTTTGATCCTGGCAAAATGCCTAGCACGAGCCTTGGCTCGGGTCTAGGTCCAGGCCAAATCGGGCCAGGCTCTAGGCCGGCCATGAAATTTTTTTTTCTAATTTTTTGGTCGAAAATTACTAAAAATTTTAGATTTTTTTATTATATTTATATAAGTATGTATTAGTATGTTATTACATATTAGTAAATAGCTATATATGATATATACATATATATTATATGTAAATATATTGTATATACTTATAAGTTACAACTATAGAGAGAGAGAATCACATAAGCATATGTTACTTATTTATAAATACGTATTATATGGTCATATATGTATTTGTTACATACTTATATTATGCTTATTTAAGTATATTTATATACTTATATGATATAATTTTATATATACTAGATGCAATATACTTATACATATAATTTTTCTTATGTACTTATATATACTTATTATGTGACTATAAGTCTATAATATACACATATAAGTATACTTATAACTACATTATATACTTATATACTTATATCTTAATATCTATATCACGGTAAGAGTATGTGTAAAAGCATATAATACAATATACTTGTATACTTATAAATATACACATACACACACTTGAGTAACTAAATATATACAACTATATACACTTAGGACTAGGAAGTTATTACCATTTTCCTCAAAAATACTAGATACACTTAGAAATATATATAAGTATACATTAATGACCATATCATTATTTAATTATATATAAAAAATATATATACAATATATGTAAAAAATATATAAATTTAAAAATCGGGCAGGCCATATAAAAAATATATATACAATATATGTAAAAAATATATAAATTTAAAAATCGGGCAGGCCCGGCCTAGTCGGGCTTCAGCAACACAACCTGGGCTCGGGCCCAAAACCCGATCAGCCCGGATTTTCCGGGCTTTTCCCTGTTCCGAGCTGAGTCCGAGTCGGACATCAGGCCGGATCTGAGCCGAATTAAGTCCAATTGGACACCCCTAGGGGTGGGTGGAGAGAATGATTTCGGGGTAATTTTGCAAATATGGAGATTGGGTGTGGAAGGTTTGCAAATACGCATTATTTAAGGGTATATATAAAAAAACCTTCATATTTAACCACCAGCATAAAACAAGATCACCATGGTCACTATCACTACTTTTACATTGCTATACTGTTGTACATAATTAATATTAGTTATTATTTTGTAAGAGAAATTGAAAGCAAAGGACTGCGTAAGAGGATCATGTAAGCAAAAAGTATAACCTAGATATTTTACAAAGTTCTAAAGCAGTACCTTATTCGAACTTGGTGTACTTGTTTCAAGCATTATTATCTGGTCAAAGACAAAGTTTACTTTATATAATTTAGTGACTACATCTTCAACTGTTGCACTAAAATAACCTCATTTCTAGCTCATGATGTGCATAAAGAACATGATAATAGCTCAATCAAGATGACAAAATGGGCCACGTATGAATTTAACTAAAGTAATTGAAAATTTTAAACTTTGAAGCTACAAACTCTTGTTGGGTTCCTAGAAAATGAAGCCGAATTGTATTTGTTAAAGTGCCAGAGGTCAATGCTCTGAGCAAGCATTGAATTTTAGCACTTTAAGGTACTGTTGGATCACTTTTATTATAATGCTTCGTACGCAACTTCAAGTCAGATTTGCTTCCTAATTGTCAACTAATAAGAGAAATCCTAAAGAATGATTTTGGCTCTACCTAGTGACATTGACGGTTCTCGCTTTTAAGGGGCATGATCCATTTGCTGCGAGAGGGGATTGACTTCTTGTTTTATTATCAGCAACATTTGGTGAACTCTTTGAAACTAGATCCGGATGCTATTTTGATTCCAACGGAGGGTGGATCAAAATAGAATCGCTTTTAGGGGCGTTTTTTTCGCATCGAAAAAATTGTGCCAGCACGAACCCTAGCTCAATTTTTTGCTCGGTTTTACGAAGCAACATTCTTCTCAAAATGAGACCAGGATTTGAAGGTTGTAGTCTTAAGAAAAAATTCATTAGATAAGATTCTCTATTTGAAGATATCTAGTATGAAATCTGATGCACGCATCAGAATTATCTAGTACCGTAGTCAAATTGTCTATCAGTTTGATGTTAATTGCATTGATATATAAACTAAGTATTATAATGATAGCTGATAATAACGTGTGCATTAAGATTCGTTAGATTTAAGTATTTTTTTTGTCCTTAGATTGATTTTCTATAGAGAGTCTTCCCCCCTTTCAAATTTCAATTCCAAAAAAGTCAAAGTGCAAATGGATTTTTAAGAAGAAAACTCTTCCATGACGATGCCACGATTTAATTTTGGTCTAAGCTTTGTGGCCTTGTGGGTATGCTTCTTCTTCACTATTGACCTAAACTAGCGGGCAGATATTACCCTAGTGGAAAACAAGGTCTTGCTCATCATTTGTGCATCGGTATATGCGCTCATAATTAGAGACTATAGAACATTTGAACTTTTTTTTAGTCATCAATATTTTGAAATTTCATGAGCATTAACAATATATCAGTTTCAACTCTTGGTTCGAAAGCAATCCTCTATATATTAGACATCCAATTGGCAGTAGATAATTTCCCTCAAACGACAAAAGAAAATCTTAAGTCTTTTTAAAAAATATAGAAACTATTCCACTGAGATTTGGAATACCTACTCAGATCTGAAATAAGCAAAATCATTGAGGAAAATTTATTATTATTAACTGAAACAACTATGTTCTACTCTAATACACGAAGCATTTGACGTCATTGGGAGATAAATTCGTTTCATAGTAGTGCCACGCCATTGAAATGAATTTATAAAGGTGGAGTAGATGTGTTATTTGACTTGGAAGTTTTCTTGTTTCGCGTTAAGTTTATAATGGGGTAAGATTAGTCAAAGTCATGTCAAGATGTAGCCCCTTGAGGATTAAAAGGCCGTATTTGTGAGACATTTAAAGACTTAATCATTTCTGCCCTACATTTTTTGAATCATTTTCAGATAACCCCCAAAACTTTTTAGTGTTATCTGAAAAGTTGAGGATTAAATGACATCTTCAAGCTTTTTTAGCTATCTCAACATAGACCAAACTTCTTGCGGGATTTATGAAATCATTTACTGTAAAATTATCTTAGAATTATGACCATAGTGTTATTGGCTTTTAAGCCAACCTTAATAGAAGAGAATGTTGGCGCTTGTGGCTAAGTCTAGAATAAAACAGATAAATCAGTTAGAGAGCTGAAGTGCTATATTTTAAATTTTTTTAAGTTTAACTGTTGTGCATTTATGAAACGCTATGCTTAAAGCAATATTTGGTCTACTCCGGTGCAAGGATCCCAAGGCCAAACTGCTTCCAGGAACAACAGTACAGTACACTAGTGTACACCGACCAAGTACTGTTAAGATCTCCTCGATCTATAAGACCTTTCGGTCAAGGCAAAGATCTCCTCGATCTGTTAAACCTTTCGGTTCAAAACCTTTCGATTCAGGCAAAAGATCTCCTTGATCTATTAAAACCTTTCATTCAAAAAACCTTTCGCTTAAGACAAAGATCTTTCAATCTGTAATAACATTTCGGTTCAGGGCTCTGTTCCTTCAGGCACAGACTAAAGCTTGCATGCTTTCAAACTCTGTAGCAGTAGCACAATAGCTTAAACACTTCAATGTGTTTTTTGTCTATATGAGAGCTTCCCCAAGAGGCTCTATTTATAGGCCACTAAGGCCAACTCATGGGTCATTTGGCTGTTACTAATCACAATGACAATTATGATTGTAATAGCAAATGACTTAATTATTGTAACTGTTGCATGCAGTTTTAATTGTTGCATGTAGAAACGTCTGAACATGAGGGTCGCGTTTCTACCCAACACGAGGGTCACGTCTAGCCTAGCGTACGCGAGGGTCGTGTTCCCTCTCGCGAACGTGAGGGTTGCACCCTCGTACAAATGCGCTGGTCGTGTTCCCTTGTTGCGAAGCAGCCTGCGAGGCAGCAT
>NC_033794.1:89893688-89903501 GCF_001876935.1 Asparagus officinalis | reverse complement strand
GCCACAATGGCAGCCAACGTGGCGCCACCTAGCCTCGATGCTTCTGCACGAAGTGCAAAGTGCGCCTTACAAAATGCTAATTAGCGCCTCAGTCTGATTAGTCCCGATCCCCGACCCATTGGCCCACGGCCCACAGCCCATAAGTCCATGACCCACGACCCACTAGAACTTATGAGGGATTTATTGATTTACGAAAACAGTTCTTGGCTTGCCGTTGGCAAGCCTTGAGCAAAGGACCTTTAGAAACACCAAAACTTTAACTTTTCATTAGGCTACTAAGGATTTCTGAAAAATACCAGCAGTTAATAAATATATAGTTTAAAAACTTAATTTTTGGAAAGCGGATTTGACCAAAAAATCCAACAATCCCCCACAAGTTTTTAAACTAGTGTCGTGTAATGGTACCGTTGTTTCAATCATTGTGCATAAGGTAGATGTTGTAAGGACTTGAATCCCCTTTAGACCAACTTAATAAAAGATAGATGCATGGTATCACAGAGACTTGAACCAGCACATGTCTAAATATCTAGTGGTCACACAAGATCAAACTCATCTATGGTAGTTTTTCACTTTGAACCACACTTGCCTTTGCCTTTGCATTTGCCTTACACATTTATGGCCATGTGCATATCCTGGTTTCTGCTAGGGCTCTAGATATCTTTCAACAAGACATCATAGGAGACGACTAAATCTCCACCCAGGCTTAGATGAGATCTTTAGGCATGTTTCCTATCAAACATCCCGCATCTGATATGCTTTGCACTCATTAAGGCTTAAGAATCATCCTCTCTCATGATAGGATTCTAGGTGAGTCCTTTAGGCGTGTTTCCTATCTAATACCCCGTATCCGAAATACTTTGAACTCATTAAGGATTAACAACCATTCTCTTTATATGATAGGATCATCGGTGAGTCCTTTAGGCATGTTACCTATCTAACAGCCCATATTCGAAATGCTTTGGACTCATTAAGGCTTAACAACCATCCTCTATACTATGATAGGATTTCACTTGCAAATCTTGCTTGACTTTTGAACCAATCATCTTATTATTAGTAGCGTAAGTTTTGAACTAATAACTTGATGTAAATGATAAGTATTTGTAAGAGTCACCAAACTTTGTAAATCTTACTTGACTTTTGAACCAATTATCTTATCATTAGTAGCATATTTGAACTAATAACTTGATGTACATAGAAAGTATTTGTAAGACTCACAAAATTTTGAGACCCATTCCAGCAGACATCCTTTCGATTATGTCCTTTTTCAGACCCTTAGTCAAAGAATCAGCCACATTCTCTAAAGACCGGATGTCAATCACAGAGATGACTCCTTGGCAAATGAGTTCTCTTAAATAGCCATGCTTCAGACGAATAGTTCATTTCTTTCCATTGAACATCGAGTTCTCTACCACAACACTCGCCGCCTGATTATCACAATAGTTAGTAATTACACCTTACAATTCTGTCGATGGAAGGTCTCGGAGAAAACAACTGAGTCACTCAGCTTCATCGCCTGTAGTACAGAGTACGAAGAACTCAGATTCCATCGATGACTGTGCAATCATAGTCTGTTTCTTAGACTTCCACGAGATGACAGCTCCACCCATGGTTAAGATAAAACCACCAGTAAATCTGCACTCATCTGGTTCTGAGCACCAACTCGCATCTAAATAGCTTTCGATTATAGCCGGATATCCAGTGTAGAATAGGCACAGACCTGTAGTTCCTTTTAAGTATCTCATTAATCTCTGAATAACATCCCAATGAAGGTTTATAGGATTACTTGGGAACCTACTTAGCATTCCTATAGCAAATGCTATGTCTGGCTTTGTGGAGCTCATCGCGTACATAAGACTCCCAATGTACTTTGAGTACCTTAGCTGCTCTATTGGTCTTCCAGTGTTTGGTCGTAGCTTTTTGTTGTAATCATATGGCACTGACAGTTCTGATAGGTCGTAATAACCATACTTTCTTAGCATGCTCTCAACATAATAAGATTAGGACAATCCAGTACCTTCTTTAGAGTATATGATTTTAATTCCGAGAATCACGTCCGTAGTTCCATGGTCCTTCATGCTGAGCTGTGCTGAAAGAAATTTCTTAGTAGATATTACTATCTTCAAATCACTCCTGATGAAGAGCATATCATCCTCATAGAGGCAGATAACCACTATCTTTTTTTCAGCGACCTTGATGTATATGCACTTGTCACATTTACTGACTAGATACCCATTATTGCAAACAACCCCATAAAACTTCTCATACCAGAGTTTTGGTACCTGCTTAAGTCCATATAGAGACTTAACAAGTTTACAAACTTTACTAGCTGGAGCATCAAGTCCTTCTGGTTTTTTATTGTTGATCTCTTTTGTGAGATCTTCATTGAGAAAGACAGTCTTCACATCCATCTGATGTATGACAAACCTTTCTATCACCACCCATGCGATAAACACTCTGATGGTAGTAATCCTGCAAACCGGTGCATAGATATCAAAGAAACATATTCCTTCTCTTTGAGAGAATCTTTTTGCCACTAGTCTTATTTTGTACTTCTCAATAGTACCATCAGACAAATCTTCTTCTTGAAGATCCACTTGCAACTAATAGGCCTTGCATCTTTAGGTACATCCACTAGCACCCAAGTGTGATTTTGAATCAATAAATTCATCTCATCATCTATAGCTTTTTTTTACAGAAGAACGTCTATTAACTGCATTAATTTTTAGAAAGTTTATGGATCTCTTTCCACATTATAGGTGGTGAAGTCATCTCAATCTTTCTATCTTTTGACACGCTTAGAAGGTGGTTCGGTAACTCCTTCATCATTAACACTTTTAGTTTCTTGCAAAACTGAGTCCTCTAGTGCTTCTGACGTTTAGCATCCTCTGGTATATTTTTGCATAAGTATTCTACATCCCGAGCTTCAATGATCTCTGGTGCATCTGACGTACCAGTATTCTCTATTATATCTTTGAGCAATAAATCTTTATCCTTGATAAACTTGTTCTTAAAGAATTCTGCATCCTGAGTTTTAATGACGGAGTTGGTTCCAAGGTCCAGAAATCTGTAAGCATCGCTATCTTCAGCAAAGCCAAGAAACACACACTTGTTTGCCTTTGGTCTGAGCTTAGGCCTTCTGATATCTAGAACTCGAACATATATGAGACACCCCCACATTTTGAGACCATCCAAAGGATATGGATATCCCAACTATAATTAATAAGGAGTACTGTTAGTTTTGGAATAGGGTACTCTGTTCAGAATCCAGTTTGACATCAGCATAGTCTCTCCCTAATAGCATGTAGGTAGACCAGATATGATTAGCATTGAATTCACCATCTCGGTCAATGTGCAATTCTTTCTTTTTAAAATCCCATTGGATTGCGTAGAATACGGAGCAGTAGTTTCAGCAATATTTCCATGCTCCTTGAAGTATGCTTCTAACTCCTTAGATTGGTACTCTCCTCCTTTGTCGCTCTTGAGTATTTTCACCTGAAGTCCAAGCCACTTCTCCACACGAGTCTGAAACTCGACAAACTTGCTGAAAGCTTCATATTTAGATTTTAGCAGGTAGACATGACAAAAACAAGAATGGTCGTCAATGAAGGTGAGATATACTTCATGCTGCCTTGAGTGACAAAGCTCTTGAAGTCACAAGTATTTGAATGAATCAGATTCAACAGATTGGTGCTCCTTATAACACTTGAAAAAGGCTTCCTTGTTAGCTTCGCTTGCATGCAGACTTCACACTTCTCAGGTTTGTTACACCCATATTTTGGAAGTAATCCTAACTTCTCCATGCTAGACAGTTTTTTACATGTCCTAGCCTATTGTGCCATAACACAGAGGAGTAAGCAGAAAATGATATTTCATTTATAACTAAGTTGGGTACAATAGTACGGATCTTATACATGCCATCAGTACGATATGCATTACCAAAATATATTTTCTTAAATGATAACACAACCTTTCCTCCTTGGAAATCCAGCCCCATACGTGCATCACACAGCAGGCTTCCAAAGACTAAGTTTTTGGCAAATGAGGAAACATGTTTCACATACTTCAATGAGTGAGTTTTCCCTAAAGAAAGAGTCAGCACCACACTCCCAGTTCTAAGAACATGAACCACAGAACGATCAGCCATTGATACGTTCTCTTTGGCAGCAACATAAGAAGAGAATAGATCTCTGTTGAAGTAGACATGACAGGTAGTACCTGTATCTAACCACTAACCAGAGATGTTGCTGGGAGTTGTCACCTAAAATAGCATAGCCACATAGTTGTCTATCTGATTAACATTGTGTGTCATTCCCTTCTTTGGTGTTTTGCAGTCTTTGGTAAAATATCCTTACTTCCCGCAGTTGAAGCATTTGCTGCTCTTCTTGAACTCTTTCTTATGAACGTTCAGGTTCTTCGAATTCTAGTTCTTCTTTTTATTAAAAGACTTCTTCTTTCTCTTGGAAGAAGAACTACTATCCTTCCCAAAATTAACAACCACCATGTTAGCAGACGCCTTCTGCTTAGCAAGGAGCTCAGTCTTTGTGCGAGTTCGAATCTCATCCTCGATCGAAATGAACCTCTTCAAATTAGACAGAGTCACCTGTGTTTTCCTTCTCCGAATATCAGTGGAGAATGACATCCAGGATAGATGAATCTTGTTAACAATTGTATCAGAAATGAAGGTTTGACAAAGACTAATCTTTTCATCCTTCAGCTTCATAACAAGCTTTTCAAGCTCTTTGACTTGAGGCAACACCTCAAAGTCATCTTCGAACTTGAAGTCCAGAAACTTATCAATGAGGTGAGACTTAGACAGCTTCTCCTCATCCTTGTACTGGTCCACCAGAGCATTCCATATTTCCTTTGCAGAGGGCTTATTAGTATAAGCATCTGCTAGCTGATCAGCCAGGCAGTTAATGAGATAACTCCTGCAGAAGTGATCATCTCTAGCCTAAGAGGCTTCAGACTCATAATCTACTTCAAAGTTGGGTTTCTCCTCAGAAACCACATAGTAGATTTTCAAGAGTTGCATTTCGAAGATCACTTTCCGATGCCATGCTTTGAAGTTGGATCCGTTAAGTTCTCTAACTTGAAACAGTCCACTCCAAGAGTCCTCGCAGGATCCATGATAGATCAGAAATATTGCTTTAAGATTGTTGGCGCATGTGACTAAATCTGGAATAAAACAGATAAATTAGTTAGAGAGCTAAAGTGCTACATTTTAAAACTTTTCAAGTTTAGTTGCTGTGCGTTTATGAAATAATGTGTTTAAAGCAATATTTGACATACTCCGGTGTAAGGATCCCAAAGCTAAACTTCTTTCAGGAACAATACTATGACCAAGTACCGTCAAGATCTCCTCGATCTATAAGACCTTTCGGTCAAGGCAAAGATCTTCTCGATCTGTTAAACCTTTCGGTTTAAAACCTTTTGGTTAAAACCTTTCGGTTCAAGCAAAGATCTCATTTATCTGTTAAAACCTTTCATTCAAATAACCATTCGGTTAAGACAAAGATCTTTCAATCTGTAATAACCTTTCGATTTAGGGTTCTGTTCCTTAGGGCACGGACCGAAGCTTGCATGCTTTCAAATTCTGCAAACAGTAGCACAACAGCTTAAACACTTCAATGTGTTTTTTGTCTATATGAGAGCTACCCTAAGGGGCTCTATTTATAGTCCTCTAAGGCCAGCCCAAGGGTCATTGGAATGTTACAAATTATAATGACAATTATGATTATAACAGCAAATAACTTAATTATTGTAACTGTTGCATGCAGCTTTAATTGCTACATGTAGAAACGTCTGAACGTGAGGGTCGCATTTCTACCCAACGCGAGGGTCGCGCCTAGCCTCACGAACATGAGGGTCGCGCTCCCTCTCGTGAACGTGAGGGTAGCACCCTCGTGCGAACGCGAGGGTCACGTTCCCTTGTTGCGAAGCAGCCTGCGAGGAAGCCTTCGTGGCGGCGCCACAATGGCAGCCAACGTTGCGCCATCTAGCCCCGATGCCTTCGTGCGAAGTGCGAAGTGTACCTTACAAAGTTCCATTTAGCACCTCAGCCAGATTAGCCCCGATCCCCAGCTCATTGGCTGACGACCCACGAGCCCACGACCCACGACCCACTAGAACTTAGAGGGATTAATTGATTTACAAAAACAATTCTCGGCTTGCTGTTGGCAACAACAAGCCTCGAATAGAGGACCTTTTAAAACATCAAAACTTTAACTTTCTACTAGGCTAATATAGATTTCTGAAAAATACCAGCAGTTAATAAATATATAGTTTGAAAACTTAATTTTTGGAAAGCGGTTTTGACCAAAAAAATCCAACAGAGAATTATATTGGCTTTTGAACTCTCCACCGTAATCTCCATTACTAGTAACTAGAAGGAATGAATGAGATTGTATTGTCCTTGCAATTTGCTGCTTTATTTGGAGAAAACACAATAAAATTTTTCTGAACTCAAAAATCTAAACTAAAAGAGATGTCGAGGGAATGTTTCATGTTAACTAGAGCTATAGCTTGATCTTGATTATTTTTTAAAAGAAAGATGCTGTGAGATATAAATCCGCCAATGTATCATTAATAAAAAGAAAAATGAAACTTTCTATTTAAAAAAAAAAGATACAAATATATGTGTTGATGTCCTGAGAACCAACAACGAGATTAGTGGATAATCCAAAGTTTAACAAGGGGGCTTAAGGTCAATATGAGTGATGTAGGTTCCCTCATCTCATTTTAAAGACCGGTCCCCTGTCTATATAAAAGAGCTGCATAATAACACTCGTTAGAGAACCGGAGTTAGGTTATTCGGTGGTTCCTCCGATGGTTAAGTCAGTATTTGAACTTGAATGAAAAAAATACCAATGAACCGAAAATAGTTCTAAGTATACATAAGTTGCATATTTGTGGCTCCCTGGGGGCTTCCCCCTCTAGTCCCTTAGTTAGTAGGCACTGTGCCCCTATATATACCTAGTTGAGATGGGTAAATATGTAACTGTGACCAAGTCCAGGCATGCAGCTGACTCGGCAAACAACTGACAAATGTTGACTGTGGGTGGCATGGGTCGTCTAGGTGGTTGGGGCAAAGCGACAGCAGCTGCTTAGTGCTGACAAAGTCTGATGAGTCATGAAGACTTTTGGGACTAGAGTAATGATGATCTTTGATCATGCATTTAATGTGATGGTGACTGGCTATTAGCGCAAGGTTCGAGGATACACCGACTCTCTAGTCGTCCAGTGGAGGACCGACTAATCCCGCCTTTTTACTCAGTATTGAGAGTTGTCGGTTGAGATAGTAGGTCAAGTGTGGAGGCTTGTGGCTCGATTAGATAGGTAGGTCGGCAAGTACAACCTTTTGAGTCGGTCATGTAAGTTGTTAGCTGAGATTGTGGGCCAAGTGTGGAGACTTGTGGCTCGATCTAATAGGTAGGTTAGCAAGTACCATCTTTCGAGTTGGCCACGCAAGATGTCAACCCATCTCTGAGTGAATAATGATGGTCAACTCGATTGATGAGGTCGAGTGGGAGCTCGTCTCGACTCATCCTAGCTCAGGAGGGGTCGAGTGCCCAAGCCACCCGAGTTGCCCCTGGTGAGGGTGAGCTGGCGTGATTGATTAATGCTGACTTGGGACATGTGTTGACTCCAAGAGGAGAATTAACACTTAGGTTAATTGATGTCATAACTTGGCCCCTTTCACTTGGACTCAGTGTAGATGAGTCTAGTAAAATAGGACTGTAGCTAGCCGGGTCCTAAGGTACATTTATGAGGGAAGCGACAGGTTGCTGTTATAGCGAATGGGGTGACTCGATCTCATACCTTATAGTTGAATATGATCACAAGGCTAAAATTCATGCATTGGGCTTATGAACGGGCCAAGGTCTTGTGCAAACACTCTAGGCGCAAACATTTGTCTTTATTAATTTAAACCGCATACCTTTGAGTATCCATTGGTTTTTTGCATTGAGACAACTCGGATTAGTGCTTTGGATATACTTGCAATGACACCAAGGTTGTAGGGTACGTGCCTTGGGCTTAGGAACCTGTTAAGGTCTTTTAGGTGATGTAGGCCAAGTCGATATGCCTTAGTTTTATGCTGAGTGGGCACTAGTCTTGGTGTTTGCTTGTTTAGCACTTTCTACGTTGTAGACATTTTCAAATATAAATATTTTTAATTTTTAATTTGAACGGCGTACCTTTGAGTACCAATCGGTCCTTCGGGTCGAGATGACTCGACTTCATGTGTGGGGAGTAGTCCTACTCGATCTCGTGCCTTGAGTTTACTCAATGATACCAAGGTCTTAGGGTACGTGCCTTAGGCTTACAAAGAGGCCAAGGTCTTTTTTGCCGAAGTAGATTGAGTTGACGTGCCTTGGTTTTACCCTGAAAAGATACCAAGGTCTTTTTGTCGATGGCACGCCTTGGTCTTACCTTGAGTAGGTGCCAAGGTCTTTTGGGTCGGTGACGTGTCTTGATTTTATTCATGAAAATGATACCAAGATCTTTTGTCGATGGTACGCATTGGTCTTACCCTAAGCGGGTGTCAAGGTTGTTTGAGTGGAAGCCAATGTCTGCACATAGGTACATGACACAAAGAATATCTTATTTTAAAGATAGTATCTTTAATTTGTTCCTTGGGGAGTACCATATGTGCTCTGGATGTAGACATGAGAATGATGCTAGGATTAGCAGCAGAAGTGGGCCGAGTTGATAGAGATCAAATGGTGAAATCTGTGTATAGGTTAGTACGTAGCATAAAGATATCTCTTATTTATAAGAGGAGTAACGATGACCATATCTTGGAGAGGTGGTCCCCAAAACGTTCATGGTAAGCATGGCGTTTTTGCCTATCAGAATGGTAGCTTCTTATCTACAAGCTTTAAGCACAAAGGGTCACTCGTTCTTTTGTAAAAGAGAGATGAAGGGTCCATAGTGGGCGCCAAACTATTGATATTGTGAGACTCAACAATAAGATTAGCAGGTAATCCCGAGTTTAGCCAGGGGAGCTTAAGGTTGATATGAGTGATGTGGGTTCCCTCATCTCTTTTTGAAGACCGGTGTCTTGTCTGTATAAGAGAGCTGCACAATAATACTCGTTAGAGGACTAGAGTTGGGTTCTCTGGTAGTTCCTCCCGGGCAAGTCAGTATTTGAGCTTGAGTAGAGAATATACCAATAAACTAGAAATAGTGCTAAGTACGTAGAAGTTGCATACATGTGGCCCCCTGGAGGCTTCCCCTCAAATCGCTCCACTTAGTAGGCAATGAGCCCTTATATATACCTTGCTGAGAGGGGTAAATATGTAACTGTGGCTGAGTCCAGACAAGCAACTGACTTGATAGATAGCTGACAAGTGTCGACTATGGGTGGCATGGGTCACCCAGGTGGTTAGTGCAAGCGACAGTAGCTACTTTATGCTGATATAGCCTGATGAGTCATGAAGAATTTTAGGACTGGAGTAATAATGATCTTTGACCGTGATTTAATATCATGGTGACTGGCTGTTGGCGGGGGGTTTGAGGCTACACTGTCTTTCTAGTCATTCGTTAGAAGGCCGACTAATACCGACTTTTTACTTAGCCTCGAGAGTTGTCGGCTAAGATAGTTGGCTGAGTGTGGAGGCTTGTGGCTCAATCTGGTAGGTAGGTCAACAAGTACTACCTTCCGAATCGGCCATGTAAGTTGTCAGCTGAGATAGTGGGCCGAGTGTGGAGGCTTGTGGCTCAATCTGATAGATAGGTCGGTAAATACCACCTTTCGAGTCGGTCATGTAAGTTGTCGGCTAAGATAGTGGGCCGAATATGGAGGCTTGTGGC
>NC_033794.1:89878291-89893142 GCF_001876935.1 Asparagus officinalis | reverse complement strand
CGATCTGGTAGGTAGGTCGGCAAGTACCACATTTCGAGTCAGCCACGCAAGATGTCAACCCAGCTCTGAGTGAATGAGGGTGGTCAACTCGATTGATGAGGTCGAGTGGGAGCTGGTCTCGACTCGGCCTGGCTGAGAAGGGGTTGAGTGTCTAGGCTACCCGAGATGCCCCTGATGAGGGTGAGCTGGCGTGATTGATTAATACTGACACGATACACGTGTAGACTCTAAAAAGAGAACTAACACTTAGATTAGTTGGTGTCATAACACTATGAAAATATACATACACTTGATCTTACATAAGAAGAAGAAAATAAAGATGTTGTTGCATGGATGCAAGCGATCCTATATAAATTTCTACTTAATTCGAGCTCCTTCATCTCTCGGTATTCTAATTTTTGTAAATCTATTATTCTTTCCTATCATGAAGCTTATAGGCCAAAGACTTTTCTGTGAAAGAAAGTCTATATATATTTTAAATATTAGTACGAGATACCTGTATTAGTCAACATACGTATATATAATTGAATCAATGGTACATTATTTGTATCCATCCACATCCGTACTGCTCGTGCTAGGTTATAGTTTTTTGTTTGATGAAATCATCTATTTCAATGAAAACTAGCCGACTTCTAGCTTTTGTTGAAGTACTAATAGAAATTAGTACTTGAAAGACTAATTCAGCAGCAGGCTGGCAATCTACAAATGAGCATAATATGTAATTCATATTTAATCAAAATCACGCAACAAACAGCTTGAATTCATTTTATATTTTCTGATACTTGTTTTTATAACTACAAGCTAATTGATTTTATGTGCTCTTTGACCTGTACAAGTCAATCATCCACAACCTCTGTATTGACATTTCACAAAATTATTAGGCATTAATAAAACCCTATGACAAATACTCACGAATCTATTGTTGATGCAACACATCATAAATTTTTGGTTGGTTGATATATAATTCAGAGAACAGTGCACCATAATTAAATTTGGATGAATTTTATCGAAAAAAGATTAACAAAAAAGCTCTAATTAATCAAACTTGTGATGATGCATTATCCAGAAAAAGCTAATGTGATTCATGAGTAAACTAAATGGTTAAGAAAATGTGAAAAACTTGACCATATATAAGATTGTATGTGCATCCTTTAAAACAAATTAAGGAAGTATATCCAAAACGCTCAAGCACACACCATGAGCAATAATCTTTACGTACAAATATCCAAAACGGTATCATGTATCTATAAAAACGTAAATTCAAAATGCTCAAACTACCGATATATAGGAAAGTTATTTCTTCATGTGTGTCAAAATATATAGTCTTGTCCATAGTTGGATCTGTGGGGAGAAATAGGGCATCTATTGGTTAACTTTGACTCGGTCTTTGACTAGTAGAAAATCGAACAAACTAGACGGAATAACCTAGACGGAATTTCCCTTCTAGGTTGAGGCAACTTGGACGGAAATATTTCTGTCTAGGTTGATCCGTCTAGTTTAAGCCTTTCTAGACGGAAATTTCCGTCTAGAATGCCAAACTAGACGGAAATATATATATCTTTTAAAATTAAAAATCAACCTAGACGGAAATTTCCATCTAGGTTATCTACTTCGTCAGACGATAACCGTAGACGAAATTTCGCTGCTAGGTTGATATTTAATTTCTAAAAAGTAAAAGATAATAAATAAACCTAGATTGGATTTTGTTTATATATAAATCAAAACCAACCAACTCTACACTAGTCCGCACTTCTCTCCTGTCTTTGCCCCCGTCGCCGCCGGCCCCCCACCACCCCGTCCCCCGCCCCCCTCCCCCCTCCTCCCTATCGTTTACCGTCCCCAACCCCTCGATGCGTCAGCCGCCCTGCGCTACCTGCGGCACCCCCCTCCCGCCCCCCCCCGTTGCGCTGTTGCGCCGCTACCCTCTCTCCACTTTTGCTCCCCCGCACCCCATTCGCTTCACACCCTCCCCCTCCCCCCCCCCTCCGCCCTCTCCGCGCCCCCTCCGCCCTCTCTCTCTCTCTCTCTCGTCGTCTCTCTCTCACGTCATCTTCTCTCATCTCCGTCGACATGTCGGTCAGTGCTGCTCCGTGCAAGTCCCGACTTCACATCCCCTCGGTCTCTGCAGTCCCCCATTCAAGTAAAATTTATTTTTTTTTAAACTTATTTACTATTTTAATTAATTAGTTATTTAGTTTAATTAATGGAAAAAATGTATCAAGTCCCCAAAAAATAAAGGGGATGTTACCAGGCCCCACGTTTTTTTAGGCGCCAAAGCCCCAAAGACATGAATGTATGATGTTTTAGCCTCTAGTTACATTTTTAATGCAGCACAGTGAGAAATTTTTTTATAAAACCTAAAACCGCCCTTAAACCATTACCCAAAAATTGTCTGCTCTCTCTCCTCTCTTCGCACTCTTAAACCAATCCTCTCCTCGTTCCTCTCTGCCGCCACGTTATCATCCTCCCTTCCCGCCAAAACATCGACACCCATCTCACATTCTCCCTCGACAGTGACGGCAGAAACAACCCCGACAAGCAAACTATCTCAAACTGCTGACGAGGGTCACGACGGCGCTGGAGGGCTGCTGGAGACAAACGCCGGCCATGGGGCCTGCTGCAGCAAGGACGGAGATGTAGCACTGGTGGCAGCGGCCGAGGGAGAAGATGGCGGCGACGAGGTCAGTGCCAGGGGAGATCTCGATGAGGGTCGAGCGGAGGGAGGTGGGGATTTCACGGGTGAAGATGATAGGGGGCTTGGGCTTGTTCTTGGAGCCAGAGGGGTGGCCGCTGTTGAGGAATCAAAGCCTAAAATTAGCTGCACATCTGCATCAAATTGTTATAAGACCAACAGGTCAAGGTCCCTTATGTTTCATTTGAACCAAAAATTGTGAGGAGGTTTGTCTATTTGCCCTTGTTAAATTATGGGAAAAATCACATTTTGGTCTCCATGTACTCTCTTCAAGTGGGAAACTGCCGATGGTGTTATTCATGTGAGGATACAATGATTTAGAGTCCTGTAATAATTTATAGCTTCCATGCATTGCATCGTGAAAATTTAGCTGTCATTGCAGTGGTGTGGTTTGTTGCTGACTGACCTGTTTAGTAATTAAGTTACTTTCTCAATTTCAGATGTTTGTTTGTGGTTGTTTCTTCTTGATAGCATGCCAGATATATCCTATTTTATGTTTGGATCTCTATTCATGTGATAAATTATGCATTTATGTATTAGAATCCTGAACCCAACAAGATGACTTTGCCAACATTTATATTGCCATTTAGTTTCAAACATTGCTTTCGTTTTGAGCCTGCAAATTTACACTTGTATAATTGCTCTTGTGGTTGCATTCAGTTTTAAACAGATGCAAGCCTCTTTTTTCATGATGTGCTTCTCATGTTAGCAGTAATTAACATGGTGGATGTCGACCAAGAGTGAGATTTATTCAATTATCGATTGCCCAGGTCTCAATGATTTAGAGTAGGGGCGCAAAATGACAGATCAAGAATGCTTGTCGCTTGCTGTTGCGATACCTTACTTTCCTTCTCTTGTCTCTCTATTTGAGATTTGTTTCAGACCATCAAGAAAAGTCCTCAAAGATGTTATCGATGAATAAATTAACATGTACATCTGACAAGTTAACATGTACAAGGGCCCTGGCGGTGAGGTTTGTGCTTAGGGGTCAAGGCCATTAGGGAGTCACATGTCATTTTTTATTGTTTAGTTGATTATACTATGTATTTTTGTGGTTTGGTTGTACTTAGATCAAAATTTAATAAAATATATTGTGTCTATTTAGTGATCAATTTTAGTGTAATTTATTATAATTGTATGTGAAATGCATTGTGGTTGTCATGTGAATATGTATAAGTTAGATAATATGTACATAATCTTGAGGTTATTATGTACATAATATATACATATTATGTACATAATCTTCAAGTTATGATACATTGTTAAATCTCATACACTTGTACATAATCTTGAGGTTGTTAAGAATTTTGTAGCACATTGTTAAAGGTTTTTATAATCTCTAAGATTGTAAGTCTAATCATATCGTGTATTCAAGCAATATCAGCTGTAATAATGTAAGCATTTTTATTATGGTGAATGTTAACATGTTATGATGAATGTTAACATGTTCAGTTGAAAGTTAACATGTTATGAAAAAAGTTAACATATTATGGTGAAAGTTAACATGTAACATTGAAAGTTAACATATTATGATGAAAGTTAATATGTTCAGCTGAAAGTTAACATGTTACGAGGAGAGTTAACCTTCATGATAATATGTTAACCTTTACTATTACATATTAACTTTCACCATAATATGTTAACTTTCTTCATAACATGTTAACTTTTAATTGAACATGTTAATGTTCATCATAACATGTTAACTTTTAACTGAACATGTTAACTTTCAACTGAAGCATTAACTTTAATTTTAATTTTAATTTTAATTTTAATTTTAACTTTGGGATTAAATTTTAATTTTAATTATATTTCGTACGATGGAGCATATTTCAGAAAAAAATCTTGGATATGAAGAAACTTTAATTTAACTTTGAACTAAAATTTAATATATTATTATAAAAGTTAACATATTATTATAAAGAAACTTTCAAACACATAGAATTTTAGTTCAAAAATTTTGTTAAGAAGAAAGTTAACATATTATTATAAAAGTTAACATGTAACAGTGAAAGTTAACATATTATGATGAAAGTTAACATGTTATGAGGACAGTTAACATATAATGATGAAAGTTAACATAATTTTTAAAGAAAGTTAACATATTATTATGAAAGTTAACATGTAACAGTGAAAGTTAACACGATTGTATGTGAAATATATTGTGACAGTCATGTGAATATGTACAAGTTCATTCAAATAGAACTTGATGTGCATAATTAACTGAAGATTATATATAAATTATGTGTATCAAAACCTGAATATTATGGTACATATATAATATGTACATAATCTTGAGGTTGTTGTGTACATAATATATACATTTAGGTACATAATCTTCAAGTTATGATACACTATTAAATCTCATAACATGTTAACTCTCCTCATAACTTGTGATTTGCTATTGTGATCTCAAACATGCTTAAAATCACAATGCTGGAGGATCAACAATTTGATGTGTACTCAATCATGTGTGAGAAATTGATTCATGGCATAAGAAGTATGAAGCTTGTTAACTTTCAGGTGTGTGTACTCAATCATGTGTGAGAAATTGATTCATGGCATAAGAAGTATGAAGCTTGTTAACTTTCAGGTGTATATGTTAACAATATAAAATGAGATTGATTCATGGCATAAGAAGTATGAAGCTTGTTAACTTTCAGGTGTATATGTTAACAATATAAAATGAGAATGTTAACTCTCTATACGTTGGCTGAAAATGTTGGCTTTAACCTAAACATGTTAACTTTCATGTGAGCATGTTAACTCTCATCTGTATATGTTAACTTTCAGGTGTATATGTTAACGTTCATGTGAACATGTTAACTATCAGTTGTATATGTTAACTTTCATCTGCATATATTAACTTTCTTATGAACATGTTAACTTTCAGCATAATATGTTAACTTTTACTATTACATGTCAGCCTTCTTTATAACATGATAACGTGCAACTGAATATGTTAACTTGTCAAATGTACATGTTAAATATTGTCTTTTCCTGTTATAGAATGCTGCTAAAACTCAAATAAAGATTACAACAAAATATTCTGTCAAATTTGCTAGCTTCTCAAACTAATCATTAACTGTGCTTAGGTCCCACCTCACTTCACACACACAAACTGAGACACAAAGATCACAAATAGCATGAATCAAGCCAACAATAAGAGAGACACATAAAACAATAAAAGCTACAAATATATCTTAATTGAACACAAGATACACTGAATACTTACAAAGCTACAACGGAGAAGATTTACACCCACCTGAAACTGACATAGAAGTACACTTAACCCCTCAATGGCCTCGCCAAGGAAAAATAATCAGCAGTAGCCATGAGTTCTTACACCCCTAAAAAAACTAAACCAAACTAAACTAAAAATCCCTAAACAAGGCCATACAAATGCCAAAAACCCCATTTGCAACAGCCACTAAAAACCCCATTTGCGACAGCCACTAAAAACCCCAAAATCTAACAACAACAAGCACAACACAAACCGGACACCACTAAGCTAAAGACAATATAGAATCCTAATCAATCTCATAAGTTGGGTATTTCCTCAACACAAAGTCCTCGGCATCTTCCCACGACACCTCATTGAAATCCAAGCTCTCGATCTCTGAAACTGGAAAACTCGTTGCCCCCGTCACCACAGAAGAAGAAGAACAGGACTCCTCAGTCTCAACGGTCAGCAATGAAACAACCGGTTCAGGCTTCGATTCGATGTTAACATTATTCTTCCCAGAGCTCTCCAGGGACTGGCAAATTGCTTGGAGCTTGGCATCAACAGACGAGTTCAGAGGGTTGCCAGCTAGATGAGTATACTTTAGGTAAGGTAAATTGAGCATTGCGTAGTCCCCTCTCAATGTGGATCCCTGGGACCGGCACTCCTATTCTATTCTCTTGATTCAGCCACAGACCGGCATTCTTCATGATCATCGCCACATTGATATCGACGTGGGACCTTCTTCCCACAGGGAGAGGAGAGGACTCCTCTTCTTGGAGCAAGCAGGTTCGGATCGACTCGTAGAGGATCCAGGTATGGCGAACGGCGTTGCGTATAAGAAGCGTGTCGTCGGGGTCAACGAAGGTGACTCGTCGAAGATTGGAGGAGCGGGGTGTGGACTTCTTGCGCTTGTTGGCATTGGAGAGGGTAAAGGTTAGGGCGAGGGCAGAGGAGGAGCTCAGGCTAGGGAGGTCGTCAAAAAAGCAGGCAATGAAGCGGCGGAGGCGACGGCGCTCGTCAGCAAGGTTTGGGGAGAGAGTTTGGAGAGGGATTGGGATCCGGGGACAGGGGATTAGTGTTAGAGATTTAGGAATCCGAGGGATTATTAGGATCGAGGCATCTTCGGATTCAAGCTTGGGGACTGTGGTAGTCATAATTTCTTAGGATCTAGGTTTCTCCTCTTTGACTCTTACGGGAGAAGAGAGAGGGGAGAGGAGGAGGAGAGAAGAAGAGGAGAAAGAGGAGGAGGAGGAGGAGGAGAAAGACACAGGAGAAGAAGAAAAAAGAAGAAGAAAAGGGGAGAGTTTTTTCAGAAAGTTGTCCCAAAAAATTACTGGGAGAGTGTGAAAGGAGCCTGACAACATTTTTGGGAGTTTTTAAGGTTAAAGCACATGAGAAACTTATGAGGGGTTGTGTCACAACCGTATTTTTTGGGGGGTCCGGATACATTTTTTCCTTAATTAATTTGTCTAATTAAGCTAATTTTAGTTTGATTTTGTTTGATTTTTATTAATTTTAATTTAATTTTGTTCAATTTTAGTTAATTTTAGTTTAATTATGTTGACAAGCACTAAAGCCTCATGACTTGAATTATGTTCTTACATAATTTTTATATTGTTTATTACTGAATTTAGTTTAAAATTCATAAATTATGATGTGAAAAATACCTGATTCATGATAGTCCATCACTCCTAATTATGATGTAAAAACTATAAATAGGTGTGATTATTTAAGTAGGTGATGTGAAAATATATGAAATAAAAAAATTTTAAAAATAAAGTGATATATAACACATTATAATTTTTAATAATGTGTTATAATCCAATTTAGGTGAATAAAAAAATAACGTTACCCCTAGACTTCCGTCCAATAATTATATCTAATTTTTTGGACTTATAATATAAGATAGATGACTCATATTTGAGTAGGAGACGAAGTTTTCTTCCGGAAATGATCATTTATTTTATATTATACGAATAAAGAATTGATACTGAAATTCGTAGTTATTTGATCAGTCCTTCTCGGACGGGTTAGAAATATAGTAGTGCATACATCCAACTTTGTATACTTTATATATTTTCATTCTTAAAAGTTTAGGTAGCATGTATTCGTTGTTCTCCGTGTACAAGAAGCATATGCTCTTTTGTGTTTTGGGTGTTAGCTGATACGCATAATAACATCCGTACAGTATACAAGGAGAATAACGGGTAGGTGCTGTCAAAATTTTTAAGAAATAAAAATATACAATGTATATGAAGTTGGATGTAAGCACTACTATATTCTTAATGGATAGAAGCCTTCCTATGACAGCCGCTAGATTTGTGTAATTAGTTTCTACGTACGTTTCAGATATATTTTATGTAGAAAAATATTCATATTGATAAATGATATATGAACGTATGTTTGATGTGTGTTGTATGTATAAGAGTCATGAATGTACTAGTAGTTGTGATATTAATTGTATTTAATAATTACATATAACTTACAGATGACGATAATTCCTGACAAATCATGGATAGATATCCCATGGCTTTATAGATTTCGTGACATGCGATACAAGGAGGGATATGATGCCTTCATGCGTTATGCTTAAATAAATCCGAAAAAGTTAAGATGTGGTGCTATGTATTATCCTTGTTATAGGTGTAGGAATATGAAGTTGCTGAATAGAAATGATATACGGATCCACCTAATGAAATCAGTTTTTGATGAAAAATATAAATATTGGTCATATTATGGGGAAGGTATCACTTAAGATGAGGATCTAAATGCGCGCGTTGGTACGTCCGGTGGCCTACGAATAGATGACACAGAAACAATATTGAATGATATTTTTTTCTCGACCTACAGAATATGATGTTGATGATAATATCGAGGATGATATTAGAGATAAAAGTGAAGATGATATCAAAGTTGAAGCTGAAGAGGTAGCTGTCGAAAGTGCCGAAAATACTGATGATATGCATTCCTCTGCAGAAATAAAGCGAATAATGGAGCTACTAGAAGATAGTGAAAATGACTTATATGAGGGATGTACTGAGTACTCTAGATTTTTATTTATGCTAAAACTCCTACATATTAAGACACTTAGCAGTATGTAAGATAATTATTTTAAAATGATTCTTGATTTGCTTCGGATGGTAATTCCTGGAGGAGAGAATAGCATACCCCAAACAACTTATCAAGCTGAGAAGATTGTCTTCGCTCTAGGTCTTGATTATAATAAGATCGATGCATGTCCGAATGATTTTATTTTGTACCATAAAGACCTTCAAGAGTGTTCAACATGTGAAAAGCTTCTAGATGGAAGTAACACACAAATTTTTCAACAAGGATTATAACGGAAACAGGGGTAACACATAAGAAAATTCCAGTGAAGATGTTTCGACATTTTTTATTGGCTCCTAGATTGCGACGATTGTACATGAACAAGGACATGACAAATAACATGAGGTGGCACAAGGAAGATCGAATAGATGATGGTAAATTGAGATATCCTGCTGATGCTTTAGCTTAGAAGAATGTTGATAAAATTTATCCTTTTTTTGCCGAAGATTGTAAAAATGTATGATTGGGTCTATCTAGCGACGGATTCAATCCATTTGAGGTAATGAGCTCTGGCTGGTCTACGTGGCCAGTTGTATTAATGCCATATAATTTTACCTTTATTGCTTTGTATGAAACAACCATTTATGATACTTTCATTACTGATACCCGGTAAGCACGTACCGGGTAATGATATTGATGTCTACTTAGAGCCTCTAATTGATGAGCTGAAAAAATTATGGTCTGAGGATATTTTAGCATATGATGCCTATCTTAAGGAGTCGTTTAGATTACATGTTATTTTATTATGGATGATTAATAATTTTCCAGCTTATGCTAATCTGTTTGGTTAGTCTACGAAGGGCAAGTGTGCTTGTCCTGTATGTGGTCCTAAATTTGAAGCTCTTCAATTACAACATAGCCGAAATAGTTTTTATTGGTTTAATCGCAGGTGGTTGCCCTTGAGTCATAAGTACAAAAAATTGTCAGCTATGTTTGATGGCACAGTTGAGAAGAGAATGAAGCCGCGTCAGCTGACAGGAGTTGAGATCGTAAAATTACTTGAGGGGTTTTCAAAAGTTAGGTTTGGAAAAAATCGTTATTCTAAATTTAACATGCTCGAAGTAAGAGATTCCTTAAAGTCAAAAAAGTCATTGAGGCGAAAGCGAAAGGTCCGAAAAATACAAGTTGAGAACGAAGCCGAAAAATTACCTAGAGGATGGACTAAATTTAGTATCTTCTTTCAGCTACCTTACTGGCACCATCTTAAAATCCGACATAACTTAGATGTCATGCATATTGAGAAAAATATATGTGATAATATAGTATCAACTCTCCTACAAGATGCAAACAAGTCGAATGATGACCTACGGGCGTGCCAAGACCTGACTGCTTTGAATATACGGAATGGTTTGCAAGCCCAAGATGTTGGTTTTAAAAAATTAAAGTTACCTCTGTCTCGTGTTACAATGTTACGTGAGTAGATGCATCAATTTTGTAAAATTCTCAAATTGGTAAAGTCGCCAGATGGTTACTCTGCTAACATATCAAATAATGTCCAGGTGTAAGAGAGAAAACTCTTAGGTCTGAAGATCCATGAGTATCACGCTCTTCTTCATCAATTGCTCCTAGTTATAATCCGTAACAATACGGAGAAAGAAGCATCGAAGATTATTATTGAGTATTGTGGATTCTTCAGAAAATTATGCTCTAAAGTCATGGAGAAAGAAGCATCGAAGATTATTATTGAGTATTGTGGATTCTTCAGAAAATTATGCTCTAAAGTCATAGATGTAGATGAAGTATTGTGGATTCTTCAGAAAATTATGCTCTAAAGTCATAGATGTAGATGAATTTAAAAAACTTGAAGCCAAGGTCCGAGTTACTCTATGCAATATGGAAGTAATATTTCCTCCTTTAATTTTTATAATTATGGTCCATCTTACCCAACATCTTACAAGAGAGGCTAGAATCGTCGGTTCTGTTACTTATCGTTGGATGTATCCGATTGAAAGGTTAGGGTTTTCGTTACATTCATTAATTATATATGTATTTCTAATATTATCTTGCTAATAATTACCTCTTTTTATAATTTTAAGATACTTGGGCTCCATAAAACACAATGTTCGCAATCGAGCTCGTCCCGAGGGCTCGATAGCTAAAGGATATGTGGCTAACGAACACTTTGTGTTTGCGTCGTGGTACATGCATAAGAAGAAAATCACATCTCAAGCACCTGATAAGGAGAAGAAGCGTGAAAATATCCAAGATCTCTCTTAGATCAAATTCATGCAAATGTGTTGGAAAACCTTGATATGTTCGAAGACTATCGAAGGTAACAAATAAAATCAGTAATATGGATAAGAAATATCCATTTTACATATAGTTTACCATTACAAACTTATATATTGTTTATATAGGTGATATTTGGAGAAGCTTAAGAATGAAATAACCGGTAGGAATGCAGCGCATAATATTCACAAAAATACATAAGAAAGAATTTTTAGATTGGTTCAGAATTGATGTAAGTGTTTTACAATTTAATGTTGAACATTAATTCATAATATAACATCACTTCTTGATGGCGCTACATATTGTTTGACTTAGGTTGAAAAATCACTTCTTGATGGCACTACATTACCAGATGAAATTATTATTCATGCACAATGCCCTTATCACGAAGTGAGACATTATAATGAGCATTTGGTCAATGGATATAAATTTCAAAAGCTAGAGACCGATGATAGGAGGGTAACCAAGAATAGTCAGGTCATGAGTTTGTTTGCTTAAGAATGTTTTTCAAGTATAAGAGATCAGAATCTAATTCTAGCTGACATATTATATTATGGCCAATTAGGTTTTTCAAGTATAAGAGATCAGAATCTAATTCTAGCTGACATATTATATTATGGCCAATTAGAAGATATTGTTGAGGTAATTTAGAGATCAGAATCTAATTCTAGCTGACATATTATATTATGGCCAATTAGAAGATATTGTTGAGGTAATTTACAGGTTTGGTAAACTAAAATAATATAGTTACACGATGTTCAAGGTTCGGTGGTGTCCTACAAAAAAGTAAAAGGATCATTATGGATTTACACTTATCAATCTACATCGAGAAGTATATACGGATGAGAAATTCATTTTTACAGAACAAGCTGATCAGTGCTTCTTCGTGAAAGATTCGAATGTCATGTATGTTTGGGTGGTTTTGTACAATGAGCCAAGATCTTTTGTTCTTCCTAATAATAATGAAAAAATATTGAAGAAAGTAAAGATAATTACAGTGAACCAATTGGGTCATCTAATAACGTTTGGCAAGAATTCTCTTACACACAGAATGTGGTGCTTGATGTAGGTATGAACTATGTTACACTGCATTACTGATTGTCCAAATTTCATAATAAAATCAGTAATGCATTTCATAATAATATATCTCATGAGCAAGTATATATTTTTTCTTAACTATGTTAAAAATTGAATTTGCAGATGAGGAGTGTGAGGAGGCTCTTTAGTGGGGACTGTGATCGATCACGGAGTATCACCCCGGGTACTGGTACTAATGATACACCACCATCTCCGGATGTAGGTATAAATTATTTAATAGTTTCATATCTTTTGTAAATTAGTAGTTATCTAGCTCATAGTGTTCATTTGTTGCAGATGCGGGTTATTCATCACCCGACCCCTCTGATACAATACCAGAAACATCCCCCGACATCAGTATTCATTATTTAATTTTTAATTATGGTCAATTTAAAATTTATATTAATGATTCTCTTTTTATGTAGGTGCTACTTGGACACCCTTATTTCCTTCATATACATTATAGTTTAACTTGCGTCCGAAGACGCAAGACTATCACGGTTTACCCTTCCCTTCGGACTCTCATAAGTTCAGGGCTAAATCAATGAGGTACCACCCACGTGCTGTGATAAAATTGGAGGAGATGATGCCTATATTGGAGACTAGGAAAGCTGTTGCACTCGTAAAAAAAGAAAGGGATATAGCAAATGGTAAATTTTATAAATACTTTTAAGTTTTACATTTATATATTATATGATATATTATCATATTGTTATTATTATAGGTGCTAAGCCAGATAGCATAGAGGGATGACGTGACGGAGGAAAGCCTAAGTCTAAACAACCGCCAAGAGGCATGATGGCCATTATTCGGTGGAATAATGATGCATTGCTCATTGGTGCTTGGTCATCCAGATTAAATTCGTTATCGGGGTTCTCTTGCTTAGAGCGAACATCATCAATCCTTATTTTCATTTTCGAGAACTACCATGGACTGCCTACGAGGAGATATAGCATGAGCTTATGGTAACTTTATATTACTTTAGATTTTTATTTATTAATAATTAATAATTGGTATTAAATTATCCTAACTGAATGTGTATGCAAATCTACAGGAAAGCTTCTGCCTTGAGGACTTTGAGGCGCTTGGCATTATGTTTTTAATATCAAGGTTGAAGCAATCCTCAAACAATGGAGGCATAAGATTAATCATGAAACCTATGACAGGTATTTAGAGGACTAACAGAGGTTTTTAAACCTCGATGATAGAGTTGACGAGCTTCATTTCACAGCTCTCCTCATGTATTGGGACAGCGTTGCCACCTGTTTGGTAGAAAATTTGCAATAAAAGAAATGAAAGAAAATTTTGATTTAGATTCTCTTGATCTCAATTACAATTGGATTTCGATTACAAAAGAGAGGAGAATGATTTGGATTCTCCCATTTGTTTAATTCTGGGTTCTTCACGGTGGCGATGGAGTGCCTCTCTCGAATGCTCGCGTTGAGTTTGCTCTCCGTTGATGATCCGCACGTCTTGATTCACTGGAACATTATCCCCTCATCACGGTTTGATGTTGTGGAGAACTTGTGTGACAAGTTTGAAACTCTTGATGAGTTGATAACTCTGAACAAGTTTGAAACTCTATGAAAAAGAGTTGATTTGAACCGAAAGTCGGTTAATCAGCCAAGGCCGAAAGCTCTCAGGACTGCTCCAAAAGATGAATGTTGATCTCTCTTTTGTGCAGTTTTGATCTTCAAAACTCCAAATCGAAGATCCTCAAAAAGAAGCCAAAGATCTCCTCCTCGCTGCCAAGTCTCCGATCCAAAAAGCCAGCCAGAACTCAGTTGAGTTTACCCCTATTTATAGGGTATTAAGGGGTGTAACCACCCCCTTAATTCACTCCTAAGTGGGGCTGAATGGGGTGTAACTGCCCCCTTAAACAGCTTCCCAAATCGTGGGGAAAACGGTTTTGAAACCGTTCAGTTCATGTTTTGAACGAGTCAAACGCTGAAAATAGCGTTCAGGGCCCGAACTCTGTGTTTTAGACTTGAAACGCAGAGTTTGGCCTATTTTGGTGGCTGAACGCACAGGTCGCGCTACACAAAAATGAACTCTGCGTTTTGGGCCTGGGACGCAGAGTTGAGCTCTGCATGAACTCTGCGTTTTGAGTCTGGGACGCAGAGTTGAGCTCAGCATGAACTCTGCATTTTGATCCTGGGACGCAGAGTTGAGCTCTGCATGAACTCTGCGTTTTAAGCCTGGGACGTAGATTTGGGCTCTATGTGAACTCTGCGTTTTGAGTCCACGAACTCTGCGTTTTGATGTTGTAACATAGGGATGACATCTGCGTTTTGAGGTGGTAATGCAGGGAGGACCTCTGCGTTTTGCTTCTGGGAGTTTGGAACGTGGCCACGAGCTATGCGTTTTGAATCTGGCACGCAGAGGTGAGCTCTGCGTTTGGATTTGAAGAGACTGTCAATTTGTAGTCTTTTTTGCTAAAGCGTTGCAAAGACCGTTGTTCGCGGGAAAAATCGTAGCTTTCTTCATTGTTGATATCATTGCTATCTCAGTTAACAACTTTA
>NC_033794.1:89844793-89877291 GCF_001876935.1 Asparagus officinalis | reverse complement strand
ACTCATAATCTTAGCTCTGGTACCATTTACTGGGGAGAAATCGGCTAGGAAATAATTTTAACCCCAAAAACTATAGCTACTAAGTATTCGTTCCAACTTCTATTTTAAGCTCTCATAACCCTTTCTTATCCTATTTGATGTGGGATTATACTCACATATTAATAACTTCAATAAAATCTATGGTGTGCTGGTATTCTCTTTTCCTTTTTTTCGGAGAGGTTTTTGTGTTAGTGTGTGTGGTGGGGTGGGCGTGGGTGGTGGGGAGGGGGGGTGTTTTGGTTTGCACCCTGCCATTTTTAACTTTGTGCTTCAAGTTCTTCTCAAATTACAACCCGCCTTCCCTAGTTTTTAAAATTTGCAATCCGATGACCCAATAATCACTTATATAACCACACAAACTTGTAGCCTATTTTGAGCCCATTTGCATTTAGCAGCCCATTCACAACTAGTTTTATAATATTTTTATTTTCAAATAGATAGATACTTGTCTTCCATTCCTTCAAAGGACTTTCCTGGATCCGCCACCAATTATTATCAATAAAACTATCATACGTCTTTTTACCACTGAGTAAATTCAAAATTTCTCTGGGCGTTATTCATTGGTATAATTTTGGGGTAAGTGGGATAATTTTTAGGACTTTATTTTATGGTGTTATTCATTGGGACAATGAGATTGAGATTTCACTTTAAAGTGTTTTCATTTGGACAATGAGATTGGAACAATTAACCCCACTTTTCTCAAAATTCTCCCACTTCTTTACATATTTTTTGTCCCAACCTCTAAAAATTAACTTATCTTTAACTTTGGGACAATTATAAAAAAAGTGCGATAATTTTGAAGCACTAATTAATTAAATATCTAATAAATGTTAATTGTATTATAATATATAATATGTCTTAATTATATTATATTATAAAATTTTATTATAACGTAAGAGAATAAAATATTATATAATATTATCTAATATAACATAATTATAAATTAATATTACATATTGGTTAATATTATTTCATATATTATAATATTAGTATTATATTATTATAATATTACTTTATATTATTTAATATATATTTTATTAGTTAGAATAAAAATAATATTGTAGTATTTTTATGATATAAAATATTGTATTATAATATAGTGTTTATATATTTAATATAATAATATATTAATTATATTATAATATAATTTATTATATAATAATTTACTATTTTTATTTATACTTTATTATATTAATTAATAGTCTTAAATATATTATCAATATTATGGTAGTTATAATATTAAATAATATTTTATTACTACAATAAAAATTATAATAAATTACTATATATTAAAGTATGATAATATATATAAAATTAATATAATATATTATATTATTACTTAATATATTATATTATATTAATTAATAACATTAAATACAGTTATAATTAATTATTAATTATAATATAATATAATATATTTTTAGTATAAAGTAAAATAATATATTATATTATAATAACATACCAAATAATATACTAAACCAATTAGGTAAATTAATTTAGACTTAATTGATAGATAAATATTATACTTTAATAAGGTGTCACATTATCAATTATCCCACATGTATTGTCAAATCAAAGCTTCAAATTGTCCTATTATCCTATATTGTCCCACTTTACACCACTCAAAATATCCCAAAAGGATAAAATTATTCCATTGGAACAATTATCTCACTTAGCCCCAACTTATCCCAACCAATAACCCCCTAAAACAAGTAATTCAGAATGCTCAACACATGCCATAGTACTTTATACCTTTCATTCTATGGCATAAATACTAACAAGGGTTAATTGTAGATACACCCCCTTAGCATAGTTTAGAACTTAATGCTCCTTTGATTTTATTGTTGTAGATTGACCCACAGAATTAAATCTTTTTCAGTCTTTTACCCTGTAGGAAAGAGAAAATTGTTTTCTAACGAATAGACCCCTAGAGGTTAGAAGATCAAGTCAAAAATATTGACTCTGTTGGGGATTCGAAACAATCAAATCGAACCCTTGTCCTTGCGGACCTTGTGTTTGAGAGTAGGAAAGTAGGGAAATTCACATCAAATAAAAGATAAAAAACTTGCAGGAAAGTAAACAAAAAAGAACACACCAGATTTAATGAGGTTCGATAATCGTGCCTACGTCCTCGAGAGCCACACCACACAATTCTTTGATTAATATTGAAGAATATTACAATGCCCACAAATAGGATCTAATCTCTCTGAGATCTCTCTGAAGAATTCTCTCAAAACTCTCTTTTTCTGATGTCTAATCTCTTCTAAGGCGTTCCATATATATAGAAAACCTAAAACCAAAACAGACTAGGAATTCTAAAACCAAAAAATAAAACAGATTAGGAATCCTAATAACCTGTTATCAAAACAGATTAAGAATTCTGTTACCAAAACAGATTAAGAATCTTGTTACCAAATCAGATTAGGAAACCTGCTATCCAATAATTTGTTTGATTCTGGCTTTGAGTCTACATCCCTTAGAACGACTCCAACCAGGGGGCTGCATTTTGCAGCCCCTAGTGAAGCATATTCAAGAAAATATGCTTTTTTGGAGTTTCTTCACTCCAACCATCATCTCTATATCTAACTCTATCTATTTCAATATATTCATATATCAATTTAATAAACACTTGAGTTGTTTTTTTAAATATATAAAAATAATAAAAAAATAAAAGTTATATAATATAAATAATATTATTAAATGTATTAATATAAAATAGGCATTCAGACTAAAATAAACAGACATTGATATACTAAATCCACGACCATTACATAGAAAATAAAAGCACGAATTGAAAATTACATGACAAATAAGAAAAACATAATACATGAAAACTACTAAAAGTCTGGAAAGTCAACTCCTCCGTATCCACCTCCTCTGTAGTCAGGTATTCCGTATTGACTTCCTACGTAGCCGTATTTAGGATTAGGGGTATCAGATGAGAAACCCCTGGTTATATTTCTATTTAAAAACTATTGTTGTTTAATTCGAAAATATTCGCATTTTGTTGGATCGGTAATAGCATCTAGATCAACTAGCAAAATTTCTTTCTCTTGTCGTTCTTGCTGAAGATCTAACTTTTTCTTATCATTTTCAGCCTTTAACATCATAGTCTGGTTCATCGTCATTCTTTCATTTTCTCGTTGTTCTTGACCTCTTTTTAAAATTTCTAAAATTTCTTGGTTTCCTTTAGCAAAAGCTCCAAAGTTAAGGTTTTTTCAATTTCTTGTTGTCTTCTCAACTTCTCTTTCTTCCTTCTAATAGGTCGACTAGTTGAAATGTTGATTGGCGAATGGTCGTTGTTATTAGGAGTATATCCCTCATTATCTTCATTTAAGTCGATGACAGAAGAGCTTGAATCAAATCCTTGAGATAATGGAGACTTTGAAGTTTTGGAAGTTGTAGGAGACATGACGCTTATATTTGCCTATTTCTCTGAATCCTTCAAAATCGGCCAAACATGATCAAATAGAAATCCTCTTTTCTCTTCTGGATCTTCTGCAAATATGGTCCTAGCCCGTTTATTCTACCACAAAAGAAGAAATAAGAATTAATAAAATGAGAAAAATAATTCAATAATCAAGAAACATGTAATTCATATACTTACAATATCAAGTTCAGAAGCACCGCTTGGATTGATTGCATTCGGCATGAGAGAGACATCGGACTCCTATGTCCAGTGCAAACGTTGGAAATCCTTTCGTGAAATAGAGCTGAAATTCCCTCCCATAGCTTGTCTTTCTTTTGATTGGAACCTAAAACTAGATCCTGAGATATTTCAAGCCATGTAGCACATAAAATTTGATCTTCTTCTTGTAAGAATGATTTTTCGCGACTGGATGCCATAAAAGAAGGATGAAGAGTTGTTGAGAAGAGTTATGGAGGAGGAATGAGAAGACTTGTGATGGAGGAATGAGGGTTGTGCTAGTATTTATAGTAAAAAATTTATGGAGAATCCAATGTGGGAAAGAATCCAATGCCAGTGGGAGAATCCAATGTGGCTAGAAAATAATACGGGAAAGAATCCAAGGTGGGTAGAAAACCAATGCCAGTGGGAGAATCCAATGTTGGTAGAAAACAATGTGGGAAAGAATCCGATGTGGGTAGAAAACGATGCGGGAAAGAATCCAATGTGAGTAGAAAACCAACGTCAGTGGGAGAATCCAATGTGGGTAGAAAACGATGCGGGTGGGAGAATCCAATGTGGGTAGAAACATTATATAATGATACAGCATACAGCTATTAACAACTCATCACCAATCTTCTTTCATTTCTCCAAATCCCCTCTTCAACAATGAACTATGGAGCTCGACCATCACATCTACATTCTTCTTCTACTTCTTCTGATGACGAAACCTTTTCTCATTACGCTGAACAATGGGAGAAGGATATGAAACAATGGGAGAGACACACTTCGCACACTTCGCACATCCGACAATTCCTGGTCCGGCATAAGAAATTCAAAGACAGAAGCACACTTCGTACTTCGAAATGTATTAATTGAACATTTGTGGGAGAGACACTACAATGAAGTGATGTAACTTTTTTTATTAAAGTTTTGATGTAATTCTAAGTTAATGTGTTTTATTTCCATTTAATTTTCAATGTATTATCATTTCTAATTACTTGTTTTGTAATTTTATATTTCGATATTAGTCTTATTTTGAGGGTATCAACGAGACATTTCCAATGATATTATTTTTATTAAAAAATATTTAATATATTAATATATATATACAGATTTAAGTAAGTAAAAAAATAATGGGACGCAATTGGAATAATGAAATGTTGTTAAGGAGATTGAGGGTTAACGTTGTCATTTATTTTGGAACAGTAATATAGAGTTTGCTGCAAATTCGGAGAGAAATCTCCAAATTTGCAGCCACCCAAATTTGCCGCTCACCTCCAAATTTTGTCGCTCGGTTGGATCCCAGAGCGACTCCAAAATGCAGTTATAGCGGTCGGTTGGAGTCGTTCTTAGACTAACAGACTCAAGGGGTACTCCATCTGCAACTCTAAAACTGGAGAGATATATAGTTCATAACAACGGTAGTTTGTACGGGGGGGTCTCTCTGCAAGACTGCAATTAACCCTACTAATTATAAACATACACGGTAAGCTTATATGTGTTCAATTGTGAAACAATAGCTCTGAAGAACGGTAGTCATGAACATAAGAACTCTATATAATTAAAACACTTCATGTTTGCCTTCACTACTGAAGACCACACAATTCAATACTAGCCCTTGAGGCCGGTTTGGAGTTGCAGTCAATTTGGGCTTGACCCACATCATAAAAAACCTTCCAGATTAAATGTGGAAGGTTTCGAGCCTTTATATCTGCCGCAGAAATCTCAGGTTTAATAAAGGACCACATGTAATTTACATAAACACAAATCAGACATCTCAGAAAATAGACAAAAATGAGAAGCCCGTGTAGAATAAAGCCAGCAACAAATACAACAAGAGAAGAAATAAGAGCAACCCAGCGCCCTAATTTAAACCATTAAATAGAGAACTTGCACCAAACAGTCGCTGAAAACATATTGCACTTAAAAAGAAACTAGGACTACGCTCATCTAACACAGCTGAGACTAAACTTCAAAAACAACCAGAAAACACTTCAGCCTCGATCGTCTCCTATCCTGCTGCTCCTTTGCTGTTTACTTACACAACTGCTGAGGATGTTGTTTGCTGAAGACCTTAGCATTTATCAGTTCTCTTTGATTGTTGGGCCTCTGTATTTCGCCCCCAGGACGAAGAAGTCCTCGGCTTTCTCTCTCTCCTCCAGCCAAGTGTACTTCACATTTTCTCCGGGCGCCACATTTGTATCAACTGACGTAGCACAAAAATTGGAGTTAATATATATAAAATCGAAAAAGGAATTTAACTTCCGCCTAATACTTCAGAAAACCCCGCCTTTTAGGGGATATTTTTGCTAGTGAAAACTGTGATTCACGCTTTAAGGGGAGGGGCGTATTTTGATAAATGCTGAAAGTTGAAGGGGGTTCTCTGAGAAACACCCGAACTTAGGAGGGCCTTGCCGAAATTTACGCTAAAATAAATGTGCATTCATTAGCAGAGAAAAGATATCTGGGTTAGATGAAAGATCCATAAAATTCTCTTGATGAAGTTTGAACAAAATCCATTATCAAGGTTTTACATTATATTCCATAAGTTCTCCTGTCTATCTCCAACATTTTCCTTCAGTAAAGAAAGTTGTTCTTGCTCTTACCTTCTGATGCTTGTTTTCCAGAAAAGCACGAAACACTGTATGATTTCAGAAACTTGAAACCTTGGCATAAAATTGAACATAGTTTTGCGAATTTCCTATGAAATAATCTGGAGTAAAATAAAAAGGATTGCTTTTAGATATTAGTCCCTCATATCTTCAATGATTCCATATTTGTCCATCAGATCTTTGAAATTCACGCCTCCCTCAAATCCTAAAGGGGTCTTGCAATTTGGTACCAAAATACACCTTACGGTATTATTTTTTGTGAGCTGAGATATCAAAATTTGCAGGACCACTTAGGATTTAAGGGACTTACCAGCAATTTCAAAGATTTTGAGGGATTAACATGGAATTAGCGAATATTTGAGGATCTAATATGTGGATACCCAACTAAAAAAAAAAATCCTTGAAGAGGATTATGAAATGGGAGAGGAAGAGTTTATTTCTTGCTAATTTTACATGCATTTAAGCTATATATAACCAATTAAAGCAACTAAAGACAGAAGCATTACCATAAGGCAAATCATCGTAATAAGTGCAGCGCCTTCCATCAGGATCAGAGTAAGGTGGACCGAGCACATCGAGAACCGCACAAGGCGTCATCGCGGTGAAACAATGCATGTTTCCTCCATCATTCGGATAAAGAACCGAAGACTCACAGGGTGCAGTGAGGAGTTTATCGGTCTTTACCTCGGCCAAACCTGCCCCAATGAGTCAACTGTGAGCTCCGCTAGTAGAAATAATAGGGAAATTTTCAGAGTAACAGGCTCAACTTTATAAATTAGAGAAAACCCCTTCGAACATTCAATAGCATATAAAAACCTCTTAACCATAGGAAATTGTCATAAACTGCATTACTTTAACACTAGTAAAAGGCCTAGACTACCCTTACCAATATCTGTGACCCTGACCCAGAAAAGTCTCTCAATAAAAGTAAGGTTTTACCCTATTGGTCCCTTAAAGTCTTTAGTATTTTGAAATTAGTTCCTCGGATCATTGAATTCGCAACTGTCACTCTTGCCTTGAGAGATTAATTTGAAACAACTTATAAGAATCGGGGGGACCTAATAGCAATTCCAATGATGTGAGAGAATATTAAAGATTTGAGGGACTCCTCTTTCAAAAACCTCATTGACTCCCTCAATCTCTTAGATATCCCGCTCAGTGGTAGGAAATTCACGTGGTCAAACCAAAGATCCGTCCCAGTTCTAGCCAGATTAGACAGATTCTTCATATCCACGGATTTCGAATCCCAGTTTCCCCTCCTCATCCAAGTAGCTTTCCTTCCTCCTGTTCCGACCATTGTCCTATTGTTCTTGGCACGAGTGGGCCTCAATTATCGTCCATCTTCAGATTTGAAAAATCTTGGCTTCTATTCCCATCATTCTCCCCCTTCATCATCTCTTGTTGGAACTCATTCTCTACCGAGAGTGTCCTGCTGTTTGCGGTGAAATTTGATTTCTTCATTGCTGAATCTATTACACGTTTATCGATTACAGATTCAAAGTAAAATTAGTCTTTTTATAAGACTTTCTTACACAATGAAAAAAAATAAAAAAAATACAACTCTCTTCAAGCAAACGCAACGGGTGTTTATCGCCCACTGCTTGCGTGGGATCTTAGCCTGTGACGGGGATGTTGATATCCGTAGACCACCGTCAATCAGATCTGATTGCTGAAAAATCGGGCAGAGCTTCGTTGATTCGCGAAGGAATCAAGAAACCGTAGCGCTTATCTCGGCAACTGCGAGATAATTGCTCTTCTTAAGATTATCGCAACGGGATAATCTTAAGGAACGGACCCGGGGAACTGCAGATCTGACGAGCTCCTCTTTTTTATGCCGACGAACTCGATCCGATCTCTCCTCCTCCTCTCTGAAATTCGTGCACCTTCAGTCTTCAATCCGGCAGGGCTTCGCCAATGCTCCAAAATTCCAGATCTCCAAAAAAATGAGGGCCTGAGGCTGTATTTATAGGCTCAAGGGAGTTCGGGTGGTTGAAACTGCACAACGGCCGATTTTTAGGCCTGGAGACACCCCTGGGCGTCTCAGCGAGGCCGAGACACCCCTGGGCATCTCAGCGAGGCCGAGACACCCTTGGGTGTCACCCAAGACGAGACACCATGGGGTGTCTCGCTTGTGCCGAGACACCTCGGGGTGTCTCAACTCAGACTGAGACCCTTTTTTCGTACACTTGTCCGTTTCCGCCGTAATTTCTTCGTCCGAACTCAGATTTGAGTGATTCAAAGTGCGTTGAAAAGCCGACGAGGAGTTCTATAAGCTCTGTTGATTAGGTCATTGTGGATTAAGCTGGAATAGGAGCGTCGTTTTGTCTTTTGTAAGCGACACGGGACTCCCGATCAGTTCGTGTCTTCGTTATTCTGAAAACTCCGTTGCTTCACGTAGTTCGTCGATTCACTTTAAGCGTTCGTCGACGTTAATCAAGCTTCCGTGACTTGGATAGTGATGTTCATCGTCTTCTTTTAGCTTCGAGCTATTCGTGGAGGCCTATAGGTAATTTTTGACGCTTACAGATACCCCCTCCAAAGTGTTTCAGTCGCGTTTCTTTTATAGAAAAGTTTGGAATACTTTAGATGTTAGATGTGATTGGTCTAGCCTTCAGTCGGTGTGAAAGACCTGTAGTTAGCTTTGATTCTTGACTCCTTTGATTTTCAGTCTATTCGATGTTTTGACAAATAGCTGAAGTTCTTCTAACGCTGCATTTATCGTCTGGCCGTCGTCGAAGTCTTGAATCTAAAACAAATGAGTTGAGTTTGACTTGTGTCATTGAGTTGACTTAGAACTGACTACCTCCGTCGCATCGTGCTGACTTAGGGTTTCAGATTGTCGTACGTTGACTTTTTATCATAACGCGTTGACCGACGTTGACCTAGGGTTTCGGATCGCAACGAGTTGATTGGCGTTGACCTAGGGTTACGCGTTGACCGGCGTTGACCTAGGGTTTCGGATCGCAACGCGTTGACTGGCGTTGACCTAGGGTTATGCGTTGACCGGCGTTGACCTAGGGTTTTAGATCGCAACGCGTTGACTGGCGTTAACCTAGGGTTATGCGTTGACCGGCGTTGACCTTATAGTTTAGATCGACGTACATTGACTTTTGTCACAACACGTTGACCGACGTTGACCTAGGGTTACGCGTTGATCGGCGTTTGACCTTTGTCACAACGCGTTGACCGGCGTTGACCTAGGGTTACAGATCGTCTGACGTTGACACGGTTTAAGCTCTTAAGGTATTGGAGCATGGTGGTCATAAGTATCGAGGCTGCAGAACCAACTGTTAAAGTTGATTCATCTGCATGTGTGGATCTTATCTTAATGTTGTTGGATAATCGAGTCACGAGTCCAACTAACGGAGCTGATGCGTCAATGACTCGTATTTATAGAATTTTTGCCAAATCCTCAGTCATCAACGGGTTTGATGAGCCTTTACCGACTACCGTTTGAGTCGGGCTAGCATGCGGATTGTTTAAGTCCGTTCCGCATGTGACGTTAAGCTAAAAGAGTTAACCCTTTTAGTGCTATGATATTGAATACGTAGACTTCGTCTTTCTCCTGTGAAAAGACTAAACAGCGACGTGTATCAGACGTTGACTTAGGATTTTTTGGCAAATCCTCAGCCCTCAACAGATTTGACGTGCTCTTACCGATTATCGTTTGAATCGGGCTTACATGCGGATTGTTTTTAGTCCGTTCCACATGTGACGTTGTGCTAAAGGAATGAACTCCCTTAGACTTGATGCTACGATATTGAATACGTATACTTTGTCTTTGTCACGGGAATAGACTACCCGGCAACGCGTGTTAGGCGTTGACTTATCCTTACTTAGGATTCAGGATAAAAGTCCCCAGAATCGGATTCTGATGTCTTCTTTAATCGGTAAAAGACTAAACCGGCAACGTGTATTAGGCATTGGCTTATCCCTGCTTAGGCTTCGGGATAAAATTCCATGTGCGTGTGAAGCACGAATTTTGGCATTATTAATAACAACCTGCCATAATATTGAATATGTGGACTTTTGTCCTTTTTACGGTTAAGGACTAACCAGCAATGCGTGTTAGGCGCTAACTTATCCCTTCTTAGGCTTCGGGATAAATTTCCCCAGACTAGAATTCTGGTATCTTCTTCAATCAGTGAAAGACTAAACCGGCAACACATGTCAGGTGTTGACTTATCCCTGCTCAGGATTCGGGATAAAATTCCCCGTACCTGTGAGGCACGGATTTTAGGAGTTGAAAAAAGTGGTGTCTTCTCTTGGGGCAAAGACGAACCCGAAATGGGAGAGGAAGAATTTTATATTCTATCTCCCAACACTGAAGAGGAAGAATTTTATATTCTATCTCCAGTTGGAAAGGAGACTCGAGGTGGGATCTCCACCCCAGAATCCAGAAAGATAAAACTAAGAGTGTGATCTCCACTCCGAGAATCGAAAAGATTCGGATAACCCTGACTGTCGGATGGTTTGATTACCGAACTAAAGATGAATTTCTCGTTTATCGAGAGTGAATTGTGGTTTTGGTCCTAACTGTAGGAAGGTTTGACCAAGCGGGAGTTTGAGATGACCCTAACTGTAGGAAGGTTTGATCACTCGATTTGAAAATAGACCTCTCGTTCATTGGAGAAATCGAGAGAGAATTTTCGTTTTAACCCTAACTGTAGGAAGGTTTGACCAAGTGGGATGTTTGAGACGATCCTAACTGTAGGAAGGTTTGATCGCTCGATTTGTGGATCTCTCGTTCATTGGAGGAATCGAGAGGAGATTTTGGTTGTGGTCCTAACTGTAAGAAGGTTTGACCAGGTAAACAGTGGGAGTAGGAGTACAAATCATAGTAGGAGTGTTGACTTGTACAAATCACTCAGTAGGGGTTCTTAGTATCAAGTGATAAGGACTTAACACGAAGGGGTTTGACAATTCGTTAAAGATTGACAGATCAAAATTTCAAGCATTATGTCCGGAATTTAATAATGGGAATGTTGACTGCACAAACACATAGAAGTTTGAGTGGATTCAATCGAAAGGAATTTTGGTGGTCTCACCGTCAATTAGTCTAATCGGTGGGGGATTTTGTGGTGAAAGACTGTGAGTCGTCAAACACCAATGAGAGTTTTGTAAGGGATGATTGATCCAACGAAATGATCGAATCTTGTCTCAGCAAAAGAGTGTTCGGAAATCACGGTGGGTTTAGTGTTTATCACTTTATTTGTAATGATCGGGTTATCCCTAAGAAAATTACATGTAAAAATTCTTCCGGGAACTTCCCGTTACATGAATCATCCACCCCCAGCTTCCTTCGTGAAACTGGGTCTAACTTCATAGTGAGTTACATGACCAGGTTATCCTTAAGAATATTACATGTAAAAATTCTCTAGGAACTTCCCGTTAAGTGTGGAAAACAATTTAGACTCATATACCTATTGGAGTATCAGGGAGCAGTTTAACCTCATATACCGATTGGAGGATTGAGAAGCAGTTTATACTCGTATACTCTTCGGAGTATTGCCGTTCTCGTTTGGCTTATCCTAACGTTATGATGCCAGCTTCAACCAAGGTCTGGATGTTATTCTTTAAAGTAAAGCAAGCCTTGGTGGGATGAAGGATCCTCCTGTGATACGCGCAGTACTTTGGATCCGCAGAATTGTCAGCTTCCTCCTGATTCGTGATGGGTGGCAGCTTGATCTTGTTATTTTCGAGAAGGGTCTCGAAGATGGCTGGAACGTCTTCGTCCTTGAATGAGTACTCTTTTTGGAGCCTCGGATCCGAAGTCTTCTGCTGTCTTCGGGGTTGCTGTTGCGACGTCTGATTAACGTCAATAACTGTTATAGGTGCCTTCCCTTCATCATGGGAAATGAGACTCGGATTCAGAGGGTTAGCCATCGGTTGGTTTCTTTCGACCTTCCTCCTTCTGAGGAAGCGTTCGGTCTGCTCTCCGCGCACCTTCAACTCTTTCCAAGTATTGAGCGGCTCTACTCCCATAACGTCCAAGATGTTAATGGACAAGTTGTTATGACAGGTCTGCAAGACGAATTCCTCCGTGACGGGATCCTTGCAGTTCATTGCCTGATTGCGGAAGCATTTGATGAAGGTATCCACCGACTCTCCGTCTTTTTGTTTCTCATCGAAGAGTGTCCTGATCGACACTTCAACGTCATCATCAAAAAAATGAGCGAGGAACATGCTCTCCAGGTCCTCCCATCTGTTGATGCTTCCGGACTTGAGACGGCGGTACCAATCAAAAGTAGGCCCCCGAAGGGTGCCAACGAATGACCGCACCATCAAGGGCTCGTTGCCGGAGATCGTGCCCAAGTGGGACTTGAAATAGATTAGATGCTGAGTGGGCGAGCCCTTCCCGTCGAACGGCGTGAAGTTGATCAGGTTGAACTTCACCGGATACGGGATCGAATCCCACTCTTTCGGGTAAGGACACGGAATGCCGGTCTTCTTTACCTCTTGAGCAGACATTATAGCATTAATGTTGCTCTCGAAATCCTTCATCTTTTCGTCCTCATCTATATCCTGTTTTGGACAATTTTCGAGAGGAATAATATGGCCACCCCCAGTGTTATCATCATTGGTGGGTCCACCCCAAGCGTCATTATTTTTAGTGGAACCACCCCCAGCGTTGTGTTCATCCACATCTGAATCGCTACCTGCTTGGTTAGCAGTGCTGTGACGAATGGACTCACCTAGCTGATTCGATAAAGCTCGGATTTGTTGGTCGTGCATTTGTCTCATCTCCTGCATAGCCAGTTCTACATCGATCTTGAATGCTTCTTTCTGCTTAGCTAAAGCATCCTTAACCATTTTGGATACTTCCTCGGTGTTGATCATAAACACCTCATGAGATTGTCCGGGACTGGATACGGTGGCTTCTGAAGCGACTGCCGAGCAAGCGTCTGACGCTTCATCGTCCGAGGATAGTCCTCTGGTCATCCTTAAATAATCTCTACATCTAGTAGTCCCTGCACGTAGCCGAGTTAAACGATGTGATATGAGGGGGTCCGAATCAGAAGGTCCGGTAGATTTCCTCTTATCAGTCACGTTGGCGATGACTATGGATTGTTCAGGCCCGACGGCTTCTAATTGAAGCCGAGACATTAGTTGGGCTATCCCCGAATTGACTCTCTTTCTTGGGGAGAAATCGAGGTTAGAAGTAATCAGAGACTTCCCCTTATCGACCATATTGATGGTGAATGCTGGGAGTTCGTCATCTCGATTGGCTGATTGCCTCTTGCTAAAACGCCTTGATTTGGGTTTCAATGCTTCTGCGGAGATACTCTCGAATATCGAGACCCTCCGTGGAGTGATCTTGGGGCAGCTACATACTGATAATATTGTCCTGATAATTTTGTTACACGGACAGTGAGAGTCCGCTTCCCGGGTACTTCTCTTTCGAAATTTATTCGTACCCCCAGCCCGATAGTACAACTCATCGACGTTGCAGTCAGAGCAACCTATCGGCTGTTTACATGAATTCTCAGGTATAATGCGTTCGTCTATCTGACGTGTTTTCCTCTGAGGAAACATTACCTTGTTGGCATCTGCAGGAGTCACACTACCCCAGTCTGGATGTTTACTCGGGGTTCCTTCAATGGTCCCAAGCATTCCTTAATAGGTGCTTTGCCTCGATCCTCGGGGTAGAGAGCCAATACGATCCTTCAATGGGATTCTAGATTTGGAGAGACCCACGCTGTCATAGGGCTTCACCGGAAGTGCGGGAGCAAGATCTAGATTTGACGAAGGCCGGAGAGAACGTCGCCTGCTTTTGTCTTAGGCGCTGAATTGGTTTTTGGCATCCAAACTTGTTTGGATCTCGGTGATCTCTTAACTGCCTCGTCCTTTTGCATTTCCTGTGCTTTTCGCACAAGGATCCGGGCATGCGCAAGCAAGGCGCGGCGCTTCTGGATTCTCTCCTCGAGAGTAGAGTGGGTTCGTTTGACACGAACTCATTCGTTAATCGGAGGTCGGGAGGAGGATCCCGATGCTGGTCGTGGCGATAGATTAGCCACTTGGCGCTTTCTGAACTCCAGATCTGCTTGGTAACGGAGTCCATCCACCTGATCCAAAGCCTTGGCGAATTGGCACGCGAGGCGTTAGCGTTTCCTTTGACGTGCTCTCTTTGATAGAGTTGGCGCACCTTCAGCAGTCGGCTCCTTTATCGCGAAGGAGTTCAGATCTGCAGATCTGGTCTCATCAGATGCCGGCGGATCGTTGCAAGGTGCAACTGTAGCATCGACTACGGGGAGATCGACTTCTCGGGTCTTCAGATCTGGAGACCGATGGATCTTATGGGAGGAGGAGATCTTCTTGCGCTTATGAGGAGGAGCAGATCTGGAGGAGGAGGAGGAGATGTACTCTTTAAATTTCTGCTGGTCGATAGGGATCTTGATCGTTGGCTACGACACGACAGCCTCGGCAGCGAGGCTATTGGCTCCCACTGTGGTCGCCAGCTTGTTTGCGGTAAAAATTAATTTCTTTATTGCTGAATCTATTACACGTTTATCGATTACAGATTCAAAGTAAAATTAGTCTTTTTATAAGACTTTCTTACACAATGAAAAAAAATAAAAAAAATACAACTCTCTTTAAACAAACACAACGGGTGTTTATCGCCCGCTTCTTGCGTGGATCTTGGCCTGTGACGGGGATGTTGATATCCGTGGACCACCGTCGATCGGATCTGATTGCTGAAAAATCGGGCAGAGCTTCGTTGATTCGTGAAGGAATCAAGAAACCGTAGCACTTATCTCGGCAATGGCGAGATAATTGCTCTTCTTAAGATTATCGCAACGGGATAATCTTAAGGAACGGACCCAGGGAACTGCAGATCTGACGAGCTCCTCTTCTTTATGCCGACGAACTCGATCCGATCTCTCCTCCTCCTCTCTGAAATTCGTGCACCTTCAGTCTTCAATCCGGCAGGGCTTCGCCAACGCTCCAGAATTCCAGATCTCCAAAAAAATGAGGGCCAGAGGTTGTATTTATAGGCTCAGGGGAGTTCGGGTGGTTGAAACTGCACAACGGCCGATTTTTAGGTCTGGAGACACCCTCGGGTGTCTCGGCTTGGGCCGAGACAGAGACACCTCGGGGTGTCTCAACTCTCAACTCAGACTGAGACCCTTTTTCGTACACTTGTCCGTTTCCGCCGTAATTTCTTCGTCCGAACTCGGATTTGAGTGATTCAAAGTGCGTTGGAAAGCCGACGAGGAGTTCTATAAGCTCTGTTGATTAGGTCATTGTGGATTAAGCTGGGATAGGAGCGTCGTTTCGTCTTTTGTAAGCGACGCGGGACTCCCGATCAGTTCGTGTCTTCATTATTCTAAAAACTTCGTTGCTTCACGTAGTTCGTCGATTCACTTCAAGCGTTCGTCGATGTCAATCAAGCTTCCGTGACTTGGATAGTGATGTTCATCGTCTTCTTTTAGCTTCGAGCTGTTCGTGGAGGCCTATAGGTAATTTTTGACGCCTACACCTGCCAGATTCCTTCCAACTGAAACTCAAACTGATTCGCAGAAGAATTAAATGGTGGAAGAGATCTGTCCTTGGCTCCCTTAACAAGTTGAAAGCCCATGCCATCTCCTCCATCAACTTCCTAAACCTTCTTGAGGAGCAGAGTGCTCTTTGATTCTGAACTTCATTACAGACCCCTCCTTAAGGAGAATTTGTTCTTGTTGGCTAGGGCAGATGAATCCAAATGGCGTCAGAGAGCTAGGATTCAATGGCTCAAAGAAGACGATAACAACACTACCTTCTTTCATAAACAAGCATCCTTTCAAAGAAGGAAAAACTTCATTCCCCACCACATAATAAATAATTCTCTCATTTCTTCTAATTCATAAATCAAACAGGCCTTTCAAGACTATTTCTCAAACCTTTTCTCATCTCCTAGAAACTCCAAATTGCTTGTTGATTGGCAAATGTTATATCCTGCTCCCAACCAGACCTCTCCTCTCTTGATTCCCTATTCACTCCGGAGGAAATTAAAAAGGTTGTATTTGACCTCCATCCAGATAAATCCTCGGGTCCTAATGGACTACCCCTCCTCTTCTTCCATTCTTTTTACGACACTATCCAACAGGAAGTTATCTCTTTCATTCAGTCCCTTCACTCAAACAGTCACTTCCTTCATAACATAAACTTCTCATTCATTTGTCTCATTCCAAAGAAGGATGGCGCAGTCACTTCCAAGGACTTTAGACACATCTCTCTAATCAATAAATGGGTCAAAATTTTCACCAAAGTCCTTGCAAATAGGCTCAAACCTTTCCTCTCCTCTCTCATTGACCCTTCCCAGTCTACATTCCAGAGTGGCAAGTCTGCCCTTGATTCCTTCCTCCTTGCCCATGAAATGATTAACCACAGCTCATCGGGTAAAAAAGAATTGTGTGCTCTTAAAGTGGACTTCTTCAAAGCTTTTGATTGTGTCAACTGAGACTTTCTTCTCTCTCTCCTTGCTGATAGAGGCTTCAGTGTTAAATGGTGTTCCTAGATCCATCATGTTCTGTCCTCATCCAAGACCTCAGTCCTTGTCAATGGATCTCCAACAAATTCCTTCGCATGCCACAGGGGTCTCAATCAAGGTGATCACCTCTCTCCTTTGCTATTCTTGCTTATCGTTGATGTCCTTAGTAAAATTATCTCATTCAGTGCTTCCTCAGGGGATCTCTCTGAGCTTAATCTTAAGGGTGAACTAAATTCTCTTAGAACCCTCCAATTTGCTGATGACACCCTCTTTTTTTTTTTTTTTTTGCAAAGCCGCTTCCTCAGATGTGTCAGTTCTTAAAGCCATTCTCCTTATCTTTGCAGATATTTTTTTGGCCTCTCTGTAAACTACTCTAAATCTAATCTCTTCTACCTTGGGAAAATTCCCCACAAAGGTGTGCAGTTAGCAAATATCCTCAATTTCTCTGTTAGATCCCTTCCTTTCTCTTACCTAGGGCTTCCCCTCAAAAGAGGCTCTCTCACTAGACGTGAATGTCAATCACTGCTTGATTCTTTCTATAAAAGGCTTGCTTTATGGAAAAACAAATCTCTCTCCATAAGTGGCAGACTCACCCTCATCAACTATGTCCTCTCATCCATTCCTCTTTACTATATGTCCTTTTTCAAGCTTCCTATTTGTCTCATTAAGGCCATAGACAAGATCAGAAGAAATGTTCTCTGGGGTATTGTCTGCAAAAGCAAAAGTTCAGGGGGCCTTGATATCCTTGATTTACATTCATTTAACCAGGCCCTCCTCTCTAAGTGGATCTCCTCTCTAAGTGGATCTGGAAGATATTCGATAAGGACTCTATGATCAGTAGAGTTATTTTCTCTCTGTACTCTTCATCTATCTCTAATCTAGTATCTAATCCCCCCAAGAGTCATGCATCAAAGTTCATTCATGATCTTCATGCTATCCACTCCCCTTTCTTCAGTATGTCTAGGTAGTCTTTGGGGGATGAATCCACTTGCAAGCTCTGATCTGATAAGTGGGCTGGGGACAACTCCCTGAGTAGCCTTTTCCCTAAGGCTCATTCTCTAGCTTTCTCTCCTGCCTGCTCTGCCATCTCTCAGGGCACATAGTATCATCTCCATTGGAATTGACATCTAATTATTAGAAGAGGCATCACTTCTGAGGACAAATCCAACATCGCTCAACTTCTTGCCCTCATTGAAAATGTCCAGCCTTACAGACATTGCCACGACCAGGTTCGGTGGCCTCATCATCCAGCTGACATCTACTCAGTTAAGTCTCTTTATTCTATCCTTAATAATGGAGGCACAATATCCTAATTTTACAACTTCATCTGGAAGTCTCCTACTCCATTAAAGGTCAAGATCTTTCTCTGGATCCTTAGCAAGAACAAACTTCAAATGAAAGAAAATTTGCTCCATAAGGGATGGTCAGGTAGCCCCCTCTGCCCTCTATATAATCTTGATCTGGAGACCCAAGATCACTTCTTCATCTCCTCCCCCCCTCGCCTCTGAAGTTTGGTCCATCGGTGATAAATTTGATTACCCATATGGATAATTTCCTTTTCCAACAACAGCCTCATAGCTATCTAGAAGGTTATTCTTCCATGTTTTTTTGGTGTATATGGCTCAATCGAAACAACCATGTATTTAATAACTCTTCGGTCTTAGCAAAGTATATTGCTTCTAATGTGACTCGCTTTTCCCTTCTATGGACAGGAGCCTCTGGAAGCAGGAGATCTGAGAAAATGCACCGTGCAGCGATTGATCTTGGTATGCATGAAATTGCTAAATCAACGGGTGAAGATGTTTTAGGCGATAACTTTGCTCCTGGGGTTTAGGCAGAGTCCTCTTGTTAGCTGGTGTAGACTGCAGTTTTCATTTTCTTCATGCACCACTTAGCTTATTGTTCTTGGCTTCTTAGAGATCACTTTAACTTGGTTCTGTTTTTGTAAAGTTTGTAAATTTCTCTTTCTGTTTTTGTTTAATATATACATGAACAGAGCTTCTCGCTCTGTTTTTTCCCTAAAAAATTCAGAATATTAAAGATTTAAGGGACTAATATTAGAAAAAAAACCTAAAATTGAAAGGTACATAAGGGAAAATTTTTCCTAATTATTTTGGTGAAACAAGTTCAAAGGTGTTTCCCTTTTTTTTATTGTGCTCAATATTCAGGTGGTTTTGTGAATATTCACCCAATGTAATATTTAGACTGTAATTATAGCTAGTATGATTCATACAAGATGAATATTTGAACAATTATAGATGGAGGCTTACGATGAGAGGTGTTGACAGATTCTTGAGAACTCGGATGAGAATCAGCCCAGTCGCAAGACTTTACGTGCATGTTACCAAATAGAAGCTTGCTGAACACAGTCATACCAGGATGATTATGAAGCGGTATGACTCCTTTTGGAGGCAAACAAAATATGCAAATCTGCAAGAATGGTTGCAGGATTAAATTAGAAGCATTAAACATTGGGAGTTTTTTATATTAGTCTGTTAATCTTTCATATTTTGAATTAGTCCCTCAAATCACCAAAATTATTATTAGCTCCCCAATTCTCATAAGTTGTTTCAAATTAATCCCTCCATCCAAGAGTAGACGGTAGAAAGTGTGGGGTTTACTTTGAAAATAACAATTTCGATGATCTGAGAGACTAATTTAGAAAGCTAATAGCAATTTCGATGATCTGAGAAACTAATTTCCAAACCTAAGAATTTGGGGATGTAAACATCAATTTCAATGATTTGAGGGATTTAGTCAAAATATCAAAGATCTAAGGGACTAATATTGAAAACCGCTATTTGATATCTGTCCCTCAAATCTAGGGTTGTCCAATTGGGCCCAGGGCCCGTGCACGACGCCCACCTGACCGGGCCAGGCCTAACCGTGTTTTGGGGCCCGGGCCGCTTCGTTGATGCCCGCACCTGTACCGGTCCCGGCCAGAGGAGATGGCGAGGTCAGAAGTCAGGCCGGGCCGGCCAAAACAGTCACTAAAGTGATTGTTTGTGTTGTCGGACCGGGCCGATCTGGGCCGGTCCTAACGGTCAAAAACGGCTCTTTTTTATTTTTTTTACCGAAATACCCCCAAAAACGGTCAAAAACAGCCAAAATTTGAGGGTGTTTTGGTCATTTACCTAGGAGGTTGCCTCTATAAATAGAGGGGGTTTTCATTTGTTTTTCTCATCCAAAACTCATCTACTTTTCTTTAATACTCTCTAATAATCATTTTTGCTCTCTAATTCTCTAATCAAATGACTTTCTCCTCTGATTATGAATGGCAAAACTCAATTCCCGATCTTGAAATGAGTGCTAATACTCCAACTACAAGAGCTACAGCTACTCCTTCTACTCCTATCGATGTTTGATCACAACTCCGGTGGTGACGATTCTGCACCAAGAGCTTCTAAAAAGCCAAGTTCCGATGTGTGCAACTTTTTCGAGAAGATAGAAATCACTAGGGATGAACATGGTAGGCTTCTCACCCAAAAGGCTAAGTGTGTGTTGTGCGGCTATATTTTCCAAGCTCATCATAAGAGCGGCACTAACCACCTTAAACACCATTTAGATAAACACAACAAATGTAAGACGCATCAAGATGATATCTGACAATCTTTACTCTCACAATCATCATCTTCTGGTAGTCTCGGTAGTTGGAATTATGACGCAATCGAAGCCAGGAAATATGTTATCAGGTTTATTATTCTTAAAAATCTTCCTTTTAAATTAGTAAAAGATGATGAATTTGAATATATGTTTACAAATGGTTTTTATCCCGGATTTAAAAAAAAATCTCGTCAAACTTTTTAACGTGATATTTTAAAATATTATCAGGAGGAACAAGCAAAAATAATTTCTTATTTTCAAAGTTTAAATTGTAAATTTTCTTTAACTTCTGATATTTGGATATCTAGAGTACAAACTGGTTATTTATGTATCACAACACACATGATTAATGATAATTGGTAATGTTTAAAAGAGTTATTTTTTTATTGCATTTGAAGAGTTACATGCTGGTATTAATATAGCAAATTTAATAATTAAAGAACTTATAAAATTAGAAATTTTAGAAAGAATATTTTCTCTTTAACTAGATAATGCAAGTCACAATAATGTAGCTGTTGATTATATCAAAACATCCCTGCTATTGCCATATCATGGTGATATTTTTCATATTAGATGTGTGTGCCATATTTTAAATTTAATTGTTCAAAGTGAATTTAGTGAAATTAAATCCATGATAGAAAATGTTAGGATAGCATCTTATGCTCATAATGCTTCTAACAAAGAATTAAAAGATGGAAATAATTCTGTAAAAGAAAAAAATTTAAAATCCAGACTAATTCCAAAAAGATATTGACCATAGATGGAATTATACCTATGCAATTTTAAAGTAGCAATATAATATAAAGAAATTATAAATTATTTTATTGTTTTCTATACTTCTAGTTCTAGCTCTGGTAGTATGTATGAAAAAACTGAGAATGAATGGACAGTTATATATAGTGCAAAAGAGATGTTACAAGTTTTTTATGATGATACTATATTATTATCTGGTTGTTATTATCCAACCATTAGTATAGCTGCTTTACAAATTTTAAATATTAAAAAATATTTAATAAATATCGTATGTTATAATTATTTTGGAAATATGATTTTTCAAATGGAAAGTAAATTTAATAAGTATTTTAGACCTATTCCTATTATTTTTGGTTTGAGGGTTCTTATTGATCCATGTTTGAAGGATATTTGCATTCGAAGTTTGTTACATTCATTACTTGATAACATGGTAATAGACACTGATGATGGTCAAACTGTTTCTGCTCTTACTCATCATAATAATATTAGAAATTATTTTTAAAGATTATATGATGAATATGCAGCTAAATATGGTGTAAGTACACATCAGTTTATAGTTTTTGCTTCTACAAGTTCAAGTCGAGGCAAAAGTGTGAGTTTTGATAGGGAATCAATGGTAGTTGAGCTAACTGATAGATTTGGACTTGGATCATCAGTGGAGGTTTCTGAAATTGATCAATATTTAACTGCATATTTAGTTAAATGTCAAAATAATAGTTTAGATATTTTATAATGGTGAAAAGTATATGGAACAATTTCATATCCTACATTTTCCATCATGGCTCGTGACTTACAAACAATGCAGGTTTCCACGATAGTTTCGGAATCCGACTTTAGCACAACAGTGCGTTTGATCGACGGTTATAGGACATCGTTAGATCCGTATATCGTACATGCGGTAATGTGCCTAGAAGATTGGTGGAGGTACAAGAAGAGAACGCAATGCATCGATCAGATGACTGATATTGAAGATAAATTTAAAGAGTTAAGACTAGCAGATAGATATAAAGATTAGACATTATTCATCAATTTGTAATTTTTATTTCTTAACTAAAAATTTATGATAAATTATTTTGCAAACAGTTACAATTGATAGTGATATAGATGAGTAGGTGTCAATCTAGTTGGGATGTATTCATCTATTATGATGCGATAAATTCCAAAATAAATTTATAATTGTAGACTGTTAACTAATTATTAATAAAAAAGGAAGTGTTTGGCAACTGTGTTGTTTTTGCCGTTAATAAAATGCGTTTGGTAACCGGGGCGTTTTTAACTTGACTCTTTACAAAATCCAAAAAAGTAAACACTCAAAACACCAAAAATGTGTTTTGAAATTCCGTTTTTTCATCTAAACCGCCGCCCGTCGTCTGCGCGTCACCCGTCGCAGCTCCCGCCCGTCGCGGCCGTCGTCTCCGTCAGCCGGCTGCCCGCGCCGCCAATCATCGCCGCTCGCCCGCTCCTCCGTACGTCGCCGGTCGCATCGCTATTGCGCCCCAGCCCGCCTACCACTTGTCATCACGGCCGCCGCGGGCGTGGCCCTGCCACTCACGCCCGTCCGCTATCGCCGGCCACCCGCCGCCCGCCCGTCTCGGTCGCGGCGCGAGGATGTCGTCCCCCATAGCCGTCGGTTAGCGCCGGCACCGCCCGCCGCCCGTTTATTATAAATAATAACTATAATTTGTATTTTCAAAACATGTTTGAAAAAAACACCATGACATGGTGTTTTTCTAAAAAAACACAACAAAAACAAACATCTTGATTACCAAACACACCCTTTTATCATTTTAATTTATAATTTTTTGTATTTGTAAATTATGTAATTACAAGTGATTAATAATATGATTGTTTTTATCAAAAGTTTGTTTCATTTTAATTTATAATTTTTTGTATTTGTAAATTATGTAATTACAAGTGATTAATAATATGATTGTTTTTATCAAAAGTTTGTTTAATTTTTGGCTATGTATTCTTGAAAATTTAAAGAAATAAAAAAACTAAAAAAAATCAGGCCGACCTGGTGCTCGGCCCGCTCAGGCCCAGGCCTGAGTCCAGGCCCCTGTTTTGCCCGGCCTGGACCCAGTTTTCCAGGCCGGACCGGCCCGTTTGGACAACCCTACTCAAATCAATCAAGATTGCTATTAGATCCCTGATTCTCATAAGTTATTTCAAAATATTCCCTCTAATTAAGAATAGAAGTAGCAGTTGGAGGGATTAATTTCAAACAACTTATGAGCATTGAGGGGCCTAATAGCAATTTCAGTGACACGAGGAACTAATTTCAAAATATTAAGGATGTAAGTTACTTATCTCGAAAAAACTCTTAAACATTTGAAGTCAATTGAAAATTAATAAAAAGAAGTGGAAGTCTCGATAGAATATCATACTGAGAACTTTTCACACTCATAGATGCGCAAATAAGTTATTGGAGGATTTCCTTCCAGCTCGATTTTCCAAAAATATGGAAGGGTAGGATTTAGGCCAACATCCGATGCATTCATGTTATCTGCATAAAAAGAACCATCCTTTTGGAAAAGTAGAACAAGAGTGTAACAAAAATATTCTGCTATGAAAAAAAGATAAGGTTATCGCCCCTGAAAAAACAAGCACGATTTATTACTTACCTTTATAACTCCATGTGTGCATATTTGATCCATTTTTTATCAAAATCAGTAAGCAGATTAATCAGGAAGCTCCGTTTGTGTTCCAAAGTAAAGGATTAGTACTCTAGAGTTTAAACTTATGTATGCCAGTAAGGTATTTTCATTAAAAAAATATTAAAAATAATTGTCTGGTTTCAGGACATACAAGAAATAAGATATTATGACAGTTCAAAGAATAAAAAAGTTAAGTAGATATAGAATTTAATGGTAGCACATCAAGCATAGGGTGTAGCAAGCATAGTGTTAAATATATAATTAGTTGCTTGGTAATGACACTTGGAAGTTGGAAACCTATGGTTGACAACTCAGACATGACTCAAGTAATAATACTTCTAAGAATTATTATATTTTATCAAAAAAAAAACAATAAAAAGAGGCTATTACTCCATGGGAGGTCAAGGGTTCGCAATGTCCACAAATGATAAATGCATTTTCTTTGCGAAAATTTGTACTATCAAATGTGAGGATGTGTTCCTATTTCTGGGGCATGTGACATTTCCTCTATATTAATCTTTGATATCCGCCCAGATCAGAAAGAACACAAAGAATAGGTTGAGACAGTAGTTATTATGCCCCATGGTTGGTCCCATTTTCAAGTCCCCGTAATATTTCACGTGTTATGGCATACAAACTACAAAGAGTGAAATGTCAAGCTATCGATCTATCCATTGATATGGGACCGATAATGCACACGCACATCCTACTCTCTAGAAATTGCACACCAAACCTTTAGAAAACTCGCACGCGTGTTTCTTCTCGGGCCACGTCCAAAAATGAGAAATGCATTTCTTACCCAAATCTCTACTACCAAATTAGCTCATATCTCAATAAACTAATGGGGGAGAGGCACTTTTTTAAGTTGTCACATACCCGGTCCCATTTGTTTCAGGTCCCTATAACGTTCCACATATTTCATACCCGTAAAATGTAACAAGGCGCTACTGATCCACTAAGTATGGAGCCAATAATACACGCACAAATGTACGCGTATATATCCTGTCATGTGTCTTTGAAAATTTCTCCATTTACCTAACATCACTATGCCACCTACTCTCAATTACTATTCCAACAACCACTTTCCAATTTTTTATTATTATTTAAAAACTATAAAAGGGGGGGTGCGGGAGAGAGTTTAGAGACAAACAGACGGAGAGGAAGAAAAGAATTAGAGAGAGAGAGAGAGAAGAGAGAAAGATAGAAAGAGAAATCTCTTTTTTTTGTGTGATTTTCTGGTTAGATAGTGATCTCCTCTTTTATAATCTTCTCTTTTATGATTAGTGAAATTCTCTACTGTTTTCGCCCGTGGATGTAGGCCATACTGACTGAACCACGTTAAATCCTTGCGTGTTGTTCTCTTTGTGTTCACTGTGTTTATTCAGTGTTGTTATTCTCCACTATTGTATAGCCATCTTTCGTATATGTGAAACCCCCCTGCTGCAACAAACTAGTATCAGAGCCTACTTAGAGTACGTGTATTTGCTTATCGTATGTTCTGTGGCTGCTACTAAAAATGAATTCTCCACATCAGAAAATAAGTTAAATTATCATTTACTCTTTAAAGGCACTATATACTATTCACGAGTACTGTATTATTCAAAAGTACGATTACTATTCATACGTACAGTTACTATTCATATATATGGTTGCTGTTCAAAAGTACAGTTGATGTTCATATTACAGTTATTGTTCTAGTGGACTTCAAGATGTCTTCTGTAAAATACAAAGTGGAGAAATTCAATGGGAGAAACAGCTTCAGTTTGTGAAGAGTAAAAATAAGGGCTCTCTTAGTACAACAAGGACTGTTCAAAGTCTTGCCCGAAAAGGATAAGTTGCCTGAATATATGCTCGATGATAAGAAAGAAGAGCTAGAGATGAAGACGCATATATAGTGCCATACAACTCTGTTTTGCCAATGAGGTCCTGCGAGAGGTTACAAATGAAGATACCGTCGCCAACTTGTGGCTCAAGTTAGAGAGTTTGTACATGACAAAACCTCTAACGAACAAGCTATACTTGAAGCAACGCCTCTTCACCCTTCGCATGAAGGAAGGTATGCAAATTAAAAACCACTTAGATAAACTTAACACTATTCTTATGGATTTAAAGAATATTGATGTTAAAATCGACGATCAAGTCCTTATTTTGTTATGTTCATTACATCCTTCCTATGAGAATTTTGTTAATAGCATGTTATACGGTAGAGATACATTTTCTTTGGAGGATGTGAAATCAGCCTTACATTCAAAAGAGTTAAGGTAGAAAGTGTCTGTTGTAGGAGTAGAGAATCAAGCTGAAGGCTAGTTCGCTCGTGGTCGTCCTAAAAAGGGTGTTGGTAGTGGAGGAAAATCTAGAAATATGTCTAGATCAAAGTCCAGGCCAAGAAAAAATATTGAAGGTTATTACTGTCACAAGTATGGGCATATAAAACCTAATTGTCCAGCGCTCAAAGCAAAGGATAATTCACAGTCGAAGTCCGGGGAGGTGAAACCTTCAGTTGCCACTGTAACTAAAGAGTATTCTAGTTCACATGAAGTTCTTTCATTTAGTATGAATACTCATTCACAAGATGAGTGGTTTCGGGTTGTTCCTACTATATGTGTCCGCATATGGATTGGTTTGTCACATATCAGTCTATTAATATTGGGAATGTCTTGTTGGGAAATAACATGCCTTACAAGACTGTTGGTATCAGATCAATTAAGATTAGAACCCATGATGGTATTGTTAGAACATTGAGCAATGTCTGACATATATCAGAGTTAAAGAAAAACCTCATTTCTTTAGGCACCCTTGACTCAACTGGTTTTAAATTTTCGGCTGAAGGTGGAGTTTTGAGAGTTAGTAAAGGCTCTCTTATTGTGATGAAAGGAAAGAAGGTAAATACCCTCTATATCCTTGAAGGTAGTACAGTGACAGGTGCTACAGCAGTATCATCCTCAGAGGATTCAGATTCAGACACTACACGTTTGTGGCATATGCGGTTAGAGCATATGAGTGATATGAGTGAGAGAGGACTGGATGTATTGAGCAAACAATGTCTGCTTTGTGGTCAGAAAACTAGTAAGCTAGACTTTTGTGAGCATTGTGTTTCGGCAAACACCATAAAGTATCATTTAGTACCGGTGTCCACAGAACCAATGGTACTTTAGATTATATACATTCAGATGTTTGGGGCCCCTCTCAGGTTCCATTGAAAGGTGGAGCTCATTTTCTGCTAACATTGATTGATGATTGTTTCAGAAAAGTTTGGGTGTATTCTTTGAAGCATAAGAGTGATGTGTTTGCAACCTTCAAGCAATGAAAAGTTATGATTGAGAAGCAAATAGAAAAGAAAGTGAAGCGCCTCCGAACCAACAACGGGATGGAAATTTGTTCCTTAGAGTTCGACCAGTTCTGCTAGAATGAAGGTACTGTGCGTCATCGTATAGTTCGCCATACACTACAGCAAAATAGAGTTGCAGAAAGGATGAACAAAATACTTTTAGAGAGAGTTTTGCGCATGCTCTCTAATGTTGGGTTGTCAAAAGACTTTTGGGCCGAGGCAATCAATACAGCTTGCTATTTGATAAACAGAACTCCTTCTACAACAATTAATTTTAAGACTGCAGAAGAGATATGGTCTGGTGCCCCTACTAATTACTCTCATTTAAAAGTATTTGGTTGCTCTGCTTATTTTTATGTTAATGATGGTAAGCTTGAACTTAGAGCAAAAAAGCTATCTTTCTAGGATATACTACTGGGGTGAAGGAATATAGATTGTGGTGTTCTGATCTCAAGTCACCTAAATTTATTATTAGTAGGGATGTCACTTTTGATGAGAAATCTATGCTTCACCCGAGAAAGGAGTTTGTTATTGATATCATAGGTATTGAAAAGGAGTCCAGCAAGCAGGTAGAGCTAGAGAGCTTAGCTTTAAAGAGAGTGCTTGAGGGCGCTCATGTTGAACCAGTTGATACTGTGGAAGGTTTAACTTTAGATATTAATACACCGCAAGAGCAACAGTATAATATTACCACAGGGAGAACAAAAAGGCAGATCTGACCTCCTCAACGTTATGCAGACATGCTTATTTATGCTTTGAGTATAGCAGAGTCGATTAAAATTCCAGAGCCTTCTACCTATAAGGAGGCTATTAGTGACAATAAGGCTACAAATTGGATTGTTGCGATGACTGAAGAGATGGAGTCTCTTCACAAGAATCGGACATGGGAGTTAGTGAAGCCCCCAAGGAGACAGAAGATTGTTGGCTGTAAATGGGTGTTCAAGAAGAAAGAATGAGTTCCGGATACATATTCTGTATGGTACAAGGCACGCTTGGTAGCTAAAGGCTACAGTCAGACCGAAGGTGTGGACTTTAATGAAGTATTCTCTCCAGTTGTAAAACACACATCAATCCGCGTGTTGCTTGCCATGGTTGCTCATTTTAATTTGAAACTTGAGTAACTTGATGTGAAGACGGATTTTCTACATTGTGAGCTTGAGGAGCAGATCTTTATGCATCAGCTAGAGAGGTTCATTGTTGAAGGAAAAAAAGATCATGTGTGCAGGTTGAAGAAATCTCTTTATGGGTTGAAACAGTCTCTGAGACAATGCTATTTGAGATTTGATACTTTCATGTTTGAGCATGATTAATCTAGGAGTAAATATGATAGTTGTGTTTATCATAAAAAGCTCAATGATGATTCTTTTATATATTTGCTATTGTATGTTGATGACATGTTGATTGCAGCCAAAAATATATCAAAAATCAACGAGTTAAAATTTCAACTCAAACATGAGTTTGAGATGAAGGACTTGGGAGCCGCAAAGAAGATTTTGGGGATGGAGATCTACAAAAAATAGGCAAGAAGAAATTTTATTCCTATCTCAGGAGAAATACATCAAGAAGGTGTTGGAGAGATTTGGCATGCTTGATGCCAAGCCTGTGAAGACTCTGTTTACTGCTTATTTTCATCTTTTAGCGGATTTGTCACCTCTGACTAAAGAGGAAGAGCAGTACATGTCTTGTGTTCCTTATGCTAATATAGTTAGAAGCATTATGTATGCCATGGTCTGCACCCGTCTAGATATTTCACATGCAGTCAGTGTTGTGAGTCGGAATATGGATAAGCTTGGAAAGGTCTATTGGCAGGCTGTAAAATAGATACTTAGATATTTGAGAGGATCTGCTAATATTGGCTTGTATTTTGGCAGGAACACAAACTCAGATTGCATAATACTTGTCTATTCTGATTCAGATTATGCAGACGATTTGGATAAGAGACGATCCCTAACAGGTTATATATTCTCTCTTTCAAGTAGTGTCATTAGTTGGAAGGCGACTCTACAGTTGACAGTTGTTTTGTCTACCACAGAGGTAGAGTATATGGCAGTGACAAAAACAGTGAAAGAAGCCATTTAGTTGAGAGGTTTGGTTGAAGATCTCGGCTTACACCAATGTGTTACTATGGTATTTTGTGACAGCCAAAGTGTTATACATTTGACGAAACATCAGATGTATCATGAAAAACCAAACATATAGATATCATGTATCATTTTATCAGAGAAGTTAACATCATCAAGATTGAGAAAATTTATATTGCAGACAATCCAGCAGATATGATCACGAAGCCCGTACCTTCGCGCAAGTTCGAGCATTGTCTCGAATTGTTTGGAGTTCAACAAAGTGAAGGTTAAGCCCGTAAGGAGCTTCTGGCGAGACAACAAGAGTAAAGAGAAGATCTTTATTTTCAAAGTCAATGTGAAGATTTGTCATGTGTCATTAAAATTTTTTCCATTTACCTAACATCACTATGCCACCTACTCCCAACTATTGTTCCAACAACCACTTTTTCAAATTTTTATTATTATTTGGAAACTATAAAGGGGGTGTAGGAGAGAGTTCAGAGACAGACAGACGGAGAGAAAGAAAAGAATTAGAGAGAGATAGAAAGAGAAATCTCTTTCTTTGTGTGATTTTCTGGTTAGATAGTGACAGTGGCGGATCTACAAAGTTAGCAGCGGTGGTTCAAAATACATATTAATTTTTTTTGGAAATAGTATATAGACAGGGTCAAGGCCGAAGTTTGTAGCTGAGAGAACTAGCAAAGCTATAGATATGTTTGTTGCAAGAATTTTCAAAGTTATGTGTATTTAACTATAGATATGTTTGTTGCAAGAATTTTCAAAGTTATGTGTATTTAATGTTTTCTATTACTTTCTTAGTTAAATAAATTTTAAAAGACAAGAAAATAATAGGAAAAAAGTTAATAGAGAGAAAAAATTATGAAAGAAAATCATAAAATTAACTAATACAATGAATATTCATGTAAATTTAAAAAAGATTATGAGAAAAATAAAATTTTATCCAAGAATGAAAACCAAATCCAAAAATAAACAACCTTAGCTAAGCAATGAATTAAACAAAATAATCAAAATTCGGGATTCGAAAACCAAATGTCCAATTGAGTTAAAGAAAATAAGCAATGAAAACAAAAAATAAACAATAAAACCCAAATCTGGGATTCGAACCCAGAACCTTACATTTAAACAAACAACCTTAACTGCTACTGCTTATCCACTAGGTTGTAAGTTCTACTTGTTAGTATCTGAGATATATATAATATATAGGGTTTTCTGAAATTTGAGGTGGTTCATATGAACCACTTTGAACTAACATGGGTCCGCCCCTGGATAGTGATCTCCTCTTTTGTAATAATCTCTTTTGTGATTAGTGAAGTTCTCTGTTGTTCTCGCCCGTGGACGTAGGTCATACTGACTGAACCACGTTAAATCCTTATATGTTGTTTTCTTTGTGTTCACTATGTTTATTCAGTGTTGTTATTCTACATTCTAGTGTAGACATCTTTCGTGTATGTGAAACCCCCCGCTGCAACATATCCTACTTTGTATAAGCACACCAAACACTTTAGAAAAGCCAAACACTTACGAAATCCCAAACACTTACTAACCCGTAACTCACGGGCATACAACACTATTTTCCTTCACAACTTGGGAAAAATTCAATGGCGTGAAATATAACTAGTCAACAAACTCTTCAATCATAGCACTAACCCGTAAATCTGGCAAGGATGAATAATTATTATTTTCTAATGAAAAATCTATACAACGAACGACACACATTAATTAGTAACTAATTAATAAAGCAGTAACTAGTATAATCTCTAACATTTTAATTACTACTTTCCTAGAACTACTACCCTACAAGAAGAAGAATTTTACACACTCCAATTCAAATACCCATCGACATATCCAAACCAAAATCATTATAAAAAAAAATGAAAACTCAATCATTTCGTTACCAAGAACAGCTTTGAGACGATTCACGTCCTCAGGGGCCGGCACAGTTCCTGCCTCGAGGTCACCAAAAACCTCCTTGCAAGTTTCATAAAGCCTTTGGATTGAAGTGGGCATCTTTTGCTTCCTCTTGTTCTTCTTTGTTGATGCTAGTTCAGATCTTTTCTGTACCATTTTCAACATTTAAAAATGCCGAAACAGGGGGACAATATGAGATTTTCAACGGAAACAGAGAAGTGGGTTCTTAGTTATAACTAATGCAAGTACAAAACGAATGATTCGTTTGTTGAGAGTGATAGAATGTTGGGGGGATAAAATGGGATGAGAGAAGATACCAGTCTTTGATGTGAGAGAAACTAGGGGCTTGATGAGATGTGCGGGAGAGGAGAATGTCTAGATTCCTGTGTGCTGTTTAAAGAAACTGCTGTGGTTTTTAACTCGGAGGACTTTTGCATGTTAGTGCTATTAAACTTTTTGCTTATTGCATATCTTTTAGTTATGTTTCCCTTCATCAGGTGATCAGGGTAAAAAAAAAAAGGGCAAATAAAGGAGAAACGGTCCCTTAAGGTTTCAAAGTTATTTTGGATACACATAAATATTCATTTGTATATATTTAGTATGAGCATAGATATTAAACATTCATCTCTGATTAGATACGGGTACGGATACAATTATTATTTTTAATTGTTAGTCAGCTAAAATAGAAATTAATGCATATAACAGAAAGAAAAAAAAAATTGATAGATACAGATCCTGGATAGCTATGTTGTTCACATGATCAAAACAAGGAAGTCATCGGTATCCATATACACTTGCGCATTGCGAACAAGACGGTGATCATCATGAAATCTTGTCCAATGTTACCCTTTCAAGATGTTAGGTTTTTATTTCACGAGGAGCGGTTTTAATACACTTGTAGTAATTTTCTATAACTGTATCACTTAAATAATGTAGTGTATTGTATCTTCATGATGTACCATAAATATGTTAATTTATAAGAATATGATTAAATTATGTAAAATGTCAATTTAGTATTTTTTTGATAGCATGTTGAAAAACCAATTTTCATAATAAACCCTCACGCAATTATCATTTCCATAAGGATCGAATCACCATTTTCCTCTCTTCGACTCTTTATAGTTCTCACTTCTCTATTGTAATGATTCGTTATTGTGGACTTACATAAGGCCTCACACTCGCGCTTATTCATTGATAACATTTAGTAAGAGTTAGTATGTGCTGGCCTTCACGCTTCAAAGCAGAGGAGCATAGTAATGGCTAGCAGTTGAATAGTGCCACATGTAAGTTAAACAAGCGAAGTTGTTTCTTAATTTTAGCATAAAAGGACACTTCTTGTACATACCTTCTTGCTCGAAAATTGAAGTTCAGTTGCATGTCTTGAGACTTGTGTTTAGGGTTTGTTTGAATGGAAA
>NC_033794.1:89823570-89844783 GCF_001876935.1 Asparagus officinalis | reverse complement strand
GGATAAGTTTGGAGACGACAAAATTAAGGGTCATTTTGGCAACTCCTTCCCTAACTATTTTCTTCCTAAACCAGTTTTGTTTTTGTTATAGCACGCAAAATAGTTTAAAAGTTGATTCTATTAGGAGGCTGACACGTGTCCTACCCTGTGCCTAAACAACCATATTTACAGAGGGACGTCTCGAGTAGCTCCAGTGGACGACCTAACAGGCTGACAGCTTGTGAAGCCGACTGAAAAAGCGGTGCTTATCGATCTATCCACAAGATTGAGACGAAAAGCATCCTCCCTCGGCCTACCACTTTAATCGACTCCATTCCCTAGTGTCATTTGGTCCTTCCAGACCGATCATTTGTGAGGCCAACTAAAAAGGCGGCGATTGCCGGCCTCCAATGAGACGAGTCGGGCGGTGGTGTGTCCTCTAGCCCCCTGCTGACAGTCGATTGTCATCACCTTAAATGCATGGCCAGAATCATCATTGCTCTAGCCCCAATATTCTTTATGACTGATCGGACCTTGTCAGCACTATGCGGCTCCTGTCACTCTCAAATTAAATACCTGGGTAACTCACCCCCTTTAGCGACCGACACCTATAAAGTAGATGATGACTAGGACACTAGCTCGACTCGGCCAAAGTTACCTATCTGCCCTTCTGACCTACTATAATAGGTAACTGTCTAGGGTAAGGTCGGGATCTTCTAAGCAATTCTGAACAATTTTCTTTACTTTATCTCTTGCTTCTCCACTTAAGCTCAAATACTAACTTGATCATCGAAAGAACCACTGGAGATCCCAACTCCGACCTCTCACAAGCTCTTCATGTGCAAAATAGAACATCTGACATAGGAACCAGTCATTTGAGGAAGCTTGAGGACCCTAACACCCCCATAATCTACATATAAACCCCATATTCGATAACTGATATCAATAGCTATAGATTGGGAGGAGTTTGAATGGAACAAAACCAGTTGAAGGCAAAAAAATAGCCTATCAAGAAGTAGTTTAAGATTTGGGCTAGTTTTCTACCGAACTGGGTTTAATATTGGACCAGTTTCTGCCTACTAAAATTACTAATAAATTTGTTTAAGGGAATTGCCAAACAAGCGTTGTATTATAAGTTTATTTATTTATAGAGTTGAACTCAACTTCTGTTAACAGTATCCAAGATGTGGACATTGTAGATTCAAATTTAAACCTTGGAATTCCAAATTGAAGCTTAAATTTGAAATTCAAATCGTTGAACGTGATCTAATACATTTAGACTCTGCAGAAATAAGATATAAAGTGTGTTTTAAGTTTTTGCTGTCAAAGTTAAGTTTCAGAAATTTTATAAAATCGGATAACTTTTTTACTCATTTATACATGATTAATACCACAATGAAGTTGTTTAATATTTTATCTTCTAGGTAGTCAATTTGTTTGATTTACAAGAAAAAAATAGTTGCATGAGTTTTTTTTTCCTTAATTTTTTCCTTTTTTTTGGTGACACAAACACGGGTTCACATTTGAAAATACATGTCCTATAATTAATATGCCTTTTAAGATTAATTTCCTATAAAAAAATTTGAATGTGTTGAAATCTAAAAGATATTTTGTTGATATCTAAAAGACAAAATGTATGTGGACATTACTTTGTATGTGGACTATTAACTTGATGTCCTTTTGTCTTCCATCATGCATCTATAAATTGTATCATGTATGGAAATGGAATAATTGAATATAAAAATTACAATTTCTCTTCTTCTCTTGTCTCTTGTCTCTTGTCTTTTGTTTTATTTCTTTAGTATATTACAACACATTATCAGCACGAAAGCTCTAGCTAGTCGGTTCGTACTCGTTAGGAAGGCTGTCAACTGTCAGCTCTGCAGTGGTATGTATTTTGATGAAATTTCCATTTGTGATTTTTGTTCACACCTATATCAAAAAGTTGTTCAAACTGGAATTTTTTCATACTTGCCTAGTATTCTTGCTTGTTTTATTAAGTGCTGTTGTTTATCATATGTGTGTTATTTGTGACTAGCTGCAAGGTCATGCCGACATACATGTGTGTTGGTTTCAAATAAAATTGGATATTTATATGCATGTGAATGTCTCAGGAATCCAAGTATATGAAAGACTCGATGATCCATTATACTTTTGTTTGAATCCTTCAAGGTCCAAATTTTGCTGATTAATTAAAATCATTGGAGTAGTTCTCTCCATGCTATTATTCTTTCACCGAGAGCATAATAAACAGTAGGTAGTGTCTTTTTAGAAATATTAATTCTTTCACCGAGAGCATAATAAACAGTAGGTGTGTGGTTCGGATTTGACCCTGATAGTCAGCTGAATTGGCTTGCATAAATAGCATGCAATTTTGCTGGATCAAAGACTAAATTGCTTATTTATTAGTACACTGGCCTGAATTTTTTTTTATGCATTCAACCGGCCGAGGTTGTTTTGACTGTACCCAAAGAAATTTGTGTCTTATTATGATTTGATTCTGATCTAGCCTACCAAAAGGACAAATGTCTTCATTTTTTATGTAACTTTTGCTATAGGTGAAAGTATTTTGTTTTATTACTCATCTTTATTCTCAAAAATAAGAAAGATGAATTGAATTGTTGGTCGCTAAAATGGAAAATTAAAACATACTAGCTATCTAGTCTAGAGTATGAATAGACAGAGCATTAATCATGAAAAATTGTCATAATATATCAATTTGATGATTTTGCTTTAAATATTCTATTTGCTTGCTTGAAGTAAAATCTAAGCCTCATGAAAACTTGAAATTAAGTTGTGGGTTTTTTAAAGCTCATGTTGGCGTACATAAGTGGTCTATTTTTTATTGCTAATTGCACTGATTCTCCTTCTCCACTGAAATTATGCAATATTAGTTTCTATTCAAAATTGTCTTGGTGGTGTTTTGAATATGGCAGCCTTAAGTTTAGAAGAAAGGATAGCACAAACTGGTTATGCCTTTGTTTAATTTCTACTTGCTTGAGTTTGTGATGGTCATTGATCGTCCGAGCATTAAAAATTTTGTGTGAGTTTTAATATTAGACTAGTTTGCTAGAAGCAAACATTTGAAAGATAACCTTTATGAAGATCTTTAGAAAAAGGAGCTTCATGATTTTAGTGATTATGTGTGATCTTATTAAAATGTGAATATTTCTAAGTTCTCATGCACTAATCTTTCGTGCCCATGATTAGTGTAGTGTGATATATGATAGTAATTATTACTTGTCTTTGGCCTCGAACGTTTATTTTTACTGGACACCCTTGTGATTTTTCCACGATTATATCTCTTGATTCTTTAAGTATCTTTGTCCAGAAGACAAACACTTTAAATTTTCTCTCTATCAATTAAGACGTAAAAAAATAATGCCTTACTGAAAAAGTATTTACTTTTCTGGGCAATCCCTGAAGGATCGCTTTGATATATGGAAGCCAATAATCTTCCCTCAAACACATCTGACATACTGAATCAGAACTTTTTGGATTTCAAATACATAACTAAATATGATTTAACCATGTGCCATATTGTTTAGCGGGTGAAGCTCGCAGAATTGGTCGAAAAGATTTTTTTCCCATTACATGCAAATAATATTATACTCCAGCAGCAGTACATGATCAAGAATTGTACTTAGCATTCTGAATTGTACTTAGAAGTAAATAATCTATATTAGTAGTCGTAGAGAAGCACAACCAATTGATGATTAGAAATCACAATGTTAGACTAGTTGGCTTACGAGTTGTGTTTGTAGCACATGCTATAATTCAGAAAATTACTTATACGTGTGGACAAGGGGGAGCTATGAATATAGTAGGAGATCGTATCATGTAGCCATTTTTTTTTTGGATTTTAAATCCTCGATTGAATGCAATTCAACAAGTAACCTTGTACTCTTGCAGTAGTACAAGACTAAAAAAATTATATTAAGCATTGTGAACTAATCCTTGCATTAGTAGTTGTTAAAAAAACACAACCAGCTGTTGTGAGAAACCATAATGCAAGTTTAATTGGTTCACATGTAGTACCTGAAGCACATGTCATAATTCAAACTAATATTCATAAGCTTGAACGAGGGGGAGGTAGTGAATATTGAAATGGATCTTATTGAGGTGGTCAAGGTAAACTATTTGGTTTTTCTATATTTGGATTATATGCATTTGTCAGTGCCGCATCAGTGAACTTATGTGTTTTTTATTCATATGTGTATATTTTAGAATTTGTCTGACCTAAAATACACCATGTTGCGATGAGTTTGAGATTTAGGGACCCAAATTCTTTTAAATTCTAGCATGAGCGATTGGGTCATCTTAGGCAAAATATGATTTGTCGGATTTCCTTAAATTAAATGGGGCATTCAAACCAAATCCGACCAACTGCATATCACAATTTTCCCCCTTTATCTAATACGTGGTGAAGAAGCGAAATATTTCCCATCTGCGTATTCTTTATTTGCAGTCCATGTTTCTATATCACCACCATAGCGTACCTCTATGGGACCTCGGTGAAGGTACATACATTATTTATGAAACCCCGTCAATAATTTAGTACATATGGCCCATGTTAGGGGATCAATTTACAATTTGGTACGTTGACTGCATTTTTATTGAAGATCAATTCTCGACATTAGGGGGAGATTAGTGCCAAAATACAAAATAATGTCAAGAAATTCCATTGATGAAAAAGATCTTCAATATTTATATCCACGTACTAGTCAAACTGAACCAGAAGTTCACATGATAATCTACTAAGAAAAGAGTGACTAAGCCCCATATTCATGTTGAGTATATCATTGATGATTTGGTATGCCAGAAGCATATTGTGCCAGAAGCATATAAAATATGTTAGTGTAAAAGATGAAAGTCCGCGGCAAACTAAATTTTATATAGAAAGACAGTCACTCCCATAACCTCCGGAAGAGGTTCAACTTGAAGATGGAATCTCCAGTAAAGTTACACGTGCTTGATAATCATAATACTGGAGATGCGGAACGACCAAATCCAATTGTTAAGGGAAATGACGAGGATTTGGTTGACATAAAATAAGAATTAAAGTGGCCACGAATTTGTGAAAATGGAGAAATATATAATAAAAATATAAAAGTTGTCGACAACATAGTTACCTCTACAGTTGCTCTTACTATCTCCGAAAATAATCTGGATCCAGAACCTAAGTCGGTAGCAGAGTGCTTGAAGCACTCGGACTAGGTGAGATGGAAACTGGTAATTGAGGCTGAGCTGAACTCGCTAAAATATTTTGAACCTGTAGTCTATATATCCCTGCAAGATATAAATGGGTCTTCGTAAGAAAAATAAGAATTGTAAGGTGGTGAGATATAAAGCGAGATTCATAGCTCAATGGGTTCACGCAGAGACCCAACATCGATTTAGATGTAAAATATTCTCCTATTAGTGATTGTATTACGTTCCGCAAGTTAATACCTATGGCAGAAACTATGAATTTATATATGCAGTATATGTACGTCATGACCATATTTTTATATGTGTCATTAAATACTAATATTTTTATATGAAAGTCCCTGATGGACTTAAAATTCCTGAATTGAGAGAAAATGAGAATCGCAACATGTATAGCATTAAATTATAAAGGTCGTTATTCGACTTGAAACAGTCGGGTAGAATGTGGTATAACCGACTAAGTGAGTTCCTCCTGAAGAGGACATATGCAAATAATGATGTCTGCCCTTGTGTGTTTATAAAAAAATTTGAAAATAGCTTATGTATTATATCAGTCTATATTAATGATATAAATATTATTGGAACGCACAAGGAGCTTACAGAAGCTAGCTCATGCCTAAAGACCGAGTTTGAAATGAAAGACTTGGGAAAAACCAAGTTTTGACTCGGCCTGCAGATCGAGCATTTTCCCAAAAGGAATTTTTCTACATCAGTCAACCTACGTGAAAAAGGTTTTGAAAAGATTTTATATGGATAAATCTCATCCACTTAACACACCAATGGTCGTCTGATCTCTCGAAGTGGATAAAGACTCATTTAGACCCAAAGAAGATAATAAAGAAATGTTACGGCCAGAAGTTCCCTATCTGAGCATCATTGGAGCACTTCTTTATCTCGCAAATTGCATCCGACCTGGTATTGCATTTGCGGTGAACTTGCTAGCAAGGTATAGTGCTTATCCTATAAGGAGGCAATGGAATGGCGTTAAACATTTCTTTCGCTATCTTCAAGGTACAAAATATCTTGGACTATTCTATAAAAGAAACCAAGATATGACATTGGTGGGCTATTAGGACGTTGGCTACATGTTTGATCCCCATAATGCGAGATCCCAGATTGGTTTTGTTTTTTTCTGTGGTGGTACTACCGTTTCTTAGAGGTCTGTTAAGCAGACCATGGTGACTACTTCTTCTAACCACTCAGAGATTATCGCTTTATATGAGGCCTCACGAGAATGTGTATGATTAAGATCGTTGATACGACATATTCGTGGCTCGTGTAGTCTAGCGAAAGATGATATTACCCTCACTGTCCTTTATGAGGACAATGTAGGTTGTGTTGCACAAATGAGCAGTGGATATGTAAAATGAACCATGACAAAATATATTACGCCAAAATTCTTTTATCCATATGAGCTCCAAAAGAATGGCGAAATCACCATTGAAAAAGTTCGCTCAAGTGACAACCTTGCAGTTTTGTTCACTAAATCTCTGCCTACATCAACTTATGAGAAATATGTTCATTATATTGATATGCGCAGACTTGAAAGATTATCGTCTTCAAGGGGAGCAAATTCATAAAGAACAATCCTGAAGATTGGGCCCTGAAGGTCTATCATCATATTTTGCCCTTTTTCGCTAGGTTTTGTTCCATTGGGTTTTTCTTAGCATAGACTCAGAAGATTGTCATCATCAGGAGGAGCGAATTTTTAATGCAATCCCGAAGATTGCGCCTTGAAGGACTATAGTTGTACTCTTTTTTCCTTTGCTAAGTTTTGTCCCACAGGGTTTTCTTAGCTAAAGGTTTTTAATAAGGCAACTAATGCAACACAAGTTTGGATCCCGAAGATCTATAGTTGTACTCTTTTTTCCTTTGCTAAGTTTTTGTCTTACATGATTTTTCTTAGCGAAAGGTTTTTAACCAGACAATTGATGTAACAGAAATAATATATGTATGTCATGTACTCTTTTCCTCGACTAGTTTTTTTTTCCACTGGGTTTTTTCTAGCGAGGTTTTTAACGAGGCATTGATATTTCGAAGTAATGTCCAAGGGGGAGTGTTGAAATCTAAAAGACATTTTGTTGATATCTAAAAGAGATATTTCGAAGTAATGTCCAAGGGGGAGTGTTGAAATCTAAAAGACATTTTGTTGATATCTAAAAGACAAAATGAATATGGACATTACTTTGTATGTGGACTATTAACTTGATGTCATTTTATCTAAAAGACATTTTGTTGATATCTAAAAGACAAAATGTATGTGGACTATTAACTTGATGTCATTTTATCTTCCATCATGTATCTATAAATTGTATCATGTATGGAAATGGAATAATTGAATATAAAAACTATAATTTCTTTTCTTCTCTTGTCTCTTATCTCTTGTTTTATTTCTTTAGTATATTACAACAGAATGCAATATTCCCTGCATGTACCATTTGCTGCCTTTACGATTATCGCATGACAAACAACTACCTGTATTCGGCATTATTGCCGCTAACATAAACCAAGTTTAGTCTGATCCAGATGAGAGTCTAACCTTATTAAGGGCCCAACTGAGCTAAGATAAAGGAAGAAACGCAGGTGGTTTGAGCATGGGCCCAAGAACAGGAACGGGCCCTGTGGAGAAATTTGGAAAATTCAGGTTTTTGCAGATTCTGTGTCATAAGTCGACTCATGCACAGGCACAAGTCGACTTATGGTAAGTCGACTTATACAGACTGTTAAGTCGACTTACGTTCTGCTCTGGATTGTTGGTTTTTTGCTCTGCCAAGTCGACTTATCAGTTCTGATAAGTCGACTTACGATCTGTTCTCCAGTTGTTGTTTTTCGCTCTGCCAAGTCGACTTATGCAGACTGTTAAGTCGACTTATGACGGGTTTTTTGGAAAGTTAGAGTTCCTATTTGCAGTCTGTTTGGGTTTCTGTTTTGGTATAAATACCAATACGATTTGAGGGTTTTGTAGGAGCAAATCTGGGGATTTTGGAGCACAGAAAATAGAGATCTTTCTGAGCTATTTGTTAGGGTTATTGGTTGAGAGTTTGAGAGATTTGTTGGTGAGATTAGTTGGTTCGTTTGAGCGATTTGTAATCTCAATTTGTACTCTCCTTCTCTATTAGTGAAAACCCACCCCCCTTCTTGCCCCGTGGACGTAGGCAATTGCCGAACCACGTTAAAATTGGTGTTTTGTTTGTGCATTGATATTTGGTTCGTTTGGCTCTCTTGGATCGGCGTTTGTTGGTTTGGTTTCTCAAAGCATCATAGTTGGTTGTTTGTTCCTCTTTAAACATTTCAAATGTCTTTTTGTTTGAGTAACCTAAAACATTTTATGGCATAAAATTTCAGGAGATGGTCGATGCTTTATATACAACTAGAAATTTTGCTTCTGCAATTTATCTCTGTCATGCAACTGAGCAATGTTGTGAAGAAAATTACCGAGATCGATCATTCAGCGAGTCAATAAGATCACCTACCGTATGGCTCATCTGTACAAGTCACTGAACCAGATACAATCATGCATCACTCAATAATTATCTCTCAACCTACAGAATGTATATACATTTCACTAATAACCTCCCAGTCACTCGTCATTTTCAACAAAAAATATCCTACTTCGTAGACATATTCATCAAAATTTAGTAATTCTTTCCTAATTTGGATCATGGCTCTTCCGTGTTTTTGTTGATCGTGGAGAAGATGCGGGCGTATGCTATGCATAGCGAGTTTTTTTACGTATAGCTTCTCTCATTGTGACCGAGGTTTGGATCAGAAGCACTATATATTCTCTTTTATTTGCTTATCAAGTTTTATTAATCACTGCTATATATGTCACTTAAATCTCCTTATATTCATGTTTTTCTAAGGTCATGCTAAATATAAGCATCAAAATCGCCTAGATAATTATGATAAGTCAAGTCACAGAAACAGCCAAACCGAATATAATTTGTATTGCAAAGTTGGACTAAAAAAAAACTGAGTTCTCTGCGTGTTGAGTAAAATTACATAGGATCTAGCCTAAATTTTTTTGAAGATTGACGTCTTCTATGCCTTTTGATATCCTGGAGATTTAAGTGAAGTTAGGATTAATTAGGACGGACGGATAAAAAAGGAGAAGGAAACAAGAGAACAATAAAAAGAAAAGAAGAAGAAGAAGAGAGACTGTATGCATGTGATAGTGAAATCAGATCTAGAGGGGTTTGCCGATGAACTTCGAATATTGAAGTCTGGAAAGGATATATGATTTCAATGAGAAGATTAGTATAGTTTTCTGAAATTTTCTTTTCATCCCCCATATTAATTGAACTCAGATGCTCCTCTACTGATAAATCTTCTGTTGAGAATTCATGGTATTTGATTCACCAATACCCGTTGAAGAGGCGACAGCATTCGCGTCCCAGCTTTACCGTCATTCTAATTTCGGGAAATTTTAAAGTAAAATTTAGTGAATAAATTGTGTATTTATCAGGATTTAAAGTAAAAATTTGACTGAAGAATAAATAGCAGATGAAGATGAAAGAAAAAAAAAAATTTTTTTTGTCAAGAATGGGATTCGAACCCATGCCCTTTCGGACCAGTACCTGAAACTGGCGCCTTAGACCAACTCGGCCATCTTGACGGTTTTCTTGACGATGCGCTCACTTTTATATAATTGATATCTTTCCTTATCTTGATTAACAAGGTCCCTGTTTAGGAAATTCTTCCCTTAAGTTAAACTTTTGGCTCCTTTTAAATAAATGGGGGGTGGTTGGTGCCCTTAGCTAGTATAGAGCATTTCTTCAACCGTAGGTATTTATATTTGTGTGAACGGTTTTAATAAAAGGTATTATTTTATATTGAGTAAACAGTAGAAGGATAATTCTATTTTCAAACTACCCTACACTGCTGTGCATAAAGGTATTAGGTTGCCGTAAAAGCTGATGAGTTATCGGTGACCTCCTAATCTTTGAGAATAGTATTTTGGGGGTTTAATTGGATCACTAGTCACTGTATCTATCTCATAATTGAACATTCATACCTATATTTTAATTGCCTAAATGGCTGGTCATAAAATTAAATACCAGTTGGATCACTAGTCACTACTAAAGTTTGTCATCAATTTGAGTTATATATTTTTGTTTATGTCTAAGCAATATAGCTAAATGTGTCATGATTTTATATTTCAAGTACAAAATGCCAAATACAATATAATTACCTCATACAACTTGCTTGATATATCAGAAATTTTATTTTTATAAGTGATTAAGATGTTACATATAGGAATAAATCCATTATATTAAAGGATCAAAACTTTTTATGCCACGTCAGAAATACGTTATGTTAATTCGTAGAAAACAGTAGAAGTGATTAGTGATTTAACTAGTATTTAATTACACGATCAGTCATCCAAGCAATTAAAACATAGGTATGAACGTCTACTTATAAGATAAAAATATAATAATCATTGATCCAGGTAACACGTATTTTGGGAGTAGTTTGAAAATTATAGTCTAGTTATCACTACTCATGGTAGAAATAATGTAATTAAGAAGGATGTGCTGGTTTTATATTTTTGGAATATAAGTCTTACGATTAAAATAACAATAAATTGAATATTATTATGGTTTAGGATTTAAGTTCTGATCGAGAAACTAAAATTTAAAGAATAATCCAAATTCTTAGATATTTTTTGGTGCTATGAGGTTGCCCTATCTGTTGTTTAAACAGATGTTAAAGTTTGTTGTTTTGTTCCTTGTTGTAATTTTTAATAAGGTTTTTTTTATACGAAAACCATAAAAAATATAGTCTTTTTTTAGAACTACTATAAATTTTTTTAATTTTCATAGAACCACCATGGAAATTGTGGAGAAATTTGGAAAATTCAGGTTTTTGCAGATTCTGTGTCATAAGTCGACTCATGCACAGGCATAAGTCGACTTATGGTAAGTCGACTTATGTTGGTGCATGAGTCGACTTACGTTCTGTTCTGGATTGTTGGTTTTCGCTCTGCCAAGTCGACTTATCAGGTCTGATAAGTCGACTTACGATCTGTTCTCCAGTTGTTGTTTTTCGCTCTGCCAAGTCGACTTATGCAGACTGTTAAGTCGACTTATGACGGGTTTTTTGGAAAGTTAGAGTTCCTATTTGCAGTCTGTTTGGGTTTCTGTTTTGGTATAAATACCAATACGATTTGAGGGTTTTGTAGGAGCAAATCTGGGGATTTTGGAGCACAGAAAATAGAGATCTTTCTGAGCTATTTGTTAGGGTTATTGGTTGAGAGTTTGAGAGATTTGTTGGTGAGATTAGTTGGTTCGTTTGAGCGATTTGTAATCTCAATTTGTACTCTCCTTCTCTATTAGTGAAAACCCACCCCCCTTCTTGCCCCGTGGACGTAGGCAATTGCCGAACCACGTAAAACTTTGGTGTTTGTATTTTGTTTGGTCTTTCTCTCGGCGTTTGTTGGTTTGGTTTCTCAAAGCATCATAGTTGGTTGTTTGTTTGGCTTCCGCGCCGTGCACAACAGGCCCATGCTCTTGTTGGTGGTCCCATTCTAGCTGCCATGACTGGGCCCACAGTCATCAGTCTTCCAGAAACAAGAGCATATCTCGATACGGCTTTGCTCTTATGAAAACCGAAACTGACCGAAAATTTGAGCAATATTTCGTCATCTCGTTGTTACAGGTGTGAAGGTGTGTAAGGCATGGCCGAACGTCATGGGAAGTTATAAACCAATCTGAAAATGTCGGTTGATGATGATGCAAAGGAGGAACTGGCTTCTCTAATTCTGGTACGAATGTGATTGTATAGGAAGCATTTTATTAATTTTCATATGCTCAAGTATATTCTACCAATATTCCAGAAATTCCAGTTAGATATTAGAAGAAGGTGTACTTTTAGGAGAAAGAGAGGGATTGTGTGTAAGTCGGGTTTTTTTTAATTAGAATCTCATTTCACAGTCAAGATCCAAATAAATAGCACAAGTGTCACAATGTTTAATAACTAGAAATTGATAATAGACATATCATAAATACGGATTGATCCTTGGCATTTTGAGCTAATACCTCAAGTCCCAACCCCTTGTTGGGTATTAAAACTACTCGACCACCTGCCAAATATGAACCCTCTACGGAATTTGTCCTACCGGATCTTGTGTTGAACAATGGAAAGAAGAAATCACTGCAAAATAAAAAATTGCAAGAAAAAGAACACCAAGTTTTAACGAGGTTCGACAACTTGCCTACGTCCTCGGGAACCACACAAATAATTTCCTTTAATATAAAGAAGATTATAAACTTGCAAAGGGAAGATCTCAAACTTGAGATCTCTCAAAAATAAAGAAGCAACAGAGACTCTCTGTTCTTCAAATAAGGTGTGAGATTTTCAAACAGGAAAATCTCCCCAAAAAAATCGCTACAGAAACTCTTCACAAATCACCGAGATTTTCCTCTAAAAATCTCGTGCTCAAAGTCATTGTGGAGAAGACGCTCTTAAAGCCACCGCCAAGAGAAAAAAATTGCCTCGAGAATCTCTCAACCAATTTCTTGTGCATAGGGTTCCCTTTTATAGGGGAACCCTAACGACATATTGTCATGACCTGTTAACGACCTCGCCTGCGAGAAGCTCGAGCTCGCCTGCGCCTCAACCTCGCCTGAAGTTGCGTACAACTCTAGTTTCCGAATGGTAACTGCTTTAGTCAACATGTTCGTATGATTTTGGCTCCCCAAAATCTTTTCCAACTGTAACTTCCCATCCTCAATCATCGAGCATATGAAGTGGTAACGTACGTCGACGTGCTTCGTTTTGGTATGAAATACTGGGTTCTTAGCAAGGTGTATAGCACTCTGGCTATCACAATAAAGAACATTGTTCCCTCGCTTCAGACTCAACTCATCCAGGCACCTGGTTAACCAAATCATTTCCTTGCTCACCTCGGTCACTGCGACATATTATGTTCAGTTGTAGACAACGTCACAATCTTCTGCAAGCGTGAGACTCAACTCACTGCTGTCGACCCTAAAGTATAAACATACCCCGTAGTTCTTCGTCTTGTATCATGATCACCGGTAAAATCTGCATCTACGTATCCTTACAGTACCAACTCCTTTCTCCCGAAACATAGTGGCATATTCGTAGTCCTTCTCAGATATCACAATATCCACTTCATGGCCTCCCAATGTTGTTTCCCTAAGTTGTTTGCAAACCTGCTCACAACTCCCACTGCATGGGCAATATCCGGTCTTATGCAAACCATTGCATACATCAGACTACCAATGACCGGTGAATAAGACACCTTCCTCATGTGCTCATTCTTCCTCATGTGCTCCTTCTCTGCATCAGTCTTGGGCGATTGTTTTCCAAATAACTTGAACTAGCTTTTAAGGGGCGTGCTAACGACCTTAGCATTCTATATGTTGAATCTCTGAAGTACTTTCTCAATGTATTCAAACTGACTCAACCTTAGCGTCCCCTCAGTCGCATCCTGGCTGATCCGCATCCTAAGAATCTACTTTGCTGCACCTAGATCCTTCATAGCAAACTCTTTTGCTAACTGCTTCTTCAGTTTGTTTATCTCCTGTAAACACGGTCCTGTAACTAACATGTCATTAACATTTAGTAATAACATGTAGACGGTAAAAAAAATACCTCTATGAGCTTGCAGGAAATTCACCTGAGTGATCAACTCGCCTGCACGAGTCAGAATCAGCAGGAGATAGCGGAATTTTGCCTTTTACACAACTCGCCTGCCCGAGTCCAAAGTCGAATCCGCCTGCAAATCTCAAGGCTGTCAGTGCAGCTGGGTATATGCTACCCCATGTACCGGCGCCGGCCTTCCCATCCCTCTCGACCTGAGAGGGGAGAGAGCACAGTACTCCAGGACCGTCGAGTAGCCGTTCACGGTACGAGTGATCGGACAGGTGTCAGATCCACCTGAACATTCATAAATGCGGTTCACCTCACCCATCCAGGTCGAGAGCTGGATCCGCCGTCACTCGGCAAGTTGGCCAGACCCACTCGAGTACTTTACACCTACTTCACCGTTTCTCCTGACCGGAAAGGAGAAGGCACCATGCTCCAAGCATGCCGAACGGCCACACACAGTACGAATGATCGGACAGATGCCAAATCAATCTACGAACTCATAAATGTGGTTCATTAATGCTGGTCAAATCCACTCGAATAGTGGGCGGCCGTTGCCTCACATACAAGGATGTGCCTTCCCATTCTATGTGACACGACATAAAGCATAATCCCTTGAATGACTATTCATAGTACCGAGAGGCGGCAAGACATCTCTCAACAGGATATGGTCACATCCCATGATTCAAGGAGCGACCACGCCGCTTCTCTGCTATTTAGAAACTTCTTTCAGCCACGAAGAAGGGGGTTCAAACTCGGTTCAAGTTCAGTTCAGCTTTTCTTCCAAGTCAAGAAGAAGAGATTCAGCTGTTTAACCGTGCAAGTGATTCGCTCATAATTGAACCAGCTAATTGAACCATTAGCTCTCGATCCCCAGTAGGAGCGAGACCAAGTTGTTTGCATAATCCTTGCATTACAGCACCACTGCCTAGTTCTGAGCTCCTATCGCCGGCGAACTAAGCAGACCTGAACTCCATCGACTCGAGCTTCTACTGCGTACTGAAGCTCTCCAGCAACCTCGATCGAACGGTCCAAGGGAAGCAGACTCGACACAAGCATTGAACGAAGCATCCTGTAGCCACCTAAAATCCCCACACTAAACAAAGAGGGCATTCCCTCTGCTTCTGTTGTAATTTTGATTCATTAGTTTGTAATAAGCTTTTTTTATCAATACAAACGAAACTCCCTGTTTTTGGGAAATCCAAATTTACACCTACATAACACGATATAGCTGGACTCGAACCTCTTGAAATAGCAGTAATGATCTGAATTGTATCTGTCATAGCCATTGCTCTGCATGAAGTTATCGAACTTTTTATACCACTGTCTTAGGGCCTATTTCAATCCGTATAAGCTCTTCTTAAGCCTACACAACATCTCTTCCTTTCCTTCCTCAATGAAGCCAACATGTTACTTCATGTAGATTTTTTCATCCAAGTCACCATGAAGAAAGATAATCTTCACATCTAACTACTTAAGGTAGAGGTTTTCAGTAACTACCAAGCTCAACACTACTCTGATGGTTGTGAGCTTCACAACGGAGAAAATATCTCTGTATAATCCACCCCTTCCCGCTGTTGGAACCCCTTAACGACTAATCTGACCTTGTATCTCTTCCTTCCATCAGTCTCCTGCTTGACCCGATAGACCCACTTGTTATGTAAGGTTTTTTTCAGTACAGGTAGCTGGGCTAACTCTCATGTCTCATTCGAGTGGAGAGAATCCATCTCTTCTTGCACCGTATGCTCCCACTGCTAAGATTCATTCACTTGCATAGCCTCCTCATAACATTCTGGTTCTTCGCTATCTATCAAAAGTAGGTAGTCTAGTAATGAGAGATACCTGAGATTCGGTTTGGGTAACCTAGATGACCTCCTAAGCTCCTCACCTTGGGTAGTCAGTTCTGCACCTGGAGTTTCCTCCGTTCTTTGGTTAGAATTAACATTGTGTCCTCCATATGAAAGTTCTATCAAATCCATATACTCGGATGCGCCCACATTTGTAGTGTTGCTCCTACTGCTTTGATCAGCCTTAGCATTGTCTATGTCCTTGTACATCACCTCCTCATTAAATATGACGTCTCGGCTCCTAATGATTTTTCTATTCTTCTCGTCCTAAAGATGATACCTGAACTCATCAATGTCGTACCTAATGAATGTATACTTTAGAGACTTAGCTTCCAGCTTGTCCCTGACATGATCACTCATATGGACATATGTCACGTAGCTAAAGACTCTCAAGTGTGAGAGGTTAACTTTCTTGCCATGTCAAACCTCTTCCGGAATCCCAAAGTTCAATGGAACTGATGGTCCGTGATTTATCAAGTGCGTTGCTATATGCACCGCATCCGCGTAAAAAGTTTTTGGTGGACTTGCATGTAGACACATGCTCCTTGTACGCTCCGTCAGCGTTCATTTCACCCTTTCTGCAATTCCATTCTTTTGCGGTGTCCCTGGAGTAGTCCTTTCCAAACGAATCCTGTTCAGAGCATAGAACTTCTTGAACTCCTTTAGTTCATATTCTCCACTATTGTCTGATCTTAGATACTTCACTTGCAGATCTGTCTCATTCTCCATCATGGATTTCCACTTCTTGAAGATGCTAAACACCTCTGACTTGTGCTTCATGAAGTTTACACACACCTTTCTCAAGTGATCGTCGATAAAAGTAACGTAGTACGCCGAACCACCAAGAGAAGACACGTTAATTGGACCCCATACATCTGTATGAACAAGCTCTAGCTTGTGAGCTTTAGATGGTCTTTCACCCTTCTGAAAACTAACTCTCTTCTGCTTCCCGAAGATACAGTCTTCACAAACACCGACTTCCACCGAATCAATGCCGGTTAGCTTTCCTTCTGAGTGTAGAATCTTCATGCCATTCTCACTCATATGTCCCAGCCTATTGTGCTATAGATCTGCACTCTCCTTTCCTACTACAATTACAAGGGTGTCACTCGTGTGTGAAGTTAGGTATAGTGTACCGGTCTTGTTGCCACGGGCAACCATCATGGTACCGTTGGAGATTTTCCACGAATCTCTTGTGAATGTTGTTACATAGCCTTCTTCTCCAAGTTGGCCAACCGAAATAAGATTCCTCTTTAGCTTCAATATATGTCTAACGTTCTTCAGAGACCACTTGGAACTGTATTTGCACATCACCTTTTCCAACAACACTACATGGTTTATTGTCCCCCAAGTATACTTTCTCAAAGTCCCTTGCTACATAGTTCTAAAATATCTTTCTATTAGCAGTGACGTGGAATAAGGCTCCCGAATCAATGACTCATGAATCAGAATCGCTATCCATAGTGAGGATCAATACATCTTGCACAATATGAGCCTCCTGCTCATTTTTTGTCCTTCTTCGGTGCTTTACAGGTAGAAGACATATGACCCTCTTGGCCGCAGTTCCAGCATTTCCCTTTAATAGGTCTTACCTTTGAGTTCGACCTCTTCTTCTTCGACTTCGATCGATTCTTCTTTTGGTTTTCCTTATTATTGTTTCTGCCTCTATGCTAGAGACTTAAGGCTGAACCTGAACCTTCTGATTCATTTGATTTTCTTCTAACATCCTCAGATAGAATCATAGCTACCACCTCATTCAGCTTTAACTTCTACTTTCCTGTCGAATTGCTAATTACGATCACACAACATGCCCAACTCTCTGGCATCTACGATAGTATTAATAGGGCATGCACTTTATCATCAAACGTGATATCGACTAAGATGAGTTGATCAACAATCGTGTTGAGCTCGCTGAGATGCATCGTGAAGGAACATCTTTCTGCCATCTTGAGGTTGAATATCATCTTGACAAGATGTACCTTATTTGTAGCTGACGGTTACTCGTACATCGATGAGAGCACTTCTATAAGCCCCACTGTCGTCTTCTCCTTTAAAATGTTGTGTGCTACTGATTTTACGAGTGACAATCGGATCTTCTCTAAGGTCTTTCGATCCAATATTTCCCAGTCCTCGTTAGATTTCTCTTTCTTCTTTCCTTTTGCTTTACTCATTAATGGGCGATAAAAATCCTTTTGGTACAAATAGTCTTCCATTTGTGACTTCCAGTAGGCAAAATCTAATTCGTCAAATTTCTCAATTTTAGATTTTCCTTCTTCTGTCATTTCTTACACACATAGATCTGAACAAGGGCTCTAATACCAGTTGTTAGGTATTAAAATTACTCGACCATCTATCAAATATGAACCCTCTACGGAATTTACCCTACCGGATCTTGTGTTGAACAATAGAAAGAAGAAATCACAACAAAATAAAAAATTAAAAGAAAAATAGAACATCAAGTTTTAACGAGGTTCGGCAAATTGCCTACGTCCTCAGGAGCCACACAAATAATTTCCTTTAATATAAAGAAGAGTACAAGCTTGCAAAGAGAAGATCTCAAACTTGAAATCTCTTTAAAAGAAAGAAGCAACAGAGACTCTCTGTTCTTCAAATAAGGTGTGAGATTTTTAAACAGAAAATCTCCTAAAAAATAGATACAGGAACTCTTCACAAATCATCGAGATTTTCCTTTGAAAATTGTGCTCAAAGTCGTTGTGGAGAAGACGCTTTCAAAGCCGCCGCCAAGAGAAAAAAATTGCCTCGAGAATTTCTCAACCAATTTCTCATGCACAGGGTTCCTTTTTATAGGGGAACCCTAGTGACAGACTGTCATGACCTGTCAACAACGTCGCCTACGAGAAGCTCGAGCTCACCTGCGCCTTAACCTCGCCTGAATCACGCCCACTCTCGACTCGACCTCGCCTGTGAAGCTCGAGCTCGTCTGTGCTCGACTCGACCTCGCTTGCATCAATTCGACCTCGACCTCGCCTCAATCTGGAGCTCGCCTAAAGGACACCTCACCTCGCCTGTGTCGTCGACCTTGTCTGAAGGTGTGGGTCTACACCTTAAGACCAACTCCCCTAGGTCACTTTCAAAGTAATCAAAAGCTGATTTACTCCAAGTAAAATGATAGATACTATCATATTGTTGCATGTAATAGCTAATTATTTTACCACAAATTATTTTTGGATCCAAAACAATAAAACCAATTATGAGGCAAGTGATATGTTGATTTGTCAATAATCAATATTGGATGGCATCCTAAGAAAAATAACCACATTGTGCCTTATCCATACATTCACACTTCGATATGTCAAGATTGCCATGATCATTGTTGTTTCAACATCCTCAGATGTTTAGCATGGTAACAATAGTTTTAAGTCAGAATAGTTTTCTGAATCCATGAACATTAATTAAAATCTCAACAACACAACCCCAATATACACTCTAATTGTTTCCAGAGTTAAACAAACTATATAGAGCATAAAAATCTCTAAGATTAGCAAACCATTAATATTTTCAAATTCTTTATCAAAATCTTCGCTATCAAAAGAACTCCTAGGTTCCCAAACTTTGAACTTTGACCTTTATCAGCAAACGATAAAGATACAAAACAATTCTCAAAGTCCCTAAAATAAAGAACTCCTGGTACTTCATAACAACGTGTAACAATACGAGATCTACCAACACTCATCACCACTAAACCGTCATAGTGAGGGAGTTCTAGGGCTTTGATTTGTGAGATATTATAATGAAGGATTTGACCCCCACAGCCTTGAAAAACTCTTACTTGTCACGCACAACATCTCTGGATTGTTTCAACGAGCAGAGTTGCCCTTAGATTCAATATCTATACTATTTCTTCATCAATCTATACTTAAATTCATCGAATGATGGTTTCTTTAACAGAAAGGCTGTAAGATCTTTCATATTTTCTAAGCTTTAATTTTGATTGTTTGGTTTGTTTTTATAGAGTACTCGAGCAGGTTGGAACTAAGGGTTAGGTAGGCTAGATGTTGCTCATTGTGAAGAGTTAGGTTAGACGACTGGTTTCAGATAGATTCTAAGGTGTGGTCTTGTAAGCCTACTAATCGAGTTTGTGATTCAAGAGAATTTTTTGCATAGTGAAGAAGCCCCTCTGTGAGAAAGAAGAGTGCAAATAGGATTATTATCTGAACCATCATAAAATCTTATGTGTTTCTGATTGGTTGTTTTTTGTGGTTGATTATCGTTGATCCTTTTATTTTATCTATTTTGCTACATAATCTGTATTTTTAGCAGAAAATGATAGCTACCCTAATCATCCCCCTTCTAGGCTTGCATCTCAGATCAAACAAGTGGTATCAGAGCCTTGTTATCTATCTTTCACAACTTAGGGTTGACATGTCTAGTTTGACTGATACAATGGCTTTTCTGATGGAGCAAACTGCACCTATTAGAAAGCATGTATGAGAGTCTTTTTTTATCCACTAATTTTGATGCTTGGAGTAGTATAGAGAATGACTACAGTGAACGTACTAATTTCGCTGCAAAAGCTATGAATGCTCTTTATTGTTATTTAACTACTAAAAAGTTTAGTCATGTATCAAATTGTTCTACTACACAGAAAATTTTGAAAATTTTAAAGTTACACATGAGAGAATTTCATAGGTAAAAGAGGCAAAACTTACAATGCTTGTGAGTAAGTATTAGAATTTCAAGATAAATGCCTCAGAGAGTATTCAGGATATGTTCACCAAATTCATGAACATTGTGAGCAAAGCAAAAGCTTTGAAGAATGAGTATGATGACAAGGAGTTCGTATGAAAAAAAATTTCATTCTCTTTCTAGGAATTGAGAACCAAAGTTAATGACTATTGAAGAATTGTAAACTTTTTTGAATCAAATCTTAAGAATCTTGTAGGAAATCTTCTCACTTAAGAAGTGCAATTAAAAGAGAGAGAAGATAATTCAGAAGATAACTTGAAGAAGAAGTCATTAATCCTCAAAGCAAAAAAGGAGAAATCCTGATTCACGAAGAAGAAAATTCAAGCTTAAGTTCTGAAGATGAAAATAGTCAAGTTGGACTTATTATAAAGGGTTCAACTCTTTTCTCAAAACAAAGACTAGACAGAATGCCTACAAAATAGATAAAATTAATATACAAATAAGGTAAATAAATATATCTAGTAAATCTAAAACTGCCTTATTTATTATCATTATAGAAACCAAGTCACTACAAAAACAAATGCCCATTGAGCAAGAAAGACAAGAAGAGAAAGGGCAAAAGTTTAAATGTGACAACCTGAGACATGACATCAATGAAGAATTAGAAGTTGTCTTGAGTGAGGATTAGAAGAAAGCGAATCTATATCTTATGGGGAGAAACAATGCAACTTCAGATTTAAAACAAGGTGAAACATATGACTCTAAAAGTGAAAGTTTAGAGAACGAGGTATATCCTTTATATGATGAGTTGTATTCCAAGTGTAAAGAAATGCTAAAACAATTTGATAAAATTAATGAAGTGATATAAAAAGAGTAAATGCAAATTTGAGAAAAGAAAATAAAACCTTATGTGAGAAAG
>NC_033794.1:89814733-89823560 GCF_001876935.1 Asparagus officinalis | reverse complement strand
CATCTTGTGACACCACTGCAATTGATTGCACACAGTGTTCTGTTTTTCAAGATTAAAATTCATGTTTATCTAAGAAACTAGAAGAAAAATCATTGAAAAATAAAAAATTAGTTGTTAATGTAAACAAATTATTGTGTGATTCATCTTTTGAACAAATAAAATCTAAAACAAAATGCACTACTATTATTTCTGAGAATGAACAACTAAAGTCTAAAAATATTGATTTGAAAAAGGTTGTGAACAAATTTTCTTTGTGTTCTAAAGTCTTAAACATGATTCTTTCCAATCAATAATTTTATAAAAGCTAAAACTAGACTTGATTATTCATATTCATTAAAACATAAAAAATTTCAACCTTCATTTGTAAAAAGAAATTATTTGAGCCTTTTTGCACATATTTCTAATGTGTCATCCACTATGTGCACTATATGTGATAGAATACAACATATTTCAAGAAATTAACACATGCAATATAGAGTTAAGACCATTAAATAGATTTGGGTACCTAAAGATATAACTCCTAATCAATGTAGACCAATGTCGATACCTAGGTCACACCTATCTGCTTTTCTATGGAACTATAGGAAGACCAAGGATGGAGGCAACATCTAGGACTTGCTCAAAGGAGTGCTAGATTAAAATCCAATCCTTGGTCTAAAAGAAAAATAAAGTGGCATAGATTTTTATTTTTTTTTCTGCCCCCTTATATGGATAAGTTTTTATCTCAAGTATTCTTTCTTTATCAATCTATAACATATTTTTTCTTTTCTTTTGCCTTTTAAAAAAAAATTTAGGGTTAACATCGATGGTCTAACCTGACCATCTATGGTGAACCATTGATGGGTAGTAAAGAGGGGGCTGTAGTTTTGTTTTTTTTACTGTTCTACCTTTTTTTATTGTTGTCTCTCAATTTCTTCATTTTACCTTTGATTTTTTTGTTGTTGCTGAGATCTTTAGGAGATTATCATCACTATTTTATGATCCAATCTCATTTGAATCATCATTAAGGTAAATTTCAAAAAAAACCTAATTTTTTTTATCAAAATCTAGCGTTTTATGCAATGGTTGTGATGGATCTTGTTGAGTATGAGTTGTATGTGGCTAAATATGATGTTTGGAATTGAATTAATTAAGTTTATTGCATGAGATTGCACAAATCTTGGATTGAAATTGACGGGTCTATTCATCAACCTTCGATGGTGGATGAACACCATCAATGACGTGCAGGAATTCATCGATGGCCAGACAGCAAAATTGTTGTTTTTGACATTATATCATGATTTTTCTAATTCTTTTTTATTCTAGCCCTTGTATATGTGTATTTTCTATACTAAACCATGGTTATTTACTATTATAGAGAATGCTAGGGGGAAAACATACCCGAGGTGATCAACCTTCCTTGAGAGTCGTACAAGAGAAGTATAAGAAACATCTCTTTGTCTTTGTGAGAGGAGTCGATATATGAAATCTGGAGGAGTATCCTAATATTGTTAGGATACTGGATAGAGTAAGGATGAGCTCTATGATGGATAAAGAGGGCGAGAGAGCAAATGTCACCCTTGTGAGGGAATTTTATATGCATTTCAATAGAGAGACCAGGTCTAATGTTGTTGTTTCTTAAGTGAGAGGAAAGGAGATCAAGATTAGTGTGACCTATACCAGGAAGGTTCTAAATCTTCTAGACCCTCTTACGAATAGCAAGGATGTGTTTGATTACTCTACAGGTATAGTAGCAGGTTCTGAGGGCTACAATAGGATGATGGAATTTTTTGTGGGAGGATACATTCTAGTATCTTCAACTTAGGACATCTCAAGCCTGAGTTTATTCTTCTCAACCTTTTCGTCAAGTTCGACTTATATTCGAGTACCGCTTACACCACCATTAGCATTTGGATGTTGTATTAATGTATTGACTTGTGAGGAGTAAGTCTTTTGATCCCACATAGCTTATATTTAGTTGCATGCGTATGCTTGCCTCTGCTGCTAGGGAGGTTGTTGAGAAGAAGTTCTGCCAAAAGACTCAAGTGGTTTATATTAGACCCTAGAGGGGAGGGTGATTAGGGTCTTATGCTAATCTAATCCGATTTTACTCTAATTAAAACTAATTCAAACTATTCTTCTTGCAAGATAGATATACAATATGTTATAAGCAAGAATAAGCAATATGAGCAAATGAATATATCCTAGCAATGAGATATACTATGAAATATATGCAAGGATATATAAACTAACACAAGGGTGAAATAAACAATCTACAAATATGATAGGATAATTTACGATGGCGAAAAGAATGTAATGAACACTAAGCACAAATGAAACACCAAAGCAAACTCAAACACAAGCAAATGATCACGGAGTTCGGACCTTCCGTCCTACGTCTCCGCTCCCCACTCCCGGGGAGAAATTCACTATCACAATCGGGTTTTCGACGCTCACCCGAATAACGTTTACACCTCACAATGTCAGTTTTTAACGCTTACCGATCAACGTTTACACCTCACACTCTCACTCGGTTTTCTAGCTCACCGAAAACTTTACAACAACACACTCGGTTTTCTAGCTCACCAAAAACCTTACAATCTCACAATATAACAAATGATTTGTTCTTTATAATAGATGAGAACACAATGTAAGCTCACTCTCAATGATACAATCCCACAACCCAAATATACTATGAATATAAATACAATAAGCTCAATGGTTGTGTGTGTGTAAGCAAAGAGAAATAAATCAAAACTAAGCTCAATATAATTCTAGCTTAATAACAATGATAATCAAATATATATAAAAGAGCTAGAAATAGAGTTTAGAAAACTTCTCAATAGATCAAGAGAACGAGGGAGTATAGTTGGATGCTCAAACACCAATAGATGATCTCCTCAAGCTCTTGTGAAATAGATTTCACAAACTCAAACACTCAAATGCTTAAAAGCTTCTTAAACACGGTTTTAAACACAAAAAACAAGCTTAAACCCTTGTTAAAATCTTTTAAAACATTCTCATGGTGTATCAAATGATAAATACAATGGGGGTATATATAGGGTAGAAGAAAACAACCCCCAAAAACCACTAAAAGACAAAATTCAGCAAGTTACTGTTACTGTGCAACGGTAAGATTGGCGGTTGACCGTGGTGGTCGACCGTGGCGGTCGATCGTGAGAAGAGAAATTATAAAACTGGTCTCCGAACTGCTGACGGTCGACCGTACTGTAGCACGGTCGACCGTGGCGGTCAACCGCACTTTTTTAGATTTTGACAGATGCTGGAATTTTACGTATCTGACTTTATAAAATCAATTAAAAATAGTAAATCAACTAGATGCTGGAATTTTACGTATCTGACTTTATAAAATCAATTAAAAATAGTAAATCAACTCCAAAAATCATAAAATTTTGAGAGAAGGTTCTAGACATATAGATAAACATCTTAGAGAAATAATTTCTGAAATATCACTTTCTAGTTAAGAGAAATAAATTTTTTAACACAGATATACAGTTTTTGAAAAAACTGCTGACAACCCGGTTTTGTAAATTCAATTGAAAATAACAAAACAACTCTAAAATTAGTAAAATTTGGGGAAATATTTGTATATATGAAGATAAACATGTAAACGAAGAAATTTTTTAAATCGTATTTCCCAATTGTGAAAACGCATAAGTTTTGTAAAAACATGCATGGACACATGCACGTACATGAACAAAAAAACTTGATTTTTCGAAAAACGAGTTCAAACATCTTGGAAACACTTTAGAATAGATTTGTAGACATTATACGAGATATGAAAATAGTGTGAACAAGTCTTCAATCCATAAACACAATATTTTTCTAAATACAATAGAATACGAAACAAACAAAAGTGTATATGAAGATATTGTGTGTATATGATTGAGCTTAGAGTACCAACACACATAATATATAAACCTAAACTAAATTACCCAAGCTTGATCTTGATCTTCAATAAGCTTGACTTGGTACACTTGCGGAAGAAGCTTAAACTTGTATCTTTAACTTGAATGTACATTGCTTCACTCCACTATTCTGCCAACCTCCATTGGATATGATTGTTGAAGCTCTATTCCATCCATCCTCCAACTCGTTGTTTGTCTATAATAGATACAAAACATAAATACTAGACAAATATGTTTGGTGGTAAATTATTTGTTAAACATCATCAAAACAAAGAGGCCAACAGTTTATCCACTTCTTATCACTTGGATCTGTCAAGACTATCTCGCTAGAAGACTTAGTTGGTTTATGCATTTCTTATCACTCGGATATGTGAAGACCAATAGATTCCTTTTTACACTGCTGATAGATATGAGAAGGGGAGAGCTTCACTTTTGGCTGAGATTGCTAGGAAGAGCATAACTGCCAGGGGGAAGGGCGAGACCACTACTCAATTATTTGAATCCCAGACTTTTACTTCATAGGCCCTAGGTTGCTCCAGATCTACTCAGTGGACTCTGTAGACTCTAGGAGAGAGTGTGGAGAAGATGAGGAGGGACATGACGATGCAGTACACCTATTCGATGCATCTCTACAGTACATCATGGGAGCTCTTCGTCAGATGAATCCATCTCTTAGTAGACAACCAGTTATGGTGACTTCTTCACTGGATCAGCATAGCATATAGAAGCTCCTTATCCATCCACTTCATATGGCACTGATGGAAGAGATGATCAGTACAAGGAGATGCAGGGAGATGATGAATATGATGAATAGAGGATTGAGAGAGTATCTTCTTTTAGTTAAATGGAGGTTGTATTTTGTTTTTGTTATTTATATTATTATGGACATGTGTATTCTTTTGTGATGCTTGAGATACATGGTCTGTACTAAGTTATTATCTGTATTTTGATTGATAGATAGTTAGCTTAGTAAGTTCCACACATTTGCATGCTCACTTTCCTATTGTATGTACAAATTTTGGATTTTTTTGATTTTTTTTCTTTCTCTTTTTTATTTTTTTGGGGTTGTTTATTTGATTTTTTTGTTTATTTGATTTTTTTTATCTAAAAAATTCTCTTTGTTTCCTTTTATTTTCTTTAAAAAATAAAAACTTTGTACATGTCTATCTATTGCTTTTACAAGATTGATCCAAATGAGATTATTCTTCTGCGATATACGTTGATTATGTCATACGGATTCACATATAATTTTTTTTAATCTATATTTTTTTGTACATAATGATCAAAATGATGATTATATGTCATGTTGCTTACATGAGATATTTTATGCAGTAAGTTTACACACCTATTTTTATACTTATCCTGTTTTGTGATGTGAAATAGTAGTAGAGAGCCTTATTTTTTGTTTATAGATATTTTTTGTTATATAAAGTATTTTTTTGTTCTCATACTTGACTTGGCTAATGCACAAATCATTATATTTATATGTACAGAAGTGCATTTTTTTAAAATATCAATCACACAAAAAGAGTGTATTCGTTAAAAAATGATCAAAGGTCCACACTCCTATAAAATCTACGGAAAATTGTGTATTCATTAAAAGATGGTCAAAGACCCACACTCATGGATTTTTCTTTGTCTATATTTCAAAGGGTAGCCATCATGTACTAAAATATATCATATTTATAGATTGTGTGAATTGCCCCCAAACAATATCATTCTTCCTCCTAAATCCTATATAATTGGGGTAATAGGGAAACACTTTGGTCCTTAGTATCTAAGGTTGAAATAGTTCAAGTCTTATTAATTGCTCAATATTCACTTTAACATACCTAAATTTGTCCAATGAACTAGTATAAATCTTTTCACTATTAATTTTACACAATTTACACTAATATTTAATCTTTTGTGTGTGCTTTTTAACATGTTTTTCTCTTGTATTTACGTGTTTTGTCATTAAATTTTGATCTCTTATGCTATATTCCTATAAAATTTTTGTGTGAAACAACGTACTTTTCTCTCCCATACATATTTTGGATGACTTTTATTTGAATTTCTCTTATTTGAAGTTTATCTCTTAGTCTATTTTATGCTTTTGCTAATAACAAAAGGGAGAGAATTTTGTGTGAAATTTAAAACTTTGATGATTTTTGCATGAGTGGAGTTTTTGTTTAAGCGGTTTCATGTTTGAATATTTTTTGAACCACTCAATGCATTATTTTAGGTGGAATTTTAGCAATACATTTGCTTGATTACACTTTTTATGAATGCATGAATTTAGGAGGAGCATTGCATATCCTTTCCTTTTGCATGAGAGTGTATTTGTGCTTATTATTGGTATTTATATATTTCAAATATGCATGTATTTTAGTATTTCAAGTTTGTTATCAAAAGGGGGAGATTGTTAGGATGAAGTCTATACAATAGCTCTTGTTTGAGTAATAACAAACTCTCATTTGTAACAATAAATGTTTAAAAATATATAATAGAGCTGAAGATAGATATAAGAAGTGTACGAGGTAAAACGAAGCAAAAATCAGCTTAAAAGTTGATTTTGACCTCCTCACTATCGATGGTCATAGTGAGTCATCGATGGTGGTATGAGCTCATCAATGTCTGCAGTGACTCATCGATGGCTATAGTCTATAGGGATATATTGATGATTTTTCAGGGAAAGGTTTTTAGATCATCGATGATATGCAGGAACCCATCAATGAGAACTTGACAACATTAATGGTCGAGAGCCACCATCGATGTTAAAGTTAGTTGATTGCAGATTTTAAGTTTTAATCTCAGCGGTTTGTCATTCCTTTGAGCTTCAAACTCTATCACGTTTAGGATATCTCTTTTATACTCTATTGGGGGAGGGGGGAGGAGGGGCAGGGGGAGAAAAGGGGAGTTAAGTGTACGAGGTAAAACGAAGCAAAAATCAGCTTAAAAGTTGATTTTGACCTCCTCACTATCGATGGTCATAGTGAGTCATCGATGGTGGTATGAGCTCATCAATGTCTGCAGTGACTCATCGATGGCTATAGTCTATAGGGATATATTGATGATTTTTCAGGGAAAGGTTTTTAGATCATCGATGATATGCAGGAACCCATCAATGAGAACTTGACAACATTAATGGTCGAGAGCCACCATCGATGTTAAAGTTAGTTGATTGCAGATTTTAAGTTTTAATCTCAGCGGTTTGTCATTCCTTTGAGCTTCAAACTCTATCACGTTTAGGATATCTCTTTTATACTCTATTGGGGGAGGGGGGAGGAGGGGCAGGGGGAGAAAAGGGGAGTTCTAGGATTTTGATTTGTGAGAGATTACATTGAAGGATTTGATCCCCGGAGCCTTGAAAAAATCTTACTCATCATGCGCAACATCTCATGAGTGTTTCATCTAGGAAAATTGCCCTTAGATTCATCATGTATAATTTTTCTTCATTGAGCTACACTTATATTCATCGAATAACGAATTATTTAACAAAAAAGCTAGAAGATCTTTCATACTTTCTGAGCTTTAACTTTGGTTGCTTGGTTTTGTTTTGAACTTATTTTTATGGTGTAATCAAGTTGGTAGGAATTGAGGGTTAGGTCTAGCTAGGACAAGGTGTTACTCATTATGGAGAGTTAGGTTAGACGACTAGTTTCGAGTAGATTCTAGGGTATGGGCTTGAAAGCCTACTAAATCGGGTTTGTGATTCAGAAGAACTTTTTCCATAGTGAGGAAGCTCCTTTTGCAAGAAGAGTGGATGTAAGAGCATGTTTGGCAACTTCTTATTTTTTTAGTCCTTATAAGTTACTTATTAATTATTCTCAAAACTTCTTATAAGTATGTAAAAAAATAAGTTATTTGGTAGACCCCTTAACTTATAAGGAGATATAAGTAGTTATGTGTTCGGTAAACTAATAACTTATAAGTTGTGCTAAATGTCAAATGGCTAAAATTGACATATTATTGTAACTCCATTTATATTAATCAGATAATTAATAATAACAAATTTATTAATTATTAAAAAGTAAATAATTTATAATTAATTATTTCAAATTAATTATGATTATTAATTAATAAAATTGAGATTAATTAATTAATTTCATTGTAATGAAATATTATTATTAATAAAGTTAATTAAAAAATAGTTAACTCATATAAAAATCTATTTGATTACTTTTTTTATATATTGCATTATATTATGATTATTAATTACTAATGTTGAGATTGATTAATTAAATTCATATTAGCAAAATATTATTATTAATAAAATAATTATTTTAAAATTAGTTTTTTCATAATAAGAAACATATTAGGTTAAAATATATATTACATTTTTTGTGATTACTAATTAAAAATATTTTGATTAATTAATTATTGTCATATTAATATAATATTATTAATAATAAAATAATTAGCATATATAATATTAAACTATTGTCATAATATTATATATATTCAATATTACTATAATATATTATAATATTATATATAAATTATTATTATTATTATTATTATTATTATTATTATATTATAATATATATAATATTATATATTTTTATTAATTAATTAATAATATTATTCACTTCATAATAAGAAAATATTTAACTAAGTGAAGGTAATAGGTGAACATTTATGTCGTTTGGCCAGAACAAGGAAAGTTCCTTATAAGTAGCTAAAAAATAAGTTGGAAAATCCCAACTTATTTTTTAGTTACTAATAAATAACAAATAGGTAACATAAGCGACTCTCACTAAACACAATATTGTCAACTTAGTAAAATGTTACTTATAAGAAGAAATAAGTAAGTTGTCAAACATACACTAAGACTGTTATTTGAACCACTTTAAATCGTGTGTGTTCTGCATAGGTTGCTTTTTGTGTTTGATTATTGTTAATCGCTTTATTTTATCTATTTTGTTGCATATTCTACA
>NC_033794.1:89813995-89814644 GCF_001876935.1 Asparagus officinalis | reverse complement strand
GCTACTGGGTTTTGCTTGGTTCTTCCTCATGTCCTATAGGAGAGCCCTAGATGCAATGAATAGTTAAACACAATTTGGAGTGTTTGCACTTAAATTCCCCAAAGTTTATTATGCTTTTATTTTTGATATTCTAAAAAAAATTGAAAAAAAAAACTCTAAACACTAGTAGAAAATTACACATCCTAGACGGAAAATTCCGTCTAGAAAAATCAAAAATCCGTCTAGAATGAGTATTCTAGACGGAATTCCGTCTAGAATACCCGTCTAGGAAGTTTCCGTCTAGGATACTGTATTCTAGACGGAAATTCCGTCTAGAATACATCCTAGACGGATTATTCTAGACGGAAAAAATTTCCGTCTAGAATACATCCTAGACGGAGTATCCTAGACGGAAATTTCCGTCTAGAATACTTTATTCTAGACAGAAAAAATTTCCGTCTAGAATAGGTATCCTAGACGGAAATTTCCGTCTAGGATACCCATACTAGACGGAATTTCCGTTTTTTATTTTTTTTTAAATTTTTTTTATTAGAAAAAACATTCTAGACGGAATTTGAGCATCCTAGACGGAATTTCCGTCTAGGATACTATGCTACAGTGTTTTTTTTTTTTTTTTTTTTTTTTTTTTTGTAATCATGTTATTTTTTTT
>NC_033794.1:89807250-89813241 GCF_001876935.1 Asparagus officinalis | reverse complement strand
TACATCCTAGACGGAGTATCCTAGACGGAAATTTCCGTCTAGAATACTTCATTCTAGACGGAAAAAATTTCCGTCTAGAATAGGTATCCTAGACGGAAATTTCCGTCTAGGATACCCATACTAGACGGAATTTCCGTTTTATATTTTTTTTTTAAATTTTTTTATTAAAAAAAACATCCTAGATGGAATTTGAGCATCCTAGACGGAATTTTCGTCTAGGATGCTATGCTACAGTTTTTTTTTTGTTTTTTTTGGGTATCCAGGCTAATCCTTCATCCATTTTAAGAAACATGTACAATACACCAAGATCATCTTTGTAAGGTGAACAATGTGCCCAAAATCCATAAACAAATTACCTGACGTCAACATGAATAACAAAGCAATTTATGCAACCAAATACATGGTAGAATTGAATATATGTAAGTGATCATATAATTCATATAATTAACTACAAGAATGGAATCTTTGCATGAGTACAAATTACTACAAAAACCTCAATAAAAATAAAAAAACACAAAAAACAACAAAAATTTAAGAACTAAACTGCAACTGAGTTGCTAATCAAGCTGCATCCTCGCTGCCTAGCATCAGATCTGACGACCAGAACGCTACTCCTCCATCCTACACCCAAAAAACAAAACATCACAATTTCAACTCTTCAAATATTTAGCATAGAACTTAAGTTCTGGTATATGCTAAAATTAAATATTTATAAGTTATAACTTCTATTTCATGCAACTCAGGCATATAACTTATAAATATTTATAAATTATAACTCCACTTAATTTTAGCATAGAACTTATAAAAGATTCATACCTGCCCTTTTACAGGCTCTTGGTAGTTCCAAAACACGTAAGTCTCGATCACGTCCAATCCCATAGAATATTCTGTCTAGGAAAAAAAAGTATAATATGTTAGTATCCCAGCTTAGAATGTAAGATATAAAATTGAATCACAGGAAGCACAGATCATACTTGACATTCGTGCAAAAGATCATGCCATCAGTTAAATTAAGCCAGAGGTTCTCAGGCAGTTCCACAGATGAAAATGGAAGAGAAATATAGTCAGGTAAAATCACAATACTGTGAGTTTCTTCATAATCAGGTTCTTCACTGTCAAATCCTCCTTCCATACCTGTCAACCACAGCAACTTGGTGATGCTAATACTTCCAAGACAAGATAAGGAGCCAGATTTCTTGTGGATCAAATTATTTTTAGAAAGCACGTATTGAGTGTATAGTATTCATCATACAGTAAAATAGCAAGTTGGATAATTTCTATTTCAATTTTTAGAAAGCACATATACACCTATTCTCTTCCTCTCCTGCTCTATCAGTCAGCACACAGTAGAACACTAATATGAGTTCAAGTACCAAAGTCCTTGAAACTTGAGTAACAATAAAAGTTTAATCGCCCTAAAGTGAAATTGCAGCAATAGAACCAGTATAGTAATGAATCATGCTAACCGCTACTTAATTCCAAATCCCATTACATCTAACCTAACAGTTGCATCGCAAGATCAGATCTTTAAGACTTCGAACCAAGCATACTAAATTAGTAATATGACTGGTCATCGTAAATCCTAATGCGCACATCGGGTAGAAAATTCTACACAAATCGGCATCAAATCCCATAGAACAACTTTGGACTGTCATAATAGTGTTCAGCTGCAAAATCGAATGTGAAACTCAAATCAATAACCAAATTCCAAATACCTTGAGGCGATGATTGACGGCGGGATGGATATCAATCTTCCCACCGTCCTCCCTCTCCTCCCCCTCCCTCCCCCTCGCCCTCCCTCCTCACATGCTTCTCATGATCCGACAACGCCACATTGAAATCAAACGCCTCGTTCCTCTCCTCAAACCCTAACCCTACGTACGAAGCCGTGCTTCCCCCTCCCATCCTCGATCTTCAGCACGAAATACCTCGACGAATCGAGCATGGTCTCCACCGAGCTCTCCCTTTGTCTGGTGATCACGAAGCAGGCGGCGAAGAGATCGCCGGAGTTGGGATCCTCAAGCCTGATCTCGCAGTGGTGGTGGCAAGAGACGACGAGGAGGCGGGTGGCTCGATATTGATCGCTCTGGAAGGCCCGTCGGCCGCAACTTCGTCACGCGCTGTTGATCGAGGCGGGATCATTGAGAATGAGACCTCTCCGATGTGGAGGGCACTGGGACGCTTGATAACTGCGACTATTGGGTGGGTTCGGGGATTCAAACCCTAGAGAGATGAGACCGAAGGAGCTCCATTTATGAGAGAGAGAGAGAGAACGGAGGAGTTAGAATTACGGGGGAGGGCTTCTTATTTCGATTTTGGGCGAAAATTTGGGGCGGGGGAATTTCGATTTTGGGGGGAAAATTGATGTTTTTATTTTTTTTATATGGGCCCTAATATCCTAGACGGAAATTTCCGTCTAGGATGTATCCTAGACGGAAATTTCCGTCTAGGATACCTGGCTATTTAAAAAAAAATTTAAAAAAAGAAAAACCGTCTAGGATAAACATCCTAGACGGAAATTTCCGTCTAGGATGTTTATCCTAGACGGAATATTCTAGACGGAAAATTTCCGTCTAGTTTAATAACAAACTAGACGGAAAATTTTCCGTCTAGCATATTCCGTATAGGATACTCGATTTTCTACTAGTGAAAGTTCAACCAAATTTAACTTTGATACACCAAACATTAATTAGGGGTGGCAAACGGGTCAACCCAACCCACCCATCAAATAATCGGGTCAACCCATCTATTAAACGGGTTACCCACTAACCCAAGTGACGCATTTAATTATTTTAAAATTTGCATGTACTTAACATGGAGTCCATAGTCAAAATTTTTATGAACCTATATATCATTCATATGTTTTGTTACTGTTTAGAAGTTTAGATTTTTAGGGTGTTTTTTTGTAAAATTTGAAATGCGGGGGTGTTTTTTATAAATTTTAAAAGTTTTAGGGTGTTTTTTGCAATTATCATTTTCTTAGTGAAAATTTTCTAATTTATAAGTTTTATATCCTTTGTAAGTTTTAACTTTTCTGTTATTTTTTTAAATTTGAATTATAGGGTGTTTTTTGTAATTTTTAAATCTTTTAAGGTGTTTTTTACAAATATCTAAATTTTCACATTGCTTTTTATAAGCTATAGATTTTACGCTATTTGTAAGTTTTTAAAATTTCTAGCACTTATTTCTATAAAATTTGACTTTCTAACGTGTATTTTGCAATTTTAATACATTCAAGTTGTTTGTTGCAAATTTCAAAATTTTCGCGTTGCTATTTGTAAGTTAAAGATTTTAAACTATTTATAAGTTGTGATATTTATGCGGTCTGTTTCTATAAAATTTTACTTTCTTGAGGGTGTATTTTGTGATTTTGAAACTTTAGGGTCTTTTCTACAAATTTCAAAATTTTCACGCTGCTAGTTATAACTTATAGATTTTGTATTGTCTATAAATTTTATTGTTTAAAGTGTGTGTTTCTATAATAGTTTGATTTTAGGGTATATTTTGTAATTTTCTAAACTTTTAAGGTGTTTTGTTTGAAAATTTTAAAATTTTCATTATAACTTATAAATTTTATATTTTTTTGTAAGTTCTGATATATTTGGGGCATGTTTCTATAAAAGTTTGCCTTTTGAGCAAGTATTTTGTAATTATTCAAACATCTAGGGTGCTTTGTGAAAAATTCAAAATTTTTAGTAGGGTTCTTGTAATTTATAAATTATAATTTTTTCACAGTTCATACATTTCAATTTTTCAATTTTTTAAAAATTTGACTTATTTTGAGTGTTTCTTGCAATTTTCAAAATTTTCATCCTGCTATTTATGAGTTATAGATTGTGTAGTTATTTATAGATTTTGACTTTTTAGAGATATACTTTTGCAAAATTTGACTTATTAAGGGTATTCTTTGCAACTTTTGAAACTATTAGAGTGTTTTGTGCAATTTCAAAATTTTCATGCTGTTGTTTATAAATTTTAGATTTTGTATTGTTTGTAGGTTTTGATATTTCTAGGGTGTGTTTTCATATATTTAACTTTTTTGGGGGTGTATTTTGTAATTTTTGAAAATTTTAGGTTGTCTTTTACAAATTTCATTGTGTTGTTTATAATTTATATATTTTTTATAATATTTTGTAAGTTTTGATATTTTCATGATTTTTGGTAAATTTTAAACTTTTGAGGATGTTTTTTAATTTTCGATCCTCTTAAGAGTGTTTTCTGCAAATTGCAAAATTTTCATAGTAGTATACATAATTTATCGATCCTCTTAAGAGTGTTTTTTGCAACTTTAGAATTTTTGAATGTTAAGGGTTGAATGCTAAACAAGTTAAAGTTAAACGCATCAGCAGGTTGACCCGTTTATGACCCGGTTAATAAATGAGTTCTTTCAGTTTATCCATTTATGACCCAACCCATATAAAATGGTCCATACCCATTTATAATGGGTGGGGTCAGGTCAATTCAATAGGTCGGATCATAAATTGTCACCGCTAACTTTAACACAAAATTTTGTATCAACATTAAATTCTATTCAATTGTGGAGTACTTTTTAGGCAAAAGAAAGGTTTAGAGTGTGATAATTAAACTTTGTTGAACTTGAGAGCATCAAAGTTAAAAACAAGGTAAAGTCTAGGGTATTTAAGTGCAAATCATAAAGAAAATTGGTTTAAGAAAGAAGAGTCAAGACGATGTGAGTGAGATGAGATGAGTTGGGAAATCAAAGAATAGGAAACATAATTCCGATAATAATTGTTTTGAGGTTGTTTGGTTGGCTCAAAAAAGAAGAAAACTATAAAATATGAGATGAGATGAGATGAGTTGTCACATTATTATTGGATGATGTGAGTGATTTAAAAAAAACTTGTTTTGAGGTTGTTTGGTTGGTTAAAAAAAATAAGAAAATGAATTAGAGGTATATTATTGGATGAGGTTTTGAAGTTGTCATAGGAGGGGATTTCCTCCTTGACGCCTCTAAAATCACATGATTGAGTGATATTATGGATGATCCGCTCCGTTAAACTTGATCTACATATTCTAAAACCCCAACACACCAAGTTTGGGGTGAATCCGTCGTCGTTTGACTCTCCATCGAGCCATGTGAAAAGTTCTATTCATTCAAAACCGTTAAAATTGATACGAGTGGATGAAGGGTCAAACGACGATGGGTTCACCCCAAACTTGGTGTGTTGGGGTTTTAGAATATGTAGATCAAGTTCAATGGAGCGGATCATCCACAATGTCGCTCAATCATGTGATTTTAGAGGCGTTAAGGAGGAAATTCCCTTTTATGACAAGGATACCCATTAATCTCATATATATATATAAGATTAATGGGTATCCTTGTCATAGGAGGGGATTTCCTCCTATGACGCCTCTAAAATCACATGATTGAGCGACATTATGGATGATCCGCTCCGTTGAACTTGATCTACATATTCTAAAACCCCAACACACCAAGTTTGGGGTGAACCCGTCGTCGTTTGACCCTTCATCCACTCGTATCAATTTTAACGGTTTTGAATGAATAGAACTTTTCACATGGCTCGATAGAGGGTCAAACGACGACGGATTCACCCCAAACTTGGTGTGTTGAGGTTTTAGAATATGTAGATCAAGTTCAACGGAGCGGATCATCCATAATGTCGCTCAATCATGTGATTTTAGAGGCGTCATAGGAGGAAATCCCCTCCCATGACAAGGATACGCATTAATCTCATATATATATATATATATATATATATATATATATATATATATATATATATATATATATATATATATATATATATATATATATATATATATATATATATATATATATATATATATATATATATATATATATATATATATATATATATATATATATATATATATATATATATATATATATATATATATATATATATATATATATATATATATATATATATATATATATATATATATATATATATATATACTCTAAAATTTTTTTATGTAATTTCTATA
>NC_033794.1:89779134-89807003 GCF_001876935.1 Asparagus officinalis | reverse complement strand
TTTTTGGGACTAATTGTTTATCCTGATTTATCTATAAATCCAATATCTTTTCTTTATAAGGAAAATTGTGTCGAGACCCCAAATATTGAAAGCCCATGTGACTTGGCCCTCTGTACTTTGAGCCATGTGATTCAGCCCCAAATACACTATATTTGTGTTAAGGCCCCAAAGTAGCTGACAACGAGAAAAGCCTAGTTGAAGTTACAAAATCACCCTTTGATTTGATTGAACTCGGTAATTACGCCCCCTCCCTACTCAAGTACCCTCTTTTTTCTACCGCTGAGGAGCCACCAAAATCCTCAAACCCCAAAAACTCATCGGTTTTCAATCTTGGTTAGGGTTTTCGCCGTGAAAATGTTGTCAAAGGAAGCATCCGTTAACGATTTTGAAGTCATTCATGGCGGTGAACAACAAGACAAAGACGAAGCTAGATCACAGTCTTCGATCGCGCTTCATGAATCATCTGGGATTGGTGTTTGGGTCAAAAGTTGATGTTTTCATTGCTTTGAATCTATTACAACTTCAGTCGTTACAATAAACTCAAATGAATAAAAAATTGAACTTTTTATAAGATCTCCTCTTACAATGAAAATAGAAATTACAACTTTATCAAACAATACACAACAGGTGTTCATCGCCTATTGATTTGCGTGAGATCTTTTCCTATGCCGGGGACATCGATATACGTGGACCGCCTACGGATTAGATCCGGTTGTCGGAAGATTGACAGAGCTCATACTTCACTAAGGAAGTATTCGCTTGAAGCTCTAAAATCGACCAAGCGAAATCAGTAGTTCTTCTCGAGATTAAGACCAAGCCTAATCTCAAGGAACAGACAGACGGGGCTTCGGATCTCTCGAACTCTCCCTCTTTATGCTGAAGAACTTCGCCGAGATCAGTTAACCTCCTTTGAAATTTGTGCTCCTTTGACTCCTCAATCCGGCAGCACCTCCTCGTCTTGATAATATTCTGTCCCTGTGAAATGAGACCCTAGGTCGGTATTTATAGGCTTTGGTTGGGGGTTTTTGGATAAGAATGAGTGATTTGGCCTTATCTTCAGTCAATAACGGCCTAACCACGTTTATGGATGATATCAAGTCAGTTGGGAACCTCTGGAACAGAAGAAACCGATCGAAACAGCCTAAAAACACGTTTTTGAGGTTATGGGCAGTTCTGGGCGCAAGACGGACTGATGTGACCCGTATTGGTGGGGTGCGGGCCGGATGGATCCGACCCGCCGCCGCGCGGGTCAGTTTGAGATATCTTTAGTATTTTGGTCTTAACTTTCTCATCCAACCTCGGATTGAGCTGGTTCAAGATGTGTTGGAAAGATGACGAATATACCTACAACTTTTATTTTTTGAATTTCCTCAGATTTAAATTTTATTATGGTCTAAATGCCTTTTCTTTTTGCGGGCCACTTTGAGGTGTTCGACACTTTCTGACTTCTCCGGACTAGTATTGCATATTTCGTCATTTTGTTGACTTGCATATTTTGTTAACTTATTTTATGCGCTCATTAGGTTCTTTATGACACTTGGAGCTGACCAACACGCGCGATCTGACTGACGAGTGCGTTCAGTCACTTAGAGCTGACTGACGCACGCGAGCTGACCGACAGGCATGACGGCCAATTGGAGGTGGCCGGTGATCGCACGAGACACAGTTGGTTCACCATTCTAGTTCATGTATTTATCGACATCAGATAATCCTCCTAGACTCGCATAACGATGTTCGTCATCTTCTCTCCGTCTCGAGCTGTGTGCGGACACCTATAGGCATTTTTAGACGCCTACAATTGGTAGCACGGAGGAAGCATCGAAATCCCTTTTGGTCATGCGAAGGGGTGTAGTAGAAGGGCGAGGTCAAAAAAGAAGAACAACAATGGCTGGTTCCAACGAATCCAACCCCAAAAAGCAGTAAGTGCTAGGTTATCTAAACTGAGGTTCATGTTAATTCCATTTTCAAGTTAAGTGCTAGGTCTAGAACAGTAAGTCTTGTGGAATCAATAGAAAAGAAGGATATCCAAGACTTTGTTCTGCTGCAAATTTTTTATCAGTGCTCGATGATATGGTGCCCCAGAAGCGAGTAAGGTATCCCTAGACCACTACTCAAGTACCTGGATAGCATTGAGAGGGTGAAAGGAGTTGCATGGGCTCAATTCTTTTATACAGGGATTATTAGAGGCATTAGAGTTGTTGTGGAGGGCTTGAAGAAGCTAGGGGTTACATATGTCCTAGGTTGCATGTCACTATTATGTGTAAGTACCATGTTAAGTCTATTTTGATTCATGCTACCTCTAATAACAGTTCATGTTAGGTCTAATTCTAGTTCATGTTAGGTCTAATAACAGTTCCATATTATGTCTATAAGAGTTCATGTTAGGTCTAATTAGAGTTCATGTTAGTTCTAATTGGAGTTTATATTAGTTCTAATTAGAGTTCGTGTTAGTTCTAATTCTAGTTCCATGTTAGGTCTAATATGCAGTTCTTGTTAGTTCTAATTGGAGTTCGTGTTAGTTCTACTTGGAGTTCATGTTAGTCCTATCTGCATTTTATGTTAGTTCTATTTATAGTTCATGTTAGTTCTAATTGCAGTTCATGTTAGTTCTAATTAGAATTCATGTTAGTTCTAATTGTTTTAATGTTAATGTTAAATGTGAATATGGTAAATTTGTAATTGTTGGAATGCTTATTGTATTTTTTACAGCTTTGGTCATATTTATTGTTGTGCTAAATTTTTTATATGTTGACAAAATTTAATTGTATGAGCTTGTGGGGAAGTTGAGCATTTGCGTAGGAGCTGAATGACTACCACCCATCCTAAGCTTCGACGAGTGTCCAAAAATTTTACGAATGAATGCAGTGCGGGATTTAATTAGAGAGCGATGTAACTTTAGAAAGTGTCATAATAACTCAAGGTCGCTAAATTTTCATGAGAGAGTTACTCAAGCTGCCACTACAGAAGCTACCACTACAGATTTCAATGGAAAGGTATAAAAATATTTTGATTTGTTTAATTTTTAATGTGCTTGTTATAAAAATGAACTTATGGATAATTGTTATAAATTTACACAAGGTATTTCTTGTTGGTTTGCCATCTTGTTATGCGTCTTTGAAGAGCATGCTAGGTGGGGTTACTGTAACGTGCTAGTTGAACATATCTGCTGGCTCAAAAATGTCTATCTTGGGTTCATATATGTGACATATAGGTCCAATTGGCATAGGGTGATATGTTTACCTTGACCAATTTGACCAACCCTAGATTCTGAAGGATGAACCGAAGAATATGTTCATTCTATAATTTTTATTAGTGATTCTATGATCTATCCTTTATTTGTTGAAGTTAAAAGAAAATAGAGGAATGGTCGATGTTTGGGTTGTTTTAAGGGTATTGACTTCATGTTGAGGAATTCTTATGCTTTGTCTAAGGGCTTATGCAGGATAATTTAGATTGCTTGACATACACTGTTGACCTTCAATCCTTACATTTTTTTGTTTTTCTGGTGAAGTGGTTATACAATGGCTAAGTCTATAAAATAGATTAGAATTAGGTATAGTAAAGCAAGATCTATAACTGCTTGACCACTCAAATGTTTTTGCGCCAAGTGTAAGCGAGGGTTTATGTCCGGTACCACTCACATTTGTTGTTTTGTTTATTGGTTGACAGGTTTATGTTTGTGTTTCCTCAAAACAAATGTGCGCACCTGGTGGTTAAACTAATTTCTGAATGGTTTCATTTTTATCCTTAAGTATTCATAACCAAGAATGAACTTTTAGATTTAAGATCTTAACTTTATTTACTTTTCACGTACATCAATGTTGTTTGTCTTGTAAATGCTACATTGTCTATAGCTAGTCAGACCTGATTTGGATATTGCTATAAATTATGCATATACTACAGCTGGAGGTTTTTCTTTCTTGTATGTTAGTATAGTATTATTTATATTGTTTTTTTACTTAGGCTATGAATTTCTGGAAAGCCCATTTAACTAGACTTGACTTATTTATATGTAGGTAATCAGTAAAGCTGATTTGGATAAGCTCATACATGATAAAAGAGTGGAATTAGACGTTCTCTTGAAGATGAAGAGGGAAATATTTGGTGAAAAGAAAGAGGATGGTGATGGTGATAACGGAGATGAGGAGGATGATAGAGATGTAGGCGAAGATGAAAAAGATGGTGGAGTCGGAGATGAGGGGGGTGGTGGAAATGTAGATGAGGATGTTGGTGGAGACGCAAATGTTCATGGTGGTGGATATGAGAGGAATGATGGAGATGGAGATGTTGATGCATTGAATGTAGATCGAGATGTTGGTAGAGATGGTGCTATTGAGAAATGGACATGGTTTCAATGAAGTGGATGATGATGACTTTGTTCTTAGCCCGTGCAAGCGGACGGTGATTGAAGGAGATGATGATGACTTTGTTTTTAGCCCCTCGGATAAGACGTCAGTGAGAAAACATGAAGTTAAAAGCAACCGTAAAACCCCTTCCATCAAAAGAATAATTTTATCAAGATATCAGCTTGATGGACCATCTCTTTCTTCACCCTTTTTCCTGCTTGCTCATCGAAAAGGACTACCAAATTATTCGGGAAGAAGGAAGTAAGGAATCATGAGAGTGAACTCCTCGATAAATTTTGGAAGGACAAAAATATGGTAATGTAAGGAATTCGAAAAACTCATTTTTATGACTTGTAAGAAGTTTTCATTGACATATTTACTAAGTTTTTTCATATGTAGGGAGACATTTGTGTGGACGTTTAATGATGCTTGGTTAACCCGCAAAGATGCATATGAACTACTTAAAGGAGATGCAATTAGTTGCGACATAAGTACCCTTTTTCATGCTTCATACAATACACGTACTAGAATATAACTCCAGTGTTCACAATTTTATGAGTAAAATGTTCTTAAGCTATATGATGATGACTTCGTGTGTTCTAATTTTAGTTTGCTATGTACATTTCAGATCATAACCTCATATGTTGTGCTTGTAAATAGGTTGATGAAGGAGAATCTAAAATTTGCAAAGGACATACACATTTGTAGTCCATGGCTAACAGTAAGTACAAATCCAATTGGAGATTATAAGTACAGCGGGTTATTCTGAAAGTATAGCATGATAATGTGAAAGTATTGTGTGATATTCTAAAAGTATAGCGGGTTATTCTGAAAGTATAGCGTGATAATTACCAAGTATAGAATAAAAGTATAGCGTAATAATATAAAAGTATAGCGTATTAGACTAAAAGTATAGTGTGATATCCTGAAAGTGTAGCATGTTATTCTAAAAGTATAGCGTGTTAGACTGAAAGTATAGCCAATTATTCGGAAAGTATAGCATGATATTATGAAAGTGTAGTGGTTTATTCTGAAGCGTAGTGGGTTATTATGATAGTATAACGAGTTATCCTGCAAGTGAACATTCATACTAAACACATAACAAAACAATCACACCAAACACATAACAAACAAAGTCATATCTTACATTGATCCAAAATATGGCACTTACACAAAAGTAGAACACAAAACTCATGCATAATTACAACATTTTTCTTACAAGTTCTAATAGTTAGATTATAAAGCCAATTTAGTTTGCAATAGGTTGTCGACACGTTCTACGGTTGCACCATACTGTTAATATCTGCTACACTTCAACTCTTTATGGGGATTTAATTTTGAAGGAATGCGCTTTGTTCTTGGTCTTTCACGAAGAATTGTTGTTGTTAGTGGCCAAATCGCCATATTTTTATCATCTATATATGGCTTATCGTCGTCAAGAATTGGGTATATAGGAAATGAGTAGCATTTGCAGTATGTCTCCACACTAAAGTCGTAAGAAATATAGGAGTGAAGAACATTATTATTTTGTCGAATTACTGCAGCAGCATGTTTGCAAGGTAGTCTGACTACTTGCCATTCACAAGAAGTGCATGTGTGGTCATTCAAATTTACTTCCAAGATAGGAAAATCATACACCTCATACCTTCCTGTTGTAGAAGGAGCAATAGAAAGACAACGTGATTGCTCAATAATATGAATGATGTACTCTTTCATAGTAGGAACTGTTAGACCCTAGAGGGGGGGTGATTAGGGTATTATGCTAATCTAATCCTATTTTATACCAATTAAAACTAATTAACAAATTATTCTTGCAAGAAAGATATACAATATGTTACAAGCAAGAATAAGCAATATGAACAAAGGTAAATATCCTAGCAATGAGATATACTATGAGATATATGCAAGGATATATAATTAACACAAGGGTAAACAATCTAAACTAGATAGTGGGCAATATAATCAACAAACAATATACAAAGAATAATTAACACAAGGGTAAACAATCTAAACTAGATAGTGGGCAATATAATCAACAAACAATATACAAAGACGATATAAGATATAAACATAAAAATAAGTGCAAAAATACAATCACAAACAAACGATATGATTACGGAGTTCGGTCCCCACGACCTACGTCTCCGTTCCTCACCTCAAGGAGATCTCCACTATCACAACCGGGTTTTCTACGTTTACCCGAACAACGTTTACACCTCACAATACGGTTTTCAAGTTTACCGAAAACTCTACAACTAACACACTCTTGTAATCTCACTCTACACCCTCTCAAGTGTTGAACTAGACGTGTATCCCTCAAGTGCTCGGATATAACCTCTCCCTAGGTTCGTTAACCGATGCCACTCCTCTTGGGACGATCTCTGACTCTCGCCACACACTTCTCTCGGTGTACAAGTGTATTACAAAGTGATCCTCATAATAAGCATAATTACAATAAATGATTGTTCTCTAATATGGATGAGAACACAATAAAAGCTCATACTCAATTGTTACAACTCTCACCAACCCAAATGTACTATGTATAAAAATACAATAAGCTCAATGTGGGTGTGTGTAAACAATGAGTGAAATAAAATCTAACTCAAATAGCAAACTAGCAATAATAAGAATATGAAAATCAATAATAAAATTGCTAGAGAAAAGAGTTAGAAAACTTCTCTATAAACTCAAAGGAGAGGATGAATAAGATTGAGAATGAATCCCTCAATTTGCAATGTAAGCTTCCTCCTTTGTAAATAAAAACCAAACTTAGAAAACAAACTGTGAAACCCTCTTAAACTTGTTTAAAACTTTCTCCAATTCTCCTTGGTAGAAGAGGGGTTGAGGGGTTTTCATAGGAAGAGAAACCAACAGCCAAAACCCCAAACAAAATAACAAAAATCCCAGAAAATCAGGAATACGATTATGTACCTAATATAGCCGTTGAGATATCGGCGGTCGATCGTGAAATTCTCGCGGTCGACCGCGAGGTACTTTTGAACCTGAGAAAACTTCCAGAGAGTTCGATGGTCGACCGTGAGAATTTTTAGCTTGACGTTCGACCATCACGGTCGATCGCGAAAGTTTCTGCTGCCCACTCAAAGAAAAACATAGGCGCGGTCGACCGTGACGGTCGACCGCAAACTGATACAAAACATTTCAGGTTTGAAAGTGAAATGCTGATTTTAAAACCCTATTTAAAAATATCAAATAAATTCTAAAATTATGAAACTTTGAGAAATAATTGTAGGCATGATAATAAACATACTACAAAAACTGTTTTTCAAAAAAAAGCTTTCCAATGATAATAAACATACTACAAAAACTGTTTTTCAAAACATGGTAATAAACATACTATAAAAACTGTTTTTCAAAACATGGCATGATAATAATTGTAGGCATGATAATAAACATACTACAAAAACTGTTTTTCAATAAAAAACTTTCCAATGAAAAATATCATCATTTTGTAAAATAGTCCAAAACATAAAAATGTGAACACATGAGTTTTGACATTTTAGCTTAACCATGTTTTGAAACATTACAAAATAATTTTGTAGACTTAATAAAAGATGTATATGATTATTGTTAAGTCTATAAACCAAGAAAATAATATTTTCACAAATACAATAGAAAATAAAACATATGAATATGTATATGAAAATATATTTGTTTCATATCTAAGTAGTTAAACCAAATCACAATAATAAATATGAAATATGTAATTTCATATTTATAAACATGAAAGCCAAAACTTATCTTGTATATATATATGACTATATATATGACTACATATATATACAAAGAAACCAATAAAATGTGTGTGTATATGATATTGAGCATAACGTACTTAACACACATAATATAACACCTAAACTAAATTACCCAAGCTTAATCTTGATCTTTATTGTAGATCAATTTGGTAAACTTGCGGATGAAGCTTGAACTTGAATCTTTAACTTGAATTGCAAGGCTTCACTCTGCTATTCCGCCAACCTCCATTGGATATGATCGTTGAAGCTCTATTCCATCCATCCTCTAACATGTTGTTTGTCTACAATAAATAGAATTATACAAACACTAGACAAACAAAATTATAAGTAAATTGTTTGTTAAACATCATCAAAACAAGAAGGCCAACAGGAACAAATATTGTGTTCCACCTGTAGGATGCATCTTGCTTTTCAAAGCTCACCTTCATCATTTTCTTGCGAATATTATTAATTTTTTAGGTAATTGCCAAATAATGAGCTTTTTTGATCCAAGAATTGAATAACTCCACTAGGTTTGATGTCAACCATCTGTATCTACACCCATACCAACAAATAGTAAGTATAAAGATACATATGCATATAAAGTTTGCATAAATTAAAATATTAACATTTTCTCATGAAAGTAGAAAATAGCCCAATTTTCTAGACTCATCCTCATCATTTCTGTAGGCATCGAAAGTTTCCTATAGGTCTCCACGAACAGCTCAAAGCTAAGAGAAGACGATGAACGTCACTATCCAAGTCACAGAAGCTTGATTGATGTCGACGAACGCTTGAAGTGAATCGGCGAACTATGTGAAGCAACGGAGTTTCAGAGTAATAAGGATACGAACTGATCGGGAGCCCCGTGTTACTTACAAAAGACGAAATGCCCTTCGTGTCTCATTTATTCCACAGATGATCTAATCATTGGATCTTATAGAACTCTTCGTCAGCTTTCCAACGCACTTGGAATCACTCAAATCTGAGTTCGGACGAAGAATTTACGGCGAAAACAATCAAACAGGCATAACGGAGCGTCTCAGGCTGAACTGGGGCACCCGGGGTGTCTCGGCCCAGTTTGAGACACCCTGGGGTGTCTCCAACGTAGAAAAGGCCCGTTATGCGGTTTTAACCGCCCGAAACCTCCTGGAGCCTATAAATACAGCCCCGGGTCCTCACTTTTTTGAGATCTGGAATTCTCGTGCCTCGGCGAAGCCCTGCCGGATTGAAGACTTAAAGTGCACAGATTTCAAAGAGGAGGAGGAGTTAGATCTGCAGCCCGGATCCGTTCCTTAGGATTATCCCGTTGTGGTAATCTTAAGAAGAGTGATTATCTCGCTTCGCCGAGATAAGAGCTACGGTTTCTCGATCCCTTCGCGGATAGACGAAGCTCTGCCCAATTTTTTAGCAATCAGATCTGATCGATGGTGGTCCACGGATAAACCCCGGCATAGGCAAAGACACCCACGCAAGCAGAATACCGATAAACGATCTTCATGCGTTTGTTTGACAAAGTTGTAAACTTGTTTTATTTTTATTGTGTAAGGAGATCTTATAAAAAGATCAACTTTTTATTTTATTCGAGTTTATTGTAACGACTAAAGTTGTAATATATTCGATCCCTATACAAGCTGGCGACCACATTGGGAGCCAACAGCCTAACTGCCGAAGCTGTCGTGCCGCAGCTAACGATCAAGATCCCCGTGGCTGAAGAGGTCGAATACGAGTTCGACCAGCAGAAGTTCGAGGAGTATGTCTCCTCCTCCTCCTCCAGATCTGCCTCTCCTTGCAGGTGCAGGAAGGCCTCCTCCTCCCAGAAGATCTGTTGGTCTCCAGGTCTGAAGACCCAAGAAGACGATCTCTCCGCCATCGCTATTATAGTTACACCTTGCAACGATCCGCCGGCTTCCAAAGAAACCAGATCCAACGTTCGTGACAACTCCTCAAAAGTCAAGGAGTTGCCCGTTGAATGTGCACCAGTGTTGACGAAGAAGGCTCGTCAAAGGCACCGTCAGCATCCCGCGCGTTAATTTGCCAAGGTTTTGGAGCCTGTTGACGGGATCTGCTATGATACGGATCTGAAACGCAGAAGACGCAAAGTATTCCAGCAACAAGCTTTGGAAACCTCATCCCAATCACCTACTAACGAATGGGTTCGTGTCAAACGAACCCGTTCAACTCTTGAGGAGCGTATCCACAAGCGCCGCGCACTGCTAGCGCAGACGAGGATCCTTGTACGGAATGCACAGGAGTTACAGAAAGGAAAGGTTGTCAAAAAGCCACCAAGATCTAAGCAATGTTGGATGCCAAAGGCTAAATTAGCGCCTAAGGCAAAAGCATCCGAGGCTGCTCTCCGGCCTTTGTCAACTCCAGATCTCGTTCCTATTGCTCTCGCACCTCCGGCGAAGCCCTATGACAGCGTGGATCTCCCCAAATCTAGAGTCCCGTTGAAGGATTGCATCGGTGCTCTACCCGAGGATCGAGGCAAAGCGCCTATTAAGGAAAGCTTGAGACCGTTGAAGGAACTTCGAGCAAACATCCAGACTGGGGGTCGTACGCAACCTCCTAACGAATTAATTTCCATAACGGCCCGCTTGGGAGTGCGTGCAGAAAACCAGGAGCCCGTTAAGGTTTCATCCTCACAAGGGTGTGATCCCAAATGTGTGACTCCTGTAAATGCCAACAATGCAATATTTACTCAGAGAAAAATACGTCAGACAGACGAACGCGTTATACCTGAGAATTTATGTAAACAGCTGATAGGTTACTCCGACCGTAACTTTGATGAGTTGTACTATCGGGCTGGGGGTACGAATAAATCTCAAAAGAGAAGTACCCGGGAAGCGGACTCTCACTGTCCGTGTACCAAAATTATCTGGGCAGTATTATCAACGTGTAGCTGCCCCAAGACCGCTCCGCGGGTCTCGGTATTCGAGAGAATCTCCGATGGAACGACGAAGCCCAAATCAAGGCGTTTCCACCAAAGAGGATCGGTTGCTCAAGATGATGAATTCCCAGAAGTTACCATCAACATGATCAATAAGGAAAAATCTCCGATTGTTTCAAGTGGTTCCAACCCTAATTTCTCTCCAGGAAGAAGAGTCAGTTTGGGAATAACCCAACAAATATCTCAGCTTCAGCTAGAAACCATTGGACATAATGATTACCAGGGTGTCCATGAAGGAATCCATTCCGATGACGAACTCTCGGATTCTTATTCCGCAATTGCCTCTGATGATACAACGTCTAGCATAGGACAAGCTCGGGAAGTGTTCATGGTCAACACCGAGCAAATAACCAAAATCATTGAGGATGCTCTAGCCAAGCAGAAAGAATCATTCAAAATTGAAATGGAAATGGCTATGCAGGAGATGAGACAAATGCACGACCAACAAATCCGAACTTTGTCAAATCAGCTAGGTGAGTCCAGCCGTCGCAGCACTGCTAACCAAGCAGGTAGCGATTCAGATGTGGATGAACACGATGCTGGGGGTGGCCCCACTAAAAATAACAATGCTGGGGGTGGTCCCACCAAAGATGATAATGCTGAGGGTGGCCCCGTTATTCCTCTCAGGAATCACCCAAGATCTGATATAGATGAGAACGAAAAGATGAAAGACCTCGAGAGCAAAATCAACACTCTGATGTCTGCTCGAGAGGTAAAGAAGACCGGGATTCCATATCCTTACCCAAGAGAATGGGAATCGATCCCGTATCCGGCGAAGTTCAACCTGATCAACTTCACGCCGGAATGGGAATCGATCCCGTATCCGGCGAAGTTCAACCTGATCAACTTCACGCCGTTCGACGGGAAGGGTGGGTTCCCCCACTCAGCATCTGATCTATTTCAAGTCCCACTTGGGGGTGATCTCTGGCAACGAGCCTTTGATGGTTCGGTCATTCGTTGGCACCCTTCGTGGGTCTGCTTTTGATTGGTACCGCCGTCTCAAGTCCGGAAGCATTAACAGCTGGGAGGACCGGGAGAGCATGTTCCTCGCTCATTTCTTCGATGATGATGCCGAAGTGTCGATCAGAACACTCTTCGATGAGAAACAAAAAGAGGGAGAGTCGGTGGATACCTTCATCAAATGCCTCCGCAATCAGGCAATGAACTGCAAGGATCCCGTCACGGAGGAATTCGTCTTGTAGACCTGTCATAACAACTTGTCCATTAACATCTTGGATGTTATGGGAGTAGAGCCGCTCAATACCTGGAAAGAGTTGAAGGTGCGCGGAGAACAGGCCGAACGCTTCCTCAGAAGGAGGAAGGTCGAAAGAAACCAACCGATGGTTAACCCTCTGAATTCGAGTCTCGTGTCCCATGATGAAAGGAAGGCACCTACAACAGTTGTTAACGTTAATCAGACGTCACAACAGTAGTCCCGAAGACAGCAGAATAGTTCGGATCCGAAGCTCCAAAAAGAGTACTCGTTCAAGGACGAAGACGTTCCAGCCATCTTCGAGGCCCTTCTTGAAAACAACAAGATCAAACTGCCACCCATCACAAATCAGGAGGAAGCTGACAATACTACAGATCTGAAGTACTGCGCGTACCACAGGAGGGTCCTTCATCCCACCAAGGCTTGCTTTACTTTAAAGAATAGCATTCAGACCTTGGTTGAAGCCGGCGTCATAATGCTGGGATAAGCCAAATGAGAACGGCAACACTCCGAAGAGTATACGAGTATAAACTTCTTCTCAAACACTCCGAAGAGTATACGAGTATAAACTGCTTCTCAAATACTCCGAAGAGTATACGAGTATAAACTGCTTCTCAATCCTCCAATCGGTATATGAGGTTAAACTGCTCCCTTATACTCCAATAGGTATATGAGTCTAAACTGTTTCCTACCGTTGATGGGAAGTTCCTGGAGAATGTTACGCTAATATTCTTAAGGATAACCCGGACATGTAACGGAGTACAAAGTCATGCCCAGTTCCAAGAAAGAAGCTGGGGGTGGATGATTCATGTAATGGGAAGTTCCCAGAAGAACGCTATATATAATTTTCTCAGGGATAACCCGATAATTACGAACAAAGTGATAAACACTAAACCCCCACTATGATTTGTACTCTCACTCTCACTGTCTACCTGGTCAAACCTTCCTATAGTTAGGACCACAACCAAAGTCCCCTCTCGATTCCTTCCATGAACGAGAGGTCCACTTTCAAATTGAACGATCAAGCCTATAAAAGGTAAGATCGTCTCAAACCTCCCACTTCCACTGCTTCCTTGGTCAAACCTATAAAAGTTAGGGCCACAACCAGATTCTCCTCTCGATTCCTTTCATGAACGAGAGGTCCACTTTCAATTGAGCAATCAAACCTATAAAAGTTAGGATTGTCTCCAACTTTACTTAGTCAAACCTGCAGATAGTTAGGACTAAGATTGAGTTATCCTTTTCGATAAACGAAAGACTTCCATCTTTTCCTTTTTCCACCAAACCTATAAAAGTTAGGGTCGAAATTGGGCTTTCTCCTCAATAAAAAAAATCCATGCCTTTTATGCATGGGGAATTTTATCCCGAAGCCTAAGCAGGGATAAGCCAACGCCTAATACGCGTTGCCGGTTTAGTCTTTCACCAACACCATAATCCGTGCCTCACACGCATGGGGAATTTTATCCCGAAGCCTAAGCAGGGATAAGCCAACGCCTAACACGCGTTGCCGGTTTAGTCTTTCTCCGATTGAAGAAGACACCAGAATTCCAGTCTGAGGAATTTTATCCTGAAGCCTAAGTAAGGATAAGTCAAAGCCTAACACGTGTTGCCGGGTAGCCTGTTCCCGTAACAATGGTGAAGTCTACGTATTCGAAGTCGTAGCATCAAGTCTAAAATATAAAATTCTTCCTCTTCCATTTTGGGTTCGTCTTTACCCTGAGAAAAGACACAATTCTTAACTTCAAATCCATACATCCTATGCACGGGGAACTTTATCTCGACTCCTAAATAGAGATAAGCCTACGTCTAATACACGTTGTCGGTTAGTCTTTGACCGTAAAAAGGACAAAAGATCACATATTCAATATTGTGGCAGGTTGTTATTAATAACACCATAATCCGTGCCTCACACGCATGGGGAATGGTTTTAATAATTCACATGCTAGCCCGATTCAAACGGTAATCGGTAAAGGCACGTCAAACCCGTTGATGGCTGGGGGTTTGCCAAAAATCCCAAAGTCTATGTCTAACACGCATTGCCGGTTAGTCTTTGACCGTAAAAAGGATAAAAGACTGCATATTCAACATTGTGGCAGGTTGTTATTAATAAAACCATAATCCGTGCCTCACACGCACGGGGAATTTTATCCCGAAGCCTAAGCAGGGATAAGTCAACGCCTAACACGCGTTGCCGGTTTAGTCTTTTACCGATTGAAGAAGACACCAGAATCCGAGTCTGGGGATTTTTATCCTGAATCCTAAAAAATCCTAAGCCTACGTCTAACACACGTTGCCGGGTAGTCTATTCCCGTGAGAAAGACAAAGTCTACGTATTCAATGTCGTAGCACTAAAAAAGTTAACTCTTTTAGCACAACGTTATGTGCAGAACGGATCTAAACAATCTGCATACTAGCCCGACTCAAACGGTGGTCGGTAAAGGCTCATCAAACCCGTTGATAGCTGAGAATTTGCCAAAAATTCTATAAGTGTGAGTCATTGACGCATCAGCTCCGTTAGTTGGTCTCGTGACTCGATTATCCAACAACATTAAGATAAGATCCACAAATGCAGATGAATCAGCTTTAACAGTTGGTCCTGCAGCCCCAACACTTGGGACCACCATGCTCCAATACCTTAAGAGCTTAAACTGTGTATACTCCAGTAAACGTACGAGTATAAACTGTATTAACGTACGACGTTCGAAACCCTAGGGTCAACGCCGGTCAACGCGTAACCCTAGGCCAACGCCAGTCAACGCGTTGCGACCAAAAGTCAACGTTCGACGATTCAAAACCCTAGGGTCAACGCCGGTCAACGCGTAACCCTAGGCCAACGCCAGTCAACGCGTTGCGACCAAAAGTCAATAAACAGTGATCTGAAACCCTGAGTCAGCACGATGTGACGGAGATAATCAGTTCAAACGAAAATCGAAGGAGCCAAGACTTGAAGCTAACTACAGGTCCTTTACACCGATCGAAGGCTGGACCAATCATATCCAAAGTATTCCAGCCTCTTCTATAAAAGAAACGAGTCTGGAACGCTTTGGAGGGAGTATCTGTAGGCATCGAAAATTGCCTATAGGTCTCCACGAACAGCTCAAAGCTAAGAGAAGATGATGAACATCACTATCCAAGTCACAGAAGCTTGATTGACGTCAATGAACGCTTGAAGTGAATCAGCAAACTATGTGAAGCAACGGAGTTTAAGAGTAATAAGGATACGAACTGATCGGGAGCCCCGTGTTACTTACAAAAGACGAAATGCCCTTCGTGTCTCATTTATTCCACAGATGATCTAATCATTGGAGCTTATAGAACTCTTCGTCAGCTTTCCAACGCACTTGGAATCACTCAAATCTGAGTTCGGACGGAGAATTTACGGCGGAAACAATCAAACAGGCATAATGGAGCGTCTCAGGCTGAACTGGGGCACCCGGGGTGTCTCGGCACGGGTGAGACACCCTAAGGTGTCTCGGCCCAGTTTGAGACACCCTGGGGTGTCTCCAACGCAGAAAAGGCCCGTTATGCAGTTTTAACCGCCCGAAACCTCCTGGAGCCTATAAACAAACAGGCATAACGGAGCGTCTCAGGCTGAACTGGGGCACCCGGGGTGTCTCGGCACGGGTGAGACACCCTAAGGTGTCTCGGCCCAGTTTGAGACACCCTGGGGTGTCTCCAACGCAGAAAAGGCCCGTTATGCAGTTTTAACCGCCCGAAACCTCCTGGAGCCTATAAATACAGCCCCGGGTCCTCACTTTTTTGAGATCTAGAATTCTCTTGCCTCGACGAAGCCCTGCCGGATTGAAGACTTAAAGTGCACAGATTTCAAAGAGGAGGAGGAGTTAGATCTGCAGCCCGGATCCGTTCCTTAGGATTATCCCGTTGTGGTAATCTTAAGAAGAGTGATTATCTCGCTTCGCCGAGATAAGAGCTACGGTTTCTCGATCCCTTCACGGATAGACGAAGCTCTGCCTAATTTTTCAGCAATCAGATCTGATCGACGGTGGTCCACGGATAAACCCCGGCATAGGCAAAGACACCCACGTAAGCAGAAGACCGATAAACAATCTCCCTGCGTTTGTTTGACAAAGTTGTAAACTTGTTTTATTTTCATTGTGTAAGGAGATCTTATAAAAAGATCAACTTTTTATTTTATTCGAGTTTATTGTAACGACTAAAGTTGTAATAGATTCGATAGCAATGAAGACATCAACTTTCTCCGCAAACAATTTCATTATAGGCAATCTCTAATTTATTCCATAGCTCATTGCATTCATTATTATAGGAATGAGAAGTGTATATATAAGCAGCTCTTTTCATAGTTTGCACACATTCATCTCGTAAAGGTGGTGTAATGCATTTCTTTGACAAGTTACTCTTAAAATTAGCCAAAAGATGACGAATGCAATAAGAGTGATGTGACCATAGAAAGTATTTCTTCATGGAATCCTGAAGTCCTTTGTCCCTATCAATGATTAAAACCAGCTCATCATCTGGCATAGATGAATCTTCATCATTGAAGAGAATGTCTTGAATGCCTTCTAAAAACCACTCCCAATTACTTTTATTTTCCATCTCGCATATGCAAATTGTTAGGGAAAAGATTCTCCCATCTCTGTTTAGAGCAATTATGACAAGTAAGGTTCTTTTATGCCTATAAAAAAGATGAGCTATTATGAAAGAATAGCATGTTTTAATGAAAGTGTAATATCTTATTATGAATAATATACATTAACATAAGTTTTGACTAAATTGACCTTTGCTATACCTATCAAAAAGATGTTTACCATCTAAGAATAACATTGGCCAGCATCCCTTCACAAACCCCTTCCAACAAGTGTAATAAGAAAAAAATACTCTTGTAAATCTTCCATCTTCATGCTCTAAGTGAACAATTGATCCCAGATTAGTCTCCCTAAATTTAGCATTGTGCCATCGGAGTTAGTCTTATGAATATTTAGCATTCCACTTATGAGACATTTATCTATATCCTTCCTCTCTATGCCTCCTCCCAAAAAACTACGAGAACAACAAATTTCTTTCACATAGAATCGATCACTATCTCTAAGATGGATGAATTGAACCATCCATTCACAATTTGCGGCCTTGCAATTTACTGTCACTCTTTTGCGTTTATTTCTTACAAAGACAAAGTTAAAATCTTGTGTAATAGAGTATTTACTTAAGCTCCACCTACAATGCTCAACATCATCAAATTCTTGACCAACACTTCTAATTGTATTGTGCCATGCAAGAGGAATCATACTAGAGCTCCTAACTTTCCGAGATATATTTTGTGAAGACAAAGGATTTCATGAATAAGAAGTATGTTCTTCAATCAGAGAGGGGATATAGGGATTTCTCCATAGAAAATTGTATAAGAGTTAAAGAAAGTTAGAACCTTAGAATTGATGGTAAAAAAAATTAAAAGTGTATCAAAAGTGTAAGCTACTTTATATGGACGGTATTAGATTGTTGCCCAAATAAAACCTCTCGATTCATCTCAACATTCATAATAATTATATTCTACTTGCAACTTTGATGTATATTGAACATAATTGAGACATCATCATCATAATCACATACACGCGGATAAACTTCTTGTGTGTGTGGGAGTTTGTAAGTCAAGCGCATGTTGTTTGCACTACAAGTAATTAGACTTTGCACCGTAACCACCAAATCATTTTAACTTCCATTGACATTCAATTTTTAAAAAAGTGATTATTTCCTTTAAAACCCATCAATGCACAATACAATTCTTCATCTATCTATGTTTATTACCAAAAATAAATAAATTTGTGCAAAATTTTATCAAAGATAGTCAACTAAAATCAAATTTAACTAACTATAGAATGTGATATAATTTTTATGAATTCATGAATAATAATGTAAAATAATTTTTATGAATAAAATGAGAAATTAATGCTTTAAATTAAGTAGTTGAGTAAAATGAAAAATTATATCTTAAATTGCTGAGAAAGTTATGAATCTCTATCAAATCAAGAATCACGCCCTAAGCATTAATGAAGTTGAGCATTAATTGATGGGTTCATAAGATTGGAAGAATGAAAAAGAGAATAATGGAAGAGAGAGGAGAATTAATTGAGAAATGAAGAGAGAGAGAGAGAGAGAGAGAGAGAGAGAGAGAGAGAGAGAGAGAGAGATAAATGGGGGGATTGTTCTCGCCATTTCTTTCTTTCCTTGCCATATTGTATTTAATGTGATGACAAGGTGTGGAAGAGAAAGAACACAGGAACAGGAACAAGGAGGAAGGGAAGGGTAGATTTGGGTTTTTTTTTAAAATTTAAGGGGGACCTGATAGGGGGTACACAGTAATCAAAGTTGAAAGCACACAACTATTAAGTTGTAGTACAAAAGATTGTCGAATCTCACAAGAAAGGTGTTGTAAGAATTAATCAAAATTGGCTCTTAAGTTGTGTGTGTGACAATTAGAAGTTAAAAAAGTGATTGTGGAGAGATAAAGTGAGTGGATGTGATAATATGTAAATAAAAACAAAACTAGATTGAGAGTGGAGAAAGAAAAATTAAGAAAATAAAGAAAAATAAAACCAAGAAACAAATAGGAGGAAAATCAAGAAATAAGAGGAAAATCAATAAAGAAAAAGATGGAGGATTCAATTAGAGATATGAAAAATCTAGAATTGAATCCACTAGCCAATTTCATTTATAAATTATAAACCATTCTCTTTTTATCATATTTTACTTTAGATTTATTAAGTATAGACTATCAAACCAATTAAGGAAAGCATAATCTATTAAATTATCATCCAAGTAAAATTAGCATTCATGAAAATCACAACAACTGGATAATAATTCTAGAATTTATAAGCATAACTTATCAAACCACTCAAGATAAGTACAGATTATCAAATTCTTCTTTTACCAATCAGTTCTCTAGTTGATTATCTTAAGCATGATCATTTTAAGCACAAGAGAATAATTCACAAATTATAAAAGAAATAAAACTAGTTTCATATAATTCTAGAATTCCTCCAAGAATTAGTTTCACATCTTTGAAAATAAAAACAACAAAATAAAATCTATACTAGAGAGAATAAAAGGAAGAAAATGAAAATAAAATCTAATTTCCAATAGGGTTCTAGCCTTTTGGAGAATAAAAGAAAAATAATAAAAATAAAAAGTATTTCCCAATAAGGTTCTTGCCTCTTAGAGAATGAGAGGAAAAGAATGAAAATAAAAACTAATTCTCGAGAAGGTTCAAGCCGCTTAGAGAATAATCCAAGAAAATAAATATATATCACAAAATATAAGAAAATAAATACATGAAAATAAATCTACTCTATAAGGTATTAGAATAAATCTAAATAAGAGGGTTCCAGCTCCTCAAATATCTAAAATAAAAAAATACTATAAAAAAATAAAAGGTAAAAGAGAAAATTACATTCAAGAGGGTTCTAGCCTCTTGATACCAAACATTCTTCTTCATCTTCATCTTCATCATCAAGCAAAGAGAAGAAAAGAAAAATATAAAGAGGTGAAAAAAATTCTTTTATTAATTGTAACAAAATTATAATTTTGGAAGGTCTTTTCAATTAAGAGTAACACAACTCTCCAAATAGGGTTATTACAAAATCTTTCATACTCAAGCCCCTCGCCCTCTATGTTAGACCCTAGAGCGGGGGTGATTAGGATCTTATGCTAATCTAATCCCGATTAAATACCAATTAAAATTATATTGATTAATTTATTCTTGCTAGAATTATATGATATGGATATGAACAAGAAAAATATGAATAAGCACAAATAAAATATACGCTAAGCAAAACACAAACAAACAATATGTTTACGAGGTTCGGTCTCACCTCGAGGAGATCTCCACTATCACAATCCGGTTTGGAAGCCGAAACTTCTACACACTCGGTTTACAAGTTTATCGAAAACTCTCACACAACAAATACTATGTAATCACACTTTACACACTAAGTGTAGGAACCTAGCTCATGTCCTCCTCCTCAAGTGCTCGGATACAACCTCTCCCTAGGTTCGTCAACCGACGCCACTCCTATTGGATTCGACCCCGTCTCACGCCTCACACTTCTCTCGGTGTACAAGTATATTATAAGTGATACTCACAATAATGGTTAAATACACTGATTTGTTCTCGATAACAAATAAGAACACAATGAAGCTCACTCTCACTAAATCACACACCACTACCCAACAATATATTATATGGAAATATTATAAGCTCAATAAGGTGTGTATGATAACAGTGAATGAAAATATGCAACTAAATTAAATATAGCTAAGTTATGAAAATAAATCAATAACCTATATAAAAAAGAGTTTAGAAAACTTCTCAATAAACAAGAAGAACAGTAGATGATAATGAGGATATGATCCTCAGTTGGAATTGAAAGCCTCTTCTTGTTGTAGAAAACTTCTTTTGAAACAGACAAACGAAATCAGCTTAAACAACTCTTATAAACACCTCTTAATCTTTTGTTAAAAACTCAATGTAAAACAAACTCTTGGGTTTTAAAAGAGGAGAGCAATGAGGTATTTATACCCACTCAAGACATCAGCCAAAACAGCCTTGAAAAGGCCATAATACCCCCATAGAATCAAATCAGAATATAACCGTTGGAATACAATGATGAGTTCGGCGGTCGACCGTGAGGAAATGGCGGTCGACCGTGAGGAAATGGCGGTCGATCGCGAAGCATAAAAACCTGGCGGTCGACCGTGAAGGTCTCTGGATTGAGCCACGATCGACCGTCACGATCGACCGTGATTCAATGAAAGGCATTTTGAGCTATGAACTACTGGCGGTCGACCGTGGTGGTCGAACGCAAACTAATATATGTTGAAGTCAGGTTTTGAACCTGTTTTTGGCTGACTTTGAAAATACATAAAAAATATCAAATCATTTCCAAAAATAGTAAAACTTTGGGAAAAGTTTCTAAATGATAAAATAAACATGTTTGAAAAGGAATTTTTAGAAATGCAATTTTCGTTTGTGAAAACTCACTATTTTTTTAAAAGTGTTCAGAAAACCTGTTTTTCGTGAACATGAAAATTGAACTATGACTTGTAAACTTGTATATATATATCATGCATACATTATATATATATAATAAAGTATGAACGAGCTGTAAACATGAAATAAAAGCTATTGTAACAACGTTTGATAAAAAATCATTTGTATGATATAAAAAGTCAAATTTGTGTTGTGTTTACATATTGAGCTTAAATATAATCATACGATATATGTAAGAAAACTAATCTTATACCTAGGTGAATGCACACACATGAACTTGAATCTTTAACTCTTGATTATCGTGTGTTGAAATTCTGTAAAGAGAAAAAACAAACCACAAAAACTAGAAGATATATTAGCTCTAAATTGTTTGATAAATCATTATCAAAACCATAGGACCAACACTCTAGCACTATTTATAGCTTACAACAATGAATGAGAGCCCTTGAATATTACTTAGAGATCAAGGATTAAATCTCATCCATAAAATAGTTTCTATTGTAAACCAATCAGTTGACCAATCGATTAACCAACTGATTGACCAATCAGTTGGCCAACCAATTGGTTTGCAACAAATTTAGTTTTTTTTTGTGATTTCTTGACCTGATTTCTTCATAGATCCTTGAACCTTCTTGGTCCTTCTTTTATCTTCATATTTTGACTTCAATAAATAGTAAAAAATCAGGGAGTTTGATTCTTTTGGGCTTTTATTCATTAATCCTTCATTAACCTACAAATTAAAATAAACCATGTTTATTAGTAATATTTTTATTTAAATAAAATAGATAATAAGGGTATAAAATATAATAAAAATGTGATTATCAAATACTCCTACACCTAAATTTTTGCTAGTCCTCTAGCAAAGAGATAAATTAAAAATAAAATAAATAAAATCCTAACTCACTTTTGTAGGATTCGCAGTTATATTTAGCGCATACAACAAGCATTTAAACCCCTAAGTTATCCTAAAGGACGAGTTGTAGTCTCGTGAATGTTTGCAGTGAATGTACCCACAAAGTTCTATTAACTTGTCAATTTAAAGATTTTAGTGAATAATTAATTTATTTGATGCCTTTAAACAATCTAGTTATAGCTTGTTTTTATTCAAGAAAATATTTTTATGTATAATTCCAAAGTAAACTTCTTAGAATTTTTTATTATAGTTATACTAAATCAAGTCTGACTTAGAAATTTAATTAAAAGTTTTGAAAAGAACATGCTAACTCTTTGTTTTAAACAATTTTCAAGTCTCTTAATCAAAATTATTTTTTAAGAACATATATACAAATATAACTATATTATATATAAAACATTGTTAGTATATTTTTCACTCTTTATTCCTTAGTGATTTTATTCTACTTTATCAGGCTTTCTTAATGACCATTTAACGAGTTTTGGGACTATGAATTCCAACTGAATTAGGCTTGAGTCATTAAGCATAGAAATACTCTTTGGGCTTAATTACTCGGTTAAATTAAACTTAGTAAGATAGAATCACCTTGAATTTTGAGAGAATTTTTATTGATGCCCATTTTTCACACTCTTCATCAATTTAATTAATTTTTTACTTTCTCTTTTTTATAATACTAACTAAAAACTAAGAAAAACAAAAGGAAGAAATAAAGCAAAATAGAAGGTAAAAGATACTAAAAACTAAGAAAAATAAAAGAAAAATTAAAATAATTAATGAATAAAGCAAAATAAAAGGAAAAAGCTAACTGGCTCCCACCCATACATATAATTATCCTCAATGCAAACTCTATATTGCATAAAATAAAGCAGATAAAAAATAAAGCACTTACATTTATTCAGTCGACCTAGAACAATGATGAAATATTAAATATCTGCAATTACCTTTGATATGAGGAGGATGAAATAAAAAAAATCTTTTTTCACATCTTTTTTTCACATCTTTTATTTTATATATTTGTTTTCTCTTTTTCCTTTTTTTATTTTTTTTAAAGAACAAGAAACTCTTAAATTAGAGAAGAATAAATTCTTTTTACTATTTATATTATTATGAGACAAAAAGTAAAGATGTAGAATGACAAATTAAACATAAACAACTCATATTCTACATCAAAGCCCACCTTATTGTTGAATATCCTTCCTCGGGTTTTGAGGAAATCTAGAATGATAAACTCAAAAATGTGCTTAAACTCTGTGTACTCCAAAGGTTTTGATAATTTTTGCAGCAACTGAAGGTAGATATCAATGGTGTTATGTATTTTGAGAGCCTAAGATTTGAACTTAGATTACTTATTAATGAAAGTTTGTCCTAACACAACCAGTCCTTTAAAAATTTCCTCAAACGTAAGATTCATGGTTAAGGTATAAAAATTTGGTTGTTGCTTATTTTTTAAGAGCCTAAGTTCATCAGCAAACAGTCCTTTAAAACTAAGAGTATAGAAACATGTATCAAACGTAGTTCCTTTGTTTTGAAAGACTTGATCTGATCCTATTTCTTTTAATATCTTCAACTCCACACCAAAGGTTTTCTCAAAACTTAGATCTAAATCATTCTCTTCTTCTATCTCTTCAACTGATTTTCTCTTGATGTAATTTATTTTTAGAGGTTGAGTAGTTGGTTGGTTCCCTAGATTAAAAACGTTAAAATCAGTAGTCATATTCCCAAAGAACTACTCTATTTGACTAATTCTACAGTTGATTAGAGTATTAGAAGTGGTTAAGAACGATCTTCTTAAAATGACTGATATATGACCTTCTAGATTAGAAACGACCTGCGTTTCTAAGACTATGAAATCCACCAAAAAAATAAAATCCCCAACCTTAATCAGAACATCCTACATCTCGCCCATAGAGATTTTGACAGATCTATCAGGTAACTATAAAGTACGTCTGATTTGTTTGATTTCTCCTATACCTAGTTGCTGGTAGACCGAAAAATGAAGCAAATTGACTCTGGCCCCTAAGTCTAAAAGTGTCTTATCAATGAAGGAATTTTCAATGACCACATATGACTAATATGTATTCAGATATTTCACTACAAAACCATATATGTAATTGTTATAGCCGTTTTTATGCTAAAATATAATTTTCAATCAAAAGCAGAAAAGTGTCCCACATTATGCGTAATCGAGCCAACTCTTCACTTCAAGATAACCAAAGACCCAGCTTGGACGAATCGACACGCCGACATCTCGCAAGGACGACTAAAAAGATGTTACATGTTGACCCTTAACTGGGCGACTTCTCGGCCAACCTACTCGACTGGCCATTCGGCTGACATCTCGCGATGGCCACTCAAAAGGTGATACTTCTCGACCTTCTACCATACGAGTAGAAAGGCGATGACTACCTCGAGGCTTGAGCCCCCACCCGCGCACTGGCAGCCAATCACCTCGCAATAAATGACATTAAATGCATTATGGGTGCCATGATATCTCTTGCCCAAATAGTCTTTATGACACATCAGACCACGTTGGCACGGTATGCCCCCATCACTTCACCTTAAATGCCGAAGTGACCTCTCCTACACTCGCCGACCGATACCTGTAAAGCAAATGCTGACTTGGCCGTCAGCTCATACTCGGTCGAAATTACCATCCTACCCCCCTAATGCCACTATAAATAGGGGTACTATTTTTAACAATAGGGTAAGATCTTTACCTCTACCTATTGTGCTCAAGAACTACGACTGTTCATTTTATTTCTCCATTAAAACAAAATACTGACTTGATTGTTGGAGCAATAATCGGGGAACCCAACCCCGCCCTCTTACGATTTGCTACATGTGCAACGAAGAACAATACACATTATTAGAACCAGACATTCGGAGGGTTAGAGGACCACTGTCAACTAAACAGCTTCTTTCATTGATTGTTTGATATCAACCATTAACAGTAACCATATCCTATCAGTTATAGATTTGAGTAACTATATTCGTATTTTAACGGATACGGTTACGAATATTTCCTCGGATACAGATACTGTTTGGCACCCCTAATGCTCACTCATACATGTATTTCATCAGTCCCCCACTATGTGCACTTGACTAAAGCCCACAGGACTTAAAATACCCATCTAATTAAAATTTGGGAGCCACGATTAAGATTTTTAATTCCCCCCTTCTCTCTTCGGTTTCTCCCGCGACCCATTAGCCCGTAGGCCTCCTCATCCTGCCCCTATCTTCTCGTCGGCTCTTTCTATGTCGTCTCAGTTATCAGGATCGTCCTTCAACTGCCCTTTGCTTTAACCTTTTAGTGAGTTAATATTGTTTTTCTATATATAAAATTTAGGATTTTTTTTGGGTGGATTTCGGTACTCAATTTGTTTTGATTTTGGTGCAGGTTTGAATTTTTCTCACAATTGCAATTCTCATCTAGGCTCTTGTTTGGTGTATTTGCTTTGGAACATGACATTGAACTTACTCATGGCTACGACAACTATGGAAAAAGATTTTTCTGCAATAAAGTTGACAAAAAGCAGCTCGCAGGAATAAAATGAGTGATGATTGACTTAATGATTGCTTAATGATATATATTGGGAAAAGATGTATTAAATAGTGTTACTAATGATGCATTTATGTACTTTTTCAAAATATGAGAACTCCGCAGGAATAATTAGAAAATATTTACATATATACCCCTTAAATCATGGATATTTGTAAAAAAACTACACTCTAAATCTCAGTATTTGTAAGACGACCTCTTAAGTCATTAGTTTTTAAAAAAATTACACTCAAAGCAACTAATCATCAACTTTGATAAGTAAATTTGTAATCGTAACGTAAAAATTATCAACAAAATAATTAGATTTTTAGCACTAAGTTAATAAGTTGTTTATTTTTGATTTCTGGGATTGTTTTGCAGATACTAAGAGGTGGGGGTGTTTTGCAAATATCCATAATTTGAGGAGTATATTTGCCAATACTCATAAAGCAAGCGGTATATATATATATGCAAATGACCCAGTTTTTTAAAAGAGCCACTGCTGTAGGCCTTTTTTTCCTGCTCATGATAGTAAAAACGACAGGACAATATGCACATTGATGCGTGGATCCGCTAAATATTTCAGCAGAAATTATGTTGGCATGAAAACAATAAAACCAAATGTCGGATTGCATACCAATAAAATACTATGCCGAAGGTTCATAATTCAATATATCAAGATTGCCATAGTCATCGTCGTTTAAAACAGCCTGCAGTTTGGAAGAGTAACCTCAGAATGATAGACGGGAAAACGTGGAAAATTTTTGTTGGATCCCTAATGAACATTTCACAATCACGCACAAGTTTCCAAAGAAATACTACCATACATAACAGTATAAAAATCTCTAAGACAAGTAACCATTAAGATTTTCAAATTCCGAATCAACATCTTCGCTATCAGAAGAATTCCGTGGTTCCCAAAACTTTAAACTTCGATCCTCGTCAGGGGACGATAAAGATACAGAACAGTTGGAGAAATCCCTGAAACAGAGAACTCCTTGTTCCTCATAACAACCGCTGGTAACAATACAAGATCCATAAACACCCATCGCTGACAGACCATCATAGTTTTGAGTTTCACCAGGAAAACGACAATCGAGCTGATTGGCTAAGAGCCCTGTATCAGTTTCCCATATGTTTGGGTGGTAATCGAGTGGTCCGCCAGTGACAACTTTGTAAGAGTCCATATGTAACATATTGACAAGGCTACCATGCTCTAACTCAGCTACTGCGTTTGGATTTGGCTTTGCTTGGTTCTTCCTCATGTCCCAAAGGAGAGCCCTAGATATGGGGAATGGTTGAAAATAATTATAAGAAAATCAGTTTAAGAAATAAGAGTCAGCACAACTACACGTCCAAGATGAATCAAGAATAGTATGATTTGATGTACATATCAATGGATTAACAAGTTTTATATTTGTTTACTTCATTTTATTTTGATGTAAAATTTAGCATAAGCGAATAAACATAGAATAAAAGATAACTGGGTCAATTGCAAATAGACCCCCTGTAGTTCCACTTAACGGATAGACCCATGTACAATCGTCAAGCTGTGGATATACCCCTTGCATGTGTTTTCTTTCTTTTTATTTACTCAACCATCAGCAAAAGAAATTTGGTGTTTGACAAATAGACCACCTTCGGGTGAAAGGGCCAAAAATATCACTCAGGGGGCCTAGCTACAAAAATTGAACTCAATGGGGCCTATCTGCAATTGGGAGATAGTACTGCAGGTCTATCCACAATTAACCGAATATAAATGCATTGGTTGAAAGCAGGTAACAAATGAGGTTATATCACTGATTGTGAAAGAAAATGGTGTTAAGAAGGAAAAAATGTCATGGACCTTCGTTACAGCCAAGGGCGGATCCAAGTGATGCCCGGGGTGGGTAGCTTCACCCCTGGAAATCTTATTTTTGTACATCATGTTGAGAGCTTTCTGAAAACATATTATAATGGTGATTATGATAACCGAGTCAAAAGTTACGGGCTATGCAAGTTTCAGCCTCTGTGCATGTTTCCAACCTGCTGCTAATTGTTTTGACATTGCCTTGTTAAAACATTCTTATATATCTCCGAATTGAGTTCCCTTTATTTCTGTAAATAGATACTTGTTGTCCCCCACCCCCCACCCC
>NC_033794.1:89719915-89779124 GCF_001876935.1 Asparagus officinalis | reverse complement strand
CCCCCCCCCCCCCCCCCCCGCCAAAAAAATAAAATTTTTTTCTAGATCCGCCACTGGTTACAACATTTCAGTGAGTAGTGAGTCATTATTAAATTCTAATGTCATTAGATATGTGGTATGTCTAGGAAGTAAATCCAATAGAAAAGGACTAAGGGACTGCAGGGTGTCCTAAGATTTCATGCATATGGGTTTTAAAAAAACCATATTCAACTCCACACAAAATGGATTTTCAAAGATCCCTGGTTAATGCCATATGCATTGAGATTTCCTCTGCCACAGGAAGCCCAATCCATTCCTCCATCAGAAATATGATCATGTGCATTTCAAACCATACAATACCTTTCCCTGCCATTGCATCAAAACACCAACATTACGGTGAGGGTTGAGATTTATAATTTTATAATCTAACATGCCCAGCAGGTTGAGCTCCCTAGGGCCAAAACTTGGACTCACAGACCGGTATCTTTTTTTTTTAATATACTTTCAACTTGGGCCAGTAAGATTCGAACCTAGTTTGCTCTGCTACCATCTTAAGGTCTCTGCCACTGCACTAATATCCAAGAGAGATCTATAGAAATAAGATACTGGTCTATCAATTTCCAAAGAAGTATGGTGCTGGATTGCTTCTGAAGTTGAAGATGTAGCTTTTACATCAACTATGGTGAAGCAACTGTGCATGTTTATGTGGGAGGTGGCGGTTGATGCTATTGGTTTCATATCTAATTTCTTTTCCTTTTCTTTTCTTTTATTTCCCGTTTGCATATGCAAGTTTGTTTGGGATGGAATGAGTATGAGGGTTTAGGGAAGTTAGGCATAGAAAGTATATTGGAACAGGTTATGCTTGTTCAGTTCAACAAGAAAGGATGTATTCCAATGATGCAAGAAGAATAGAGCATCGAAAAAGGAGGTGCATAAGGAGTTAACAAGTAGCATGTGAAATTCCCAAGATGTCTTCTCACAAGAAGAAAATCCCTAGATGTTCAGACTTGCCCAGACAGTTATATAACATATACAAATGCCAAGATGCAAAATATTTAAAGTACTCATGATTGAAATACACATATTTTAATTCAAAGTTTTACCAACATAATAAGACTACTATTTTATTAAAAAAGTGTTGGAAACTGCATACGATATCTTCTCGGAAAATTATGTTGTGTGAATTGAAGTCAAAGTGTAACAGGTGAATTGAAGTACAAGTACTATCATTTAAGATGATCGAAGTAAAACTAAATATTTTGAGATCATGTACTTACTTTTCTTCTCCACCAGTACACATTAACCACTTTGAAGGAAGCATTTTAAATGAGCGTATTTTGGGGGGATGAACTGCAATGGTACAAACTTTCTGCATAGTTCTTATGTCAATTGCAGCGACAGATGAACCAGCAGCAACATAGCACAAAGTTTCATGACATTCCATACCAGCAGGTGTACCAGGAAAACCAACCGTTCCTACACATGATGAGGAACCTGAGGATGAAGCCAAAGTTGTGTCCCAAACTCGGAGCTAAAAAAAGAGAGAGAAGCATGTAAGTCAGATATGCCTATCTATTTATGAGTTAATTGTGAATAGACCTCCTGAGTGAACATCTTTTTACTCTTTTACCTGTAGGAGGTCTATTTGTCAAAAACAAAATTTTCATTCTTTGAGGATAACAGAGACAAAACAATTCACTCAGGCAGTCTACCTACAACAATAGAACTACAGGCAGTCTATTCGTAATTGGGCAATAGTACAGGGGGTCTATCTGTTAGTAACTTATTAACCCTATATTGGGAATAGTTACGAATATTATAGGTATGAAATAATGTCATGGAACTTTTGCATGTTAGATTGCATTTCTATATCTCAAAATGATAAAGGGAACACATGCTTAAGATTAGACTATTTAATGAAAGTATTTCCAATATCAAGTCAATATAGTTACCCTTGGACACAAAAGTTAAGATCATACAAATGTTGTGTGTATGCATGTGCGCATATGCAGATAGACATCAAAACTATGAACATGAACTATTAGGTGCGATCTTTTTTGACACCAAACTGTTTCTCTGTGTGCATGCAAACAAAGAGCACACACCCCGCCTGTGAATGTGGAAACAAACACGCACCTCTGAACACAGAAAAGACATGCACACACAAAAAAAAACATGTGTGCATGCGCGCATACACGCGGGTATATATAAGTCAGGTAGGCATCTTATCAACTAAAGCAATGAAGTCGCAAAAACAACATACCCTTGAATCTGTAGACATGCTCACCAGAAGAGAAGCCTTGTGTCTGTACCCCAAAAAAATAATAGTAAATAAAATAAAAGAGAGACCAAGATAGTTTTTCATGAGACAAACTGAATCCAAAAATATTATCAAAAAATGGCACAGAACATGGAGGTGGAAATGAAAATATATATAAGCAGTACATTTTAGGAAGCAACAAATTCAAGGCACATTTCTTGAGTACCTCGCTCTGGCGTTGTCTATTGTTAGTATTAGCTATATTAAGTTATGTTGGCTTCACTTGATATTCATTTCCGCACTTTCGTAAGTACTTCAGATGTACTCCCTATTTTTGTAGACTTTCTTATGCAAAAATATTTTGTTCCTTTCTGTAGGATGATTTCTCCATCCATTTCTGCTAGAATTTCTCTAGTACTTGAAAACATCTTTCCCCAAGGGCTTCTTCTTAATGTGGACAAGGCCAATAATGATATTAGTGATTTTTTAAAGATATTACAATTAACATAACATTGAACTGTCACTCCATTAAGTTGAAGAAAACAAGGATAAGCACAGACCGAATATTTTATCTTTTAACTATTTAAGTGCCAAAACCCCATTTACTTGCATGTTTCTCCAAATAAAAGTAGCAACCTTACATATAATCTAGAAAGCTTCTGCATCCAGAATTATAGCTCTCTGTCCATTGTATTTCCAACATCAACATCACTAGAACCTAGAACCCATAAACTTTTTGGCTAATAATTTCCTTGTGTTTGAGACAGCACCAAACTTAATTTGTGTTTAGCAGATGAAACTCCTTATATAAAAATATTTGGACCTTCATGCCTTTCCCATGATTCGGGCCTGACTGTACTTTAAAAATCCTCCCCTTTTACCATTCTGTCAACAGCCCGTTGGTTCATAAATAATATTACTTGTCTACGAACTTTAACTACTTGTATTATTTATTTAATTATTTATGTTTTAGAAAACACTAGAACATATTGTCTAAAATATGAGAACTTTCACGAACTACATAATTTTGACCCTACAGATTATTCAAAACTGCCTATAGTCACTCATTGATCTGAATCATCTGATTCGTTCAATAAATATGTTGTAAAATGTGAACTCTATTCTTAAAGAAGGAAGTATACAAGAAATAATATAAAGGTCCAATAAAACAACTTGTTTTGGTAAGCATTATTACCTTGCATAAACATAAAGAACCTAGAAGCAGTTGACATAAAGAATATAGGAGCTGCCTAAATTTTAAATTTCTGAAATGAAAATAAAACCTACTTAGCAGCAGATAGCAACGAAACTGGTTTCGCATGCCCATGGAATGTCACAATCGGATGATGCTTTCCACCAACCGACCAAAGGCGAACAGTACAATCTTCTCCTCCACTAGCAAGAACTTTTGATTCACAATTCCCTAGTAATGTATCCACCAAGGTGGTAACTGGTCCATTATGACCTTTTAAACAACGATGAGAACGACCCTACAGTATTTTAAAACAAATTTGTAAAGATAAGATCCACAGTCTAATGCCAAATCTACATGTTATCAACTAACACTGAGAAACCAATATGAAAATTGAGTTACAAACATCGTCAGGAAAAGATCAAATAGCTTAGCAGCAAACAACATGAAAAAGATAACTCACAGGATAATTCAGTTCAAGAGTTTTAAGCCAATAGGGTTTCATCAGATTTAAAGGCTTTAACACAGAAATCTGGATTATGCTCCGAGTTATCTAAGCATTTCATATTTTAAGTTTTTAAAGGAGACAGATACTACATGACAATAGAATTACACTCAAGATCGCCAAATTGGAATTCCACTACAATGTAGATTTTTTCCTATAGGATTAACGTTAGCTAATTATATAGAGGAAGCTTCTGAAAATTTTAAAATGTCTAACCTTTTGGTACCATTTGTACAATCACATCAATACAATTTTGAATGTGCTGACACATTTCCTGGTTTTTTAACTCGGTCGATTATAATGAAAAACACCATTAAAATCTGTCTGAGTGAATCTCAGGGTTACTATGCATCAACTTGCAATATCTAATATAATCTCACCTATCCTTATTACATTCCATATTTACAGCCTCCATGCAATCATCCTATGTCCGCGATCTTCTTCACCAACATGATAATTTAGGCGAATGTCCACAAGGAAGCTTCCTTTTCATGTTTTAAACATAATCCTAATAAAGGTGTGTAAGAACGTTGACCATTTTTCTTTACTGGCCTTATCAGTAATATCCTATTGATCTACCTCCAGTTCTTCATACAACTATGACATTCTCTTTGATTCATTTTAAACATAATCCTAATAGTAAGAACATTGACCATTTTTCTTTACTGGCCTTATCAGTACTATTCTATTGATCTGCCCCCAGTTCTTCGTACAACTATGACATTCTATTTGATTCATATACCCAATAATATTTACTTCCACCTGTATACGAACTTCATTTTCATGTAAATGCATTCTTGCTAGATCTCTTAGAAAAATTATCTTAAGTCTTGTTTACTGACAGGTATCATGAATTCCATACACCTTTATTTGAGTATTCTCCTAGATTCCATTCAATGTCTTATTTCCCCCCTCCTTATTTTATTCTAACGGGATGGCTAGGAGTAAGAGCACAAATGGCTAGCAGGAAAATCCACAATGCAGCTACATCAATAGAAAGTTACAGACTCCACAAAGATGCAGAGAAATTAAGGTAACATTTGAACTAACAGAGTTCAAATACGTCTTATACAAAGTGAAAGTTATACATTGAAGTCCAAGTAAAATCATATAGCAAAGTGAAAGTACGAATTTGGAGGAATGCAAGTCTCAGGTGAACAAAAGACTACTCATGCTTCATTGCATTATAAAAAAAAAAAGAAGAAAAGAACAGAATACATAGAAAACCAAGCAGGAAGAATGATAATTCCCAAGATAGAGAGGACCAGTTGCTCAGGATAAGTGTTACAAAGAATACCTTCCACCATATACGAATAGTGCGATCGGAACTCGATGTGACTAAAACATGTTCCTCATCCTGCATGGAACTTCGAAATAAAGATGTACCGCCAATGGGAAACAACCTGTAGATGAAAACTACCTTGTGGTAGAACAGTGAAATATGTAAATGAAAAGCATGCATACCGAAACAATCTGCAGTAAAACATAACATGTATCACAATATTTGCAGAATAATTACAAGTTTAATTTAAAACTGCACATTAATTTAAACTGCACAGATTTTAGCAAACGGATGCCTACTTAATGTAACAGACATAACTAGAAATATTGATTTTGGTAAAGCATTTATAAATTTCTGCCCCCAGGGAAATAAATAACTAGCAGATTGTAAATAGTTTTAGATATATAAACATGTGCATAATAAGTGATAATTCAGGTGACCACGAAGGTTCAGATAAAAGTTTGCTTAAGGGCACAGTTTGACACGGTTGATATAACATTCCTTCTTTCTGATTATCAAATAATGTTACCGGTACCGACCCTTGTATAGGCAATTTCAATGCACGTATTCCAATGACATGAGAATGTTAGTCTACCCATGCTTTCATTAAGGTCATTAATCTAACTTTTGTTCACAATAGTATTTAGCATTAAACCCTAAATACATGTGATTTAAACCCTAGTTAAAGTTGATCCCAAATGACATAAACCTAGCCCAAAATCATGTTAACACCCTTTTTAATCAAGTTTTGGGCAGCCATGAATGGAGAGGGAATTTTGCACAAAAAACGTCTCAATTTACACAATTTCCTTTTCCTTAATCATGTGGGAAAACCTATGTAAGCACTCAACCTCTCTTGCCACTCATTTCTTCCTTAATTCAAGGAAAAAAACCAATCCATCTTCCTCCCTCTTCTCTCCCTCTCTTGGCCAGCCAATCTCAGCCCCATACCCAACTTTTACATCATTTTTCTACTCAAAACTCAATCATTCCCTCAAATTAGATAGTAGAAGCAAGCAAAGGATAGAATTGCAAGGACCTTGGTAGAAGAGGAGTCTAGAGCCACAATTAGGTAAATTTCAACCCCGACCTTGTTTTGATGATTACATTGAGCTCAAATCTAAATTAATCATGGTTTTTGTTGATAGCTTGGAAAGTATGGACATAAAGCTATAGAGGTTGCATGTCGATAATTTCAACTCCAGCCACGTTTTTCAGTTTCCAGTAGAGTACTATGTTAGTATTTTGATCATATCTTCAACTATACAAGTCTTTTCAAAGGTATTCTATGCTAGAATCTGAATTCACGTAGCTTTCATTTGAATTTTGGTCAATTTTGGATATCATTTGCTATTTTTATTGGTTGAATCCAATGCATGCACACTGGACAAACAACATAACCCTTATGTAATATTTTGCACATAACCTTGCCCCTCATTTGAATTTTCTAGGCAGGATCTTTGTTTTAGAAAATAGATCCATCAAAGTTGTTTCAGTAAAAATTTTATCAATTTTGGATCATATTTGTCTGACCAAACTCAGTGAGAGACTTAAGACATGAATATGCAATTCATACGCTGTTACTTGTTGACAACTATGTACTCCTAATGTCATATCCCGTGAACATTATGCACATTCTCCATCCAATAGATGACATGAAAAGTAGACTTGACTGTGAACATTTCGACTCTAGTTTCATTGAATTCGGACATAGTTGGACCCTCAAATAGTTACATGTATCTCCCAACGCAATCTCTATTTCCAGTCTGCACATATCACACACTCTTGGGTATAAAATAGTCTCTAGATGTTAGGTTAATTAATCAATTGATACCCTGAAAACTAGACTCATATAGAAAGATTTTGACACTAATTTCAATCAAGTCGAACAATGTTCGTTTACACTCTTCGCCATTGCAACCTATGACACAATTGCTATCCTTGCCGCCCATTCATGTGCATGCATCGCATATAGATTCATGTATATCTATATCAAGCACACATATAACCTAGTCGTGTGGCCACTTCCATGGGTGTACGTGTATGTATATATAGGAATGACCCTCCTGAAACCAATCGGCAGTACTGATGAGTTCATCTCAAATGATAGGTAACCATTCTCATGTTTTCTCATAATATTGGTATCTTTTTCTATGCAACTTGTTTTTTTTTTATTCCTAATCTTTAGTTGTGTGAATATCCATATTTGAGATGTTATCGACTGATACTCTATACATATTGATTATGTCATTTGACACATTTTCTTTTGCATAATAATTACATGTTTGGCAATATCAGATGATGAAATCATTGTGATAATGATGCTCGTATAATTATTATCGGTATGCTTCTCTTTTATGCTCTATTTCGGTTGACCAATGCCCTACGTGTTGGTAACATTTCTTTGCTCACTCTCAATTCACTGAGAATTCGGTTGTTTCTTTCCTTGTGAATATTATGTGTAGGAAACATTTCTTTAATCCCTCTCGATCCGTTGAGAGTTCAGTTGTTTTCTTGAAACTTTCATAGTTTTAATTAGATATTCATTTCTATACTCTATTGCCTCCGCAAAATCCAATTGTAAATGCTTCATGTGTTGGTTGATTGCCGATTACGTGCTTAAACCTATAGCCTTCATTAATTGTCAATATATGCTATTGAAACTCCATGTTTGATTATGTTGAAATAGTCACTTCTTGATTTGTGACATGTTGGTTTCAAATAAGTAACAATTGGTTAATTGCAAGTCTTGTCTTTAATTAGCACTCTATATTCATGGATATTACCCAGGAAACTCATCGGCGGGTGTTTATTTGGATATCTCCCTTTACGCGAGGAAACTTGCTGGTGGGACATTACATTTTAGAGAGGAAACTCACCGGTAGGTGTTTTATTGATGGCATGTAACGAGTATATTTTGGGGGCTATTACATAGTGGTATTAGAGTACAGGTTAACACCTTAAAATTCCAATATAGACTACCAAGAAAACATAGGATTAGATAGAGTCGGTATCAAACATCGATAGTAGAGAGATTACACTTAGATAGCATTCATGTCTTACCTATATAAATTGTAGATAGACTTAGTATCTTGCATTAGCTAATGGATGGCTTTTGGCAAACATAGATGATTTGCATTCATCTGATTTTGGAATAGTGGGGCCCACTAGTAGTGGAGAGGCATGGACAACTAGTTCTGACGATTAAGGGTACAACATTTCTGTATTCTGATAGTCGGATACCATTACCGGTACTGACCCTTGTATCGGCAATTTCAATGCAAGTATTCCAATGACATGAGAACGTTCATCTACTCATACTTTCATTAAGATCATTAATCTAACTTTTGTTCACAATAGTATTTAACATTAAACCCGAAATACATGTGATTTAAACCCTAGTTAAAGTTGATCCCAAATGACATAAACCTAGCCCAAAATCATGTTAACACCCTTTTTAATCAAGTTTTGGGCAGCCATGAGTGGAGAGGGAATTTTGCACAAAAACCCTCTCAATTTACACAATTTCCTTTTCCTTGATCACATGGTCAAACCTATGTATGCACTCAACGTTCCTTTCCACTCATTTCTTCCTTGATTCAAGAAAACACCAATCCATCTTTCTCCCTCTTCTCTCCCTCTCTTGGCCAGCCAGCCTCAGCCCCCAAAACACATCTCTTTCTTGTCATTTCTCTACTCAAAACCATCGAATATCAACCTCGTCTTTGTTTTGATGATCACTTTCAGCTCAAATCTGAATTAATCATGGTTTTTGCTCTGGATAGCTTGGAAAGTATGTACATAAAGATATAGAGCTTGCAAGTCGATAATTTCAACTCCCGCCACGTTTTCCAGTTTCCAACAAGATACTCTTTTAGTATTTTGATCATCTCTTTTTTTGAACTAGTCTGTTTCAAGTAAGGTTTTCTATTTTAGAATTTGCACTCATGTAACTATCATCTGAATTTGATTTGCTCAATTTTGGATATCATTTACTATTCCGAATCTATGGTTGAATCCAATGCATGTATACTGAACAAACAGCATGACCCCTATCTAATGTTTGGCACATAACCTTGCCCCTAGTTTGAATTTTAAAGGAAGGATTTTTTATTTTTAGAAAATAGATCTATCAATGTCATTACAGTAATAATTTTATCAATCTTGGACAATATTTGTTTGACCAAACTCAGTGAGAGACTTAAGACATCAATCTGGAACTCATATGCCATTACTTGTTGATAACCATGTACTCCTCATGCGCTATCTTATGAATATTATGCGCATTCTCAATCCAATTGATGATCTGAAAAGTATACTAGTATGTGAACATTTTGACTCTATTTTCATTAAATTCGGACATAGTTGGACCCTCAAATAGTCGCATGTAACTTCCAATGCAATTTGTATTTCCAGTCTTCACAAATCACACTCTTAGGTATAAAATAGTCACTGGATGTTGGGTTGATGAATCAATAGATGCCCTGAAAACTGGACTCGTATAGAAAGATTTTGATACTAATTTCCATCCAAGTCAAACAATGTTCGATTACCCTCTTCGCCGTTGCAACCTATGACACAATTGATGCCCTTGCTGTCCATTCATGAGCATGTATCGCATATACATTCATGTATATCTATGTCAAGCAAACATATAACCTAGTCGTGTGGACACTTACATGGGTGTACGTGTATGCGTATATAGGAACGACCCTCTTGGAACCAATCCCAATTGATCGTACAGAGGAGTTCGTCTCAAACAGTGGGTAACCACTCCCCTGCTTTCTCATTCTATTGGATTCTTTTTCTATGCAACTTCATTTTTTTGGATTCCTAATATTTAGTTGTGCGAATATCCATATTTGAGATGTTATCGATTGATACTCTATGCATATTCACCCGTGTCATTAGACAAATTTTCTTTTGCATAATAATTATATGTTTACCAGTATCAGTTGATGAGATCATTGTGAAAATTAATGCTCGTATAATTATTATCAGTATGCTTTTCTTTTATGCTCTATTTCGGTTGACCAATGTCCTATGTGTTGGTATTTACTCACTCTCAATTCATTGAGAATTTGGTTGTTTCGTTCCTTGTGAATATTATGTGTAGGTAACATTTCCTTGATCCCTTGAGTTTGTCGAAAGTTCGATTTTCATTTTCTTGAAAATTCCATAGTTGAAATTAGATATTCATTTGTATACTCTATTGCTTCTGTAAAATCCAATTGGAAATGCTTCATGCGTGAGTTGATTGTTAATTACGTGCTCATCAAGGTTTTAAATATCGGATGTCGGGTTCATGTCGGATAACGAAAATCGGGGATATATGTCGGGGGACATTATACTAAATATTAGATTACCATATTGGATGGATTTCTAACCCAATTTTGGTCACCAAGATGGAATGCACTTGTTTTGTTATACCTTATCCTACTTGAGTTGAGTATTATTCATCAAGACACAAGTTGTTTTCCATTTCTTGAAAGGAAACATTAGAATATTATGCCAACAAATAAATAAAATACACATTGTCAAACTAGAACTTTCGAAGTGTAGGAAACATTAGAATATTATGCCAACAAATAAATAAAATACACATTGTCAAACTAGAACTTTCGAAGTGTCTTGCATAAAATTAACATACAAATAAATAAAATACACATTGTCAAACTAGAACTTTCGAAGTGTCTTGCATAAAATTAACATGAAGTACAGTGCCTTGCATAAAACTGACATAAAACTGACATATAGTGACTTTGAATTGATTTCAAGTTACGGTTCAAACTTGTTGTTTACATCACACTTTTATGAATTCTCAATTTCAATTTGTAGAGACGAAGACAAACAAGAGGAGATCGCGGTGGGAAAGAAAGCAATATTTTTTTGCCTTAATCTGTATTATGTGCTATCGGGTTACTATGGGAACAAAAGGCTAAAAAAAGAATTAATGAGGTTTGGCTTTTGAGTACTAAACTCAAACCCCAATACTTCTCAACTCCAAAAAAATAAAAAATATAAAATAAAAAATTGATCGATTTCTAATTTTTTAAGACTGAAAACTGGCCGATATGTCCGCAATATCCCCCGACATGTCCGACATGGACCTCGAAAACGATATTCGACTTAAAATGGTCATATTTGTGTCGCTCTAGCCTTTGATCCGACATGTCCGACGTGTCGACCCACATGTCCGACATGTCGGCTAATATTTAAAATCATGGTGCTTGTAGCTATACCCTTGATTAATTATCAATATATACTATTGAAATTCCATGTTTAGTTATGTTGAAATAGTCATTTCGTGACTAGTGACATCTTGGTTTCGAATAAGTTGGTTAATTGCAAGTCTTGTCTTGATTGGCGCTCTATATTTATACATATGACCCTTTACGTAAGGAAACTTGTCGGTGGGACATTACCCTTTACGCAAGGAAACTCGCCAGTAGGCCTTTTATTAAAGGCATGCGTGTGATCACTGATGAATCCTGTGGTTAGAGAATTTGAATCCCGAATATTAGAGCTTGATTATTCATTATCGATATTTACAAGTTTCATTTAGGTTAACTATTATACTATGAGCATTGGTAGCTTATTGCTGATATCTATTAGTTTTAATTCAATTTTCTACATTATCCTTTCCTTTTCCCCTCACATCTATACCTGAGATTTTTATTATGGTTACCTATTAAGCCTTAAGCTTACCCGCATTATTTCTGCATCCACCCACAAGTAATGATCAAGACCGAGGCAACAAGATTGCAAATCCCAGCAAAAATTAGCTAGTTCAAGTGTTTCAGCTGAAGAACATATATATGTATATAGTTCTCTTTATTCTGTACTTTTGTAATGTTGAACATGTAATGATGTGTAATAACTTTACTTAACTCTATGGTGTAATATCGTTATTTTAGCTTTTCCTACTAATTTAGTATTCTGTGACTTCTGTTGTCAACATTGTGAATTATGGGCATTATATATTTTTGTTGCTTTATCCCACTCTTTTGGTATTAGATTAGACAGGAGTGTATATAAGGTCGACCCTCCATTTTGCGGCCGGGTCATGCCCAATTTTTATATATACCACTCGGGCCCCGTCTCAGTATGTTTTGTGAGCATTGCACTTACTAAACCCATTTAAGTAAACCATGGTCTCTACAAAATTGAGATAACTAAAATAAAGAATCCAAAGTTTCCACCACAAAAGAGGCTGAAGGGAAAGGAAGAGATTAGAAGTATTTCAGTCATGCAATCTAAAAATGCAATATATGTATTATTATTCTGAATAAAATCATTATATCAAGAGAAGTGTAAAAATCCATGAATATTAAGTCAAGAAACACCATTTGCTTGCAGGATATTCCCAGAACAAAACAATCAAGTTATCTTACATATCAAAACCAACAACACCATGGTCATTTGACGTGTTAGTTATCAATGGTGTGTAAGTTATGTTGCATGGATATAGGTACGGTTACGGTATCGGCACGAGTATGAGTATGGAACACAGCAAATTTGTAAAAGGTAGGATATAGCATATAGGGACAACCATATAAATATTTACTTATAAGCAAATATATTATATATCTATACTATTATATTAAAAACCAACTGTGGATAGTCCAAAATTTGGATGAGTGGTAGTCTATACTATTATATAAAAAACCAAGTGGGGTTTTGGCCAAAATTTGGATGAGTGGTGGACATGTCCTCATTTTCATTGTAATTTAAAGGGCAATAAGGTAATTGTTTAAAAAATGATTTTTCCCTTTCTTCTTTCCTTCTCTTACTTTTCTCTTTCTTTAAAAACATTCTAGATTATTCAATACCTTGAAAATAACATTGGAGCCCACATATCCATTATACTTTATTTTATAAATGATACAAAGAGAAAGTGATAATTTTTGTAAAAATTGATATACCTAAGGAAAAGTATCAAGTTTCTTTACATGTATCTATACTATTATTACGTTAAGTAATATATGAGGAAAATTAGTAAAAGAATATCAAGATCAAAGTATAATGGTATAGAAAATCATCTAATCCTCACCGAAAATTAATTTAAAAAAATCAAGATCAAATTTTCTAATGGTAAAATGACAATTTCTCAAAGAAAATCGTCTAATCCTCACCTCTCTACATCTCTTATAAACTCACACATTCAATATAAATAGGATAAAATTATTTTTTATATTTAAAAATTTAAAACAATTTTTTGCTATCACGTGCATTTTCACGTGTCAAATTTCTAGTTGGAGTTAACAATTTATATGAGAATAAGAATGAGAATTAAATTCCTATAACACTTTTATGTTTTTTTATTATGTGTATTATAAATTGAAAAATCCCTAGTTTTTGAACTAAACATCCAAACGACCCTTTAAAATCATAAATGGCAACTACTTATGTTCAACGAATCTCAAGGAGTGAATGTGAAGTATAGGATATATGTCCAAAAAATGCATTACAAGTGTTTTAAATTAAACAGGTATTGTATAATTGAGTACATGTCCGAACAAATGTATGCATATATGCAAGAAGTGTTCAAGGAGTTTGGTACAGATACGTGTCGGTTACGGGTATGGCATCAGATTGGAAGTACCCAAGTAACACAGTGTGTAGGTTTCATATTATAGTTATCAACCTGCATTTGAGCTATAAATATGACCACAAAAGACAACCTTTTTTTAACTACAAACAACATTAAGTTTAGAACCGCCTCAACCCTTCCTGAATATCTCTTGCATAGGACACGGGGTTGAATAGGCATGTAGAATCAAACAATATTGTATCAATAATTGAATATCATGAGCCCCAAGATATACATAGACCAGGAAACTTTTGGATTTTAGTCAGTCATGCAACTGGCATCAAGAACTTCTCTTTCTTTTCTTTAGTAAAAGAGCCATGATCTTACTAGGCATCAAGAATCAAGATAAAAGTTCGGAAAAATTGCCTCAAGGGTAGGATTGCAAACAGCTCTTAAAAGATGCGGATTGGATATGATATTTACCATATCTGCATTGCTTATTAATCGGTTAGGGATACGAATACGGATATATCTTAGTAAGGATCCACATCTTCCAAATTTAAATATGGATACAAATCAGATAAGAGAAAACATGTACAGACATAAAATGGAAATGACAAAAACATATAGCATTGAAAATGTATGTCATGTAATACAAGAGATGTTTGAAGGTAATAAATTTCTACAATCAGATCCCATTAATATATTCGGCATATCTGAAAAGCTAATATTAGATATATCGATTATCAAAAATTAACCTCACATCCATTAATCTAATGGTCAAAAACATTATGTATTACTTACTGTTAGAAGAGAGTATTAGTTTAGCATTGGTTTAGTCCCACATTACCTGTGAGACTAACTTATAACTAATTCATCTCTATAAATAATAAAGTATAGAGTGAGGAGAAGTCTCTCCAATAAACTCTTTTCTCTAAATCTTATCATGGTATCAGAGCCTATCTCTAACCCTAACTCTAATACTAATCCAACTTCCTAAGCCTAACCCTAACCCTAATTCCCGCCGTCTTCGTCCAGATCCGTCGCCGCCGTCTTCGTCTTCGTCCAAATCCGACGCCGTTGCCACCATAGGGCCTTCACTCACAGCCGTCATGCTCCTCTATCCCCCCTCCCTCTTTGTTTTCGAATTTGAATCAGATCTAGGAATTGTACTGTAAATAAAATTAAAAAAATAATTAAAATTTTAATTAAAAATTAATTAAAAAACCTCCGGGTTCCATCTTAACATTTGGGTTCTTCATCTTTAGCATTCGGGTTCCATGTTAACCTTCGGGTTTTTGCATTTTAACATTTGGGTTCAAAATTAAACCTTCGAGTTCTTGAACTTGTTCAGCCTACTGACTAATTCAAGAATTATTATCTTGAATTTGAACATGCTTTGATTATTTCCAGTTTGAAGTACAATTTGTGGAGGGTATTGTCTTGAACTCTACTCGTCTGTTTCATGATGGTCGGATTTGAGGAACTCAAGAATTCTGAGTTAACGGTCCAGACGAAAGTTTCAGAGATATTTTCTAATAGAATCACTGACTGGAAGCTTGATGGAATTAATTATTTCCAGTGTAAGCGTGTTATTGAAATCTACGTGGCAGGTCCAGGCAAAACTGCTCATTTGTTGACAGGCCCTCCTACTCCAACACCAGAATTTTGAACATTGGATGATAGTGTCCTCTTGCATCAAATTCTTAATACTATGGAGCCTAAAATTCAGGATTTAGTTCTTCATTGTATGACAGTGGAGGAATTTTGATATTTTTTGCAAGACATCTAAGGGGGTAGTAGCAATATTAATCGGGTAAATGAAGTAATTCAAGAGTTGTTTCGTAAGAAACAAGATGGTAAACTCATGGATGATCATTATGGTGAGTTTAATCGTCTGGCTGAGGAACTTCATCAGATTTTTCCTATTACTGGGGATGTTAAACAAATTCATAATCAATGGAACAAACTTATGGTACTTACCTACTTGGGTACCCTAAATTCCATTTACTCCTCTGCTCGACCACAAATCATAGGGAGCTCCGTTATTAGTTCTCTGACTGATACTTATCACTTTCTGAAAAACGTTGTCCATGCACAGCCACTTACATCAACTACGAATCACTCTGCGCTTGCCACTCAGAGTTGGCAGTATTATGAACGAGGAGGTCATACTGGTGGTCCTGAAAGAGGTAGAGAAAACTTTGAGGGCGATGATGTTACCACACTGGTCGTTCTGAGAGCCGAGGTGGTCAACGAGGTGGCCGTGTATGTCCATCTCAAGGCGTACATACTCATGACGATGACTTAGTGAAGACTTGTAACTACTGTCGCCAGTCAGGACATTTCAAATATAATTATCCTGAATTAGAAAAGAAAAAGGCCAAGGATGCTTACATGACCGCTCAGGACAACTTTACATCATCTGATAGTGAAAGTCAACTACAGTTAGTCTTTCATAATGCGGAGCTGCAGCGTCAATTTCAGCAATTTCAATTATTCCAACAGTACCAGAGTTCACAAACATCGTCTTCCTCCTTATCCGCTACTTGCAAAAGTGCAGTTACCCCTTTATCTTTACTTACTTCGTCTTCATCTAATAGTTGGATTATAGAAACATGTGCCACTGATCATATGACTGAGAATCAAGGTATATTATCATCTTTCAGCCCTACATCTAATTTAGTTATATTAGCTGATGGTTCACGTACACATATTTAGGATGTCGGCAATACCAATCCTACTCCTAGTCTTCCTTTTTTTCCGTATTCTATCTTCCTAGTTTTTCCTATAACCTTTTATCTGTTAGTAAGATCACAAAATCTCTAAACTGTACAGTGATATTCTTCCCCATACATTGTTTCTTTCAGGACCTAGTAACGAGGAAAACGATTGGGACGGAACGTGAGCAGAACGATCATTATAAACTAGAATTGGACGTCAAACATTTGGCTTGTATCAAAAACTTATCATACCTACAATAGCACTGTCAGTTAGGATATCTCTCTCTCTATTCTCAAGTTGTTTAATCCCCGGTTCAAATCTCTCTTTTCTCATTAGAGTGTGAGTCGTGTTAACTTGGCAAACATCATCATGTGTTTTATCCTAATCGAGTCAATAAGAGAGCTGCTAAGTCATTTGATCTTGTTCATTCTGATATTTGGGGGTCATACCCAATAACTTCTAAATTAGGGTTCCGGTACTTTGTCAATTTTGCGGATGATCACTCTCGTGTTACCTGGATTTATCTTCTCAAGTCTAGGTTTGAAATCTTTTCCACATTTAAACTCGTTCATTCTGAAATAATCAATCAATTCAAGTCTTCAATAAAAAAATTCGATCTGATAATGCAAAGGAATATTTGGATGGTAATTTCACTAGTTTCCTTAAACAACATGGGATCCTCCATCAGTCTTCTTGTGTTTACACTCCTCAGCAAAATAGAGTTGCTAAATGAAAGAATAGACATCTACTTGATATTGCTCGAACCTTGCTATTCCATTGCCACGTTCCTAAAGAATTTTGGGGGAAAGCTATCTTAACAGCATGTTACATGATTAATCGAATGTCTTCTTCTGTTCTACAAGATAAAATTCTTTTCAAGATTTTATACCCCAATGATGATCTCTTTTCACTTCCTCCAAAGATGTTTGGCTCTCTGTGCTTTGTTCATAATCACAGTCCAAATAAATAAAAGTTTGACTCTCAGTCTATTAAAGATATTTTTCTTGGCTATTCCCGAAAGCATAAATATTACAAGTGTTTATGTCCATCACTCAATCGTCTTGTGTTATCTGCTGATGTAACCTTCCTCGAAGATAAACCCAATCATTTTAGTTCTCTATCTTCATTATTACCGGATGAGTATGACTATTCGATCCTACAAGAGTCATTGCTTACAGGTGGTGGTTCATCCGCTGATAATACTCTTTGCGCTATTAGCAAAGACTATGTTCGGTTTAACGACCCAATTCAAGTTTATCATCGTCGCTCTGCTCCTGTTCTTGTGCCAACATTGGCCTCAGCACCACGCCCTTTGCCCGAAAAACCTGAATCCGTAAGTGCATATGTACCCCCTTCTGCGGAAGACCTTTCTATTGCACTTCGAAAAGGGAAAGCACTTGTACTCAACATCCTATTTCTAACTTTGTCTCCTATGATCGCCTCTCCTCTACCTTACGATCTTTTGTTACTTCTCTCAACTCATATTTGGTTTTCAAGAATGTGTCAGAAGTTCTATCTATTCCAGGTTGGAACCAAGCGATGCAGGACGAAATGAGGGCCTTACGACAGAATGAGACTTAGAATTTTGTCCTACTCTCACCAGAAAAGCGAGCCGTCGGCTGCAAGTGGGTGTACATTGTCAAGTTAAATCCTGATGAAACTTTAGCACGTCTGAAAGCTCGACTGGTTGCTAAAGACTATTCACAGGTGTATGGCTTGGATTACGTAGATATCTTCTCTCCGGTGACAAAAATAACATTTATTCGGATTTTTATTTCGTTAGCAGCGACAAATCACTAGCCACTTCATCAGTTGGACATTAAGAATGCATTCCTTAATGGTATTCTAGATGAGGAGGTTTACATGGAACAACCACTATGTTTTGTCGCTCAGGGGGAGAATGCAAAGGTATATAGGCTGAAAAATCATTCTATGGTCTGAAACAATCTCCGAGAGCATGGTTTGGATGTTTTGCATCGGCTATTCAAGAATTTGGGCTTTATTATGCACATAAAGATCACTCTGTCTTTTGGCGATTTCAGAATGAGAAACGAATTCTACTCGTTGTTTATGTGGATGACATTGTAATTACAGGGGACGATGCTTCTAGTATTGACAGCCTAAAAAAGTATTTACAGACACATTTCCAAATCAAAGATCTTGATTCTCTAAAATATTTCCTAGGCATTTAAGTTGCAAAGTCACAGAAGGGTATTCTTTTGTCACAAAGAAAGTATGTCCTGGATATGCTCTCAGAAACCGGGATGTTAGGATACAGAAGCAGTGATTCTCAAATGGATGTGAACTCAAAACTACTACTAGATCAGGGCGAGATTCTTGAGGATGTTGAGCAGTATAGGAGATTGGTGAGAAAACTAAATTATCTGACAGTGATCAGACCTGACATCACATTCGCAGTCAGTATTATGAGTCGGTTTTTGTCCGCACCAAGAACTACTCACTTGAATGCAGTAATGAGAATTTTGAGATACCTGAAGAAGGCTTCAGGATGAGGAATTCTCTACTCAAATCAAGGACACACCAGAATTGCAGACTTCTCTGATGCAGATTGGGCTGAATGTCCTTTTGATAGGAGATTGACTACTGGATATCTGTCTTCCTTGGAGGAAATTTGGTGTCATGAAAAAGTAAGAATCAAAGTGTTATGTCTCGATCCAGTGCAGAATCAGAATATAGAGCTATGACAAATATGACACTAGAGATTGTTTGGATCAGAGACCTATTGACAGATATTGGTCTCCCTCCAGAAGGTCACATGGATCTATATGGCGACAATAAAGCAGCAATTTACATTGCTGAAAATCCCGTGTTTCATGAGAGAACCAAGCATATTGAAGTTGGCTGTCATGTAATCCGTAAGAAGCTCAAGGACAAAATCATCACGGTAAAACATGTATCGACAGTACACCAGTTGGCAGACATTCTTATAAAATTACTTGGTCGAACACGAGTTGACTTTATTTGTGACAAGCTGGGCATGCATGATATATATGCTCCAGCTTAAGGGGGAGTGTTAGAAGAGAGTTTAGTTTAACATTGGTTTAGTCTCACATTGTCTGTGAGACTAACTTGTAACTAATCCATCTTTATAAATAATAAAGTACAGAGTGAGGAGAAGTCTCTCCAGTAACCTATTTTCTCCAAATCTTATCACATACCAAAGTGTAAAGGCTTATTCCGATGAAATAGCAAGGGCTAAATAATAGTGTTGAAATCTTTTAAATACAGAACATTAAAAAAAGTATATGTAGGAGACATTAGATATATCGTAAATAGGAGACAACATCAGGTAATTCATCAAATGAGTTAAATTAGGACAATGTATACATAACAGTGGGAACTCTATGATAGTTGTGCATTAAAGTATGCTAAAGTTTAAAATAAATATGAAAGAAATATGACATGCACAAAAATAGGATATGCTAAAGTTTAAAATAGATAGGGCACAAAATAGATTCAGGAAGATAAAGATGTAAACTAACCTCATACAAGTAATCCTTGCTTTGTGGCCTGTTAAGAGATTGACGCGGGATACACCATCTTTGACAGATTCAAACCCCATACTTTGTACAATTGGCCCCTATTTATAAGGGAGATTGCATTGCATTAGGATAAAGAAAACCATTGACAATAGGAAAGGGAAAAAATACTTGTTTCATTGAACCGAATTTGGAAACCAAAAAGTAAGCAGCTTTAAATGTTGTTTGGTCGCTTCCATATAACTTGTTTCCCAGTTATCACAGATCCACAACCACTGATTTCAGCAAGTTTACTGAAAGATGCAACTTGAAGCCAAGACCAAGTCTCAAAAAGTGTTGGAGAAATTAATTATGACACTAAGAAAATTACCACAGAAATTTCATTCTAAGCATTTTTAGTATCCATAACTTTTGATTAAAATTAGTATAGTAGTTTCTGGTTATGTGTGCAAAGGCATATTTGAATGATGCTTTGTCATGTGACTCATGTCCTACTAGTTTTTCATATGTGAATCATACAACGGATTTCCAGTTAAGTGCCTGCATATAATGGTGCTCTAATAACTGATAAGCTCATATTTACAATTAGATGACCTATTAAATTTGTATTTCTTCCTGCGGTGTAGTAGTAAAATCATCGTCTCTTGCCACATGCTGGATTTAAAATGGATTTACTATGTAACTCTAGTTGACTTCTTGATTGGGTCAAAATGGACGCCCTAAGAGTTATAATACAGATGACCTTAAAGGCAAATTGGTCGTCTATGTTAAAAGGAACAGGTCATGTTTTACCTTGAGTTGAACAGATAGTCATCATACAGGTGTTGTCAAGTTCAATTATGCTGCTTGTATTGACTCTCCAAGCAAAGAACAAACTTGATTTAACAAATACTTGAAGGTTCAAATCATGCTGAAAAGGGTATACAAAAAATAATAAATTATAAAACGGCAATGGTAGCATCAAAAGGTTAATACACAATGTTTCCTTGGTCACATACATTCCATCTAATAAAACATTAACCTATTACTAACTCGTGGTGTGTAATGAAATCCTCTAGCAAGAATGTTCAGAAAACTGGAAGCACTACTTTCCAAGTACTTAGGTGCATCTACTTCCTTCATAATTCAAGGAAGCTTCAAGGAGGTAACAAAAGCAATAAAGGTAGAAAATGACGAGGCTGTGCATGATAACTAACACCATTTAACCTTTTTATATTTGATAGGAGTTTCATGGAGAGACCACAATCAAAGAGAAAGGGGAGATAATGGAAAATGGTAGGAAACATTATACAAACAAGAGCACCCATTTACAAAATACTTTGAGACGGGTTGCTATTTATTAATCATTAGTACAGATTATGTTGATATTAGCAGCAAATTTACTTTCTGGAATTGCTTACAAAATGAAGTAGACTTAAAAAATGCCAATAGATTGGATAAATAAAGAGGGACGGGTTAATTAGGGGTTGTGAACTAGTTTATCAGGTTAGAATTAGCTGCAACAGAGGGGTTAATGTTTGGATCCATAGAAAGTGAAAGGTCGAGAGAAAGAGAAAGATTGATAGAATAGATCTGCCAAAGCAGGGAAATTTCTTTTGACTTCCAAAAAAAGCTTGTCCTTGCACCTGAAGATGCAAATAATGATTCGTGAAATAAAGTAGGATGAAAGGCTTTTCTCTCTCTCACCAGGATAGAAGCTTCTGCAATCTACAGTGGATGGATGGCAGTAAGTCGCTTGCGATTTTAAAATTAGGGCAATTAGATTTGTCCTGGATTTCATGAGACAAAGACAAAAAATAAATTTCCTAAGAAAACTGCCAAAACCTATATAATATTTTCCATATACAACTGATGACATACAAGGCAAGAATTTGAATATTGCAGATAAAACCAAATGCTTGTTGTAAGAGGCACAAATTTTGAAAGTACAAATATTAGCTTCATGAAAATACAAGAATATGGCTTGATGGGATTTGAAGGGTAAATGTTATAAGCATATTTAATAAAGCAATTATCAAAAGACATAAACTGCACGATGGAAAAGAACATCAAGTATGGTGTATGGAACCCCTGTCCGGTAGCATATTGCTCAATATTCACATCATAAAAAAGCTGCAATTTAAATGGGTTAGTTTTTTTTTTTAGAAATTTGAAACTGATCCATCAGTAGAACTTAAAACTTACACAATTAAAGAGTATAACCTACTTCTACAAGAAAAACCCACCTGTGCTACGAAGACTTTGTTTTTCTCCAGCATTATGTGACTGTAAGGTATTGGATGCTGAGAAAACATAGATTGCACTGGATCTGAAAATTTGAACTGGTTCACTGCAATGTGTCTGTCCAAATATTTTTCCCTTGTCCAATTATTTGCAGAAGATATACACTGAAATGGCCACCTCTCTCTAAAATTACATAATACAGACAATAAACGATTAGAATGACATTTGTACTAAACAAATAACACTAAAAATAATTTGTATTAGTTGTCTTCTGCATATGAGACCCTCTCTTTCATGTCCTTGTTAAGGGATGTAAAGAAAAATGGCGCAAGTGTGGAGTTTGTAGAATTAATTTTTGGTAACTAGTTTCCGTCAATAACTGACCAAAGGTTTTCTGAAACCTCACCTAACCGTTTTCAAATTTGGATAGCATAAAACATGGCATTCACACTTCAATGGAATTGCACCAATTTCAGTTGCAACCTCCCTGGCAACTAATTATGAACATTTAATAAAGGTCATATAATCCAGTCTTGAACTAGGACTGCCCAATTCCCAACTCTCCCTACCTGGGTCTATGCTTTACTAGAGCTAGGCCTCCCCCAAGATATTTTTAAATTCCTTAAGAAGAATATTCAAAACATGCAGTGGAGGAGACTTGTACGCAAATAATGCATATCAATCTTGTGAATGGATACATAAATGCATAAATAAAGTATAACTATTTAAGTATATATCTGCATTTAAAGGTAAGAATTTTCAGCACTTTAATTTGACGTATACTTGGATTTTATTTTTCAAAAAATAATTGTGATGGAAGGTGGATTTGTTTTCTTTTCCTTATGACTACATATAAATATTGTTCACTTTCCACTCAAGACACGAATCATGTTGGTCTTCTGTTAGCATGGGGAAATGAAAATTACAACAAATCTTTTTCTACATGTATCTTCCTTCTTTTCATGTATAGTTATTAAAACCACGGAGATCAGTCAACTCTACGATGTCAAAGGAAATTTCAACCTGAATTTTTTTTTCCCCTGGCAGTATTAAGAAACCTGCAAATTTGCTAAAACCGTTCGCTAAGTAGTATGGGAAGATTACGTTTAGAGATGCCAAATGAATTGCTTCTTATGGAAGTTCCTTTTCGGCTTGGTGTTTAGCTTGATTTTGGCTAGTCCGATCAACAAATGAGCCAAACTCAAGCTACTAGCAGACACATTAATTATTTGCTTAATCATGCATTTAGTATTTTCTGTTCATTTTGCATGTAGGATGAAGATCAGTCCTTGAATTATTTAATGTCTAATGTAACAAATAAGCAAATATTCGATAATTCACAAAGGAGACCATGTGGCCGATCATATCAATTCATTTAGTGGACAAATACCAAGATGCATCTTGAATGTTCTTAACTGGCGTTTAATCAAAATTAATGACGATGGTTATTCCATCAACTTATATTCCTAGTCAAAAATAAAATATCAAATCATGGGTCAAAAATAAAATATCAAATCATGGTCTTTTCTCGGAATCACAAATTTTTCTATGGCTTTTCGTAATCTTTTCGGAATCCGAAAAGATCAATATGGTTCATATTTACTACAATTTCTTGTTCACTGGCAAGTAAACACTAAACAAGATAACAGCTTGCGAAGAAAAGATGAACTTTTCATGACCAAACTCTTGAGTAAATTTAAAATAACTAGTTTTCAATCACTTTACGAATCAAACTCTAACAAGTAATTCAAGGGCAGAAGAGATCGATGGCGTACGCGTAGAGTCGAAGCCAGACGTCGTCGGAGTAGGCGACGTGGCGGAGGGCAGACGTCGGCAAGGCTGAGGAAGCTGGCGCAGCGCGTGAGGGCGTCGGCGTTGAGATCAGTTAGGGTTAGCGAGCGGCCGGAGATCGTCGGAGGCGGCGACAAAGGAGATGAAGGTCCTGGTTCCATCGCTCGAGCTCGGATTCGGGAGAGAGATGAAATTTGGGGGTTCGGGTGCAAATATTATTTCGAAGAGAAATGACAGACGCACACTCTATCACTCTCTGTTTCGAAAGCTTTTAAAGGCACCGGTGTACTGTAGCAGGGGCCGTCGTTGGAGGTGTGATGGAGAGTGGGCCTTTAGTACCATGTTTGCTATATCCACTTCCAAACAGTAACTTTGGAAGTTGGATTGCTAGTACATTTCTATTTCGATAGCTTGTCTTGTGTGATTTAAGAAGAAATTTTCTATTTAGACCCATTATATAATTTATTCTTTAAAATCGATTCTTTTTAAACTTATTTACAAAAAATCGATTCATTTTCTCGTCACGTTAGCTTCGTGGCGAGAAAGTAAGTCAATTTTTTTTAATCTCATTCGTAAATAGTTAGGGTTGCCAACCCGACTATGTAGGAGGCCGTCCGTTATTTAGAAGCCAAATTAGTCAGGGTTCGAAACTCCGACTAACTTAGTCAATGCAAATATGGTCGGGGTTGGGAACCCCGACCATTTCGGAATTGCCTATTCAAAAATGGTCGGGGTTCCCAACCGTGACCATTTAGCAGAAACTTTAGCCCAGCCATTTAGCCCAGGCCAGAACTCACGACAAAAATGGTCGGGGTTACCAACCCCGACCATTTGGCAGAGATCCTCCAGCATTTGCTCAGCTGAAAAATATCTTTCCTGCTAATACATACATATCAATCCACAAGTTATCAATCCACAATGCAATTACAAACACAAATAAACACATATCTTATCAAACAGAAATAAACACATACCAATCCATAATCAATTGCACCCCCAAATTCAATTCACTTACTGAAAAATCATAATCAATCGGATACGTAACATTCAAACAGAACATTCAATTTCAAACATAAACATCCTATCAAGTATATCGGAATTTAACAAAAAGTTACAACTCCCTTTCCTCTCCCTCTCCCTCTCCCTCTTCTTCCCCTCCCCCTTCCCTGTTCAGCTTCAGCATGAGCTCGGAGAATATCCTCGTCTGGTTGTGTGTGAAGTTGGGAACGCATGACATCCTCGTTGACTTGAACCGGTTGTGAACATATCTGCAGCAAAGTGAGACAACCATTGAATTCTTTGTTTTGCACGAGTGTCACTTTGGTCATCTCCTTATATAGATAAGCTAACACGACACTCCTCATGATAACTCTCCACACTCCTCAAGATCCTCAAGAAGTGGCAACCATCTCACATGCACCGAATCCTTAGTGGAATCCGAAAATAGAATAGTACCGATCATATAAAGTATATATGCACGGGCATAGCTCCTAATGATTTCTTTGGTCTCATCGATTGGTACATTCATATAATTATTTCTTAACCATTCGAGCTTGATCTTACCATCCTTTATAGTAGGAGCTTGACCCAGCAATTCTTCACATTTTCCTAACCAGTTAAAGTCATTGGTACCGGTGATAGTATCTACATCCACTCTGAGACCAAGTAAAACCCCAATATCCTGCAATGTAATCGTTGACTCTCTTTGGCGCGGGTAGAATGTATTTGTCTCAGGCCTTCATCGTTCAATCAATGCCGTCAAGAGAGCCCAATTAAGTCTCACTCATTTAATTTGTGAACACTCAAAGAATCTTGCTTGACAAACATAAAATTGGACTTGTGGATCCATCAAATCCCAGCTCGAATATGCACAAGTATGATCAACTATAGTAATACTCGGGGCCTGCATATATTAAACAATGCAAATGTTTAGTAACAATCAATAACTTAGAATAATTGATATGATTGAAAATAATACAAATGTAATTTACCTCCCCAGAGTCTATCTTTACGGATCGGTGTCGATCTTGGTCATAAAGGACCTCAAACATCAATGAATCTGTCTTCATACTATAAATATCTGCACATATGATGATAAGATGTGTCAGTATTATGACATATGCTAAATTAAAAGTAGAATAAAATTACAGATTTCATAAATAATCATTAACTAATAAATGAAGTAGAATAAATTTAAAAATTAAATAAATTGTACCAATTAATTGTTACCTATTTGGATTGGTAGGACAATGAGATCTATTATGGCCAGATTATCTGTAATATCCACACCTTTTTTTGGAGCTCCTTCCCGCCCTTCATTTATCGTACCTTTTATGCGTACTGATCGCGGACGTCCGTCTTCTCTCTTATATTCAGGAGGTAACACATGTGACCCGTTATAGGGTGGCCAGTAACGACTATCTACAATGGGATGAAAACACCGTTTGTATGAATTTCTATAGTGAATTGATTGATACCACTCAGAAGCGTATATGTAATACGAAGTATCCCCCCCTCCCCCAAATTGCTTGGACGTAACCGCTATAACATGTGAACATGGCAATTTTTGCAATTCCGGTATGTTACAAGTGCATGTGCATTGTGTCCCTCATAAATTAACAGGATAATTATGACCGCGATTGTCTGTAACCTGCTATTCATCTACAGTAAATCTAATAATCTTCGTTGATCTCACATGCTTGACACGAGCTCCTACAATCTCTTTATTTTTTGGTGTCAACAACGAGTAACACTGTGCCCCATCCTCTCGCCGCTTGACAATAGTGATTGAGTCTATACAATGTACTCGTAACCAACGCCTGTATGGGCATTGCTCGAGCCCTCTTAAGTACCCCGTTGAAGCTTTCAGAACAATTAGTTATCATCATGAAAAATTAATTCCCTCCATCTTTACTTAGTGCCCACTGGTCCTCGTAATCACTCCCCAAACTACTCTCAATCCAGTCATGCACAGCTGGAGATATTGCCTTCATTTGATCTCGTATCCGATCATACACACATATTTTGGGTCCACAACCCACTTGCTAAAGAAGGTTTTGTAAATGTATCTGATCAAAGCTCTTTTTTAAATTAGCTCTAATGTGTCATAAGCAATAGCAGTGATTGTGATGAGAGCCAAATCTCTTGTACAATACTTTTAGAATACCTTTCATCATATCGGATATAAAAGTAATTTTCCTAGGAGGCAACACATTAAAAATATATAATTGAATGCATGAAAAAAACACTCCCAATTTTCACTATTTTCGACCTCCACGACTGCAAAGACCAAATGAAATAAGTCACCATCTGTATCTACTCATGTAGCAATAAGTAATACACCATTATATTTACCCTATAAGTGTGTGCCATCAATCCTAAGAATCGGCTGACAAAATTTAAATCCCTTGATCGAATGACCAAATACCCAATATACAGAGGTGAATTCATGAACTTCCGGATTGATCTCTTTGGTTATGAGTTTGTATTTAGATCCAAGATTGCTTCTTTCGATCGCATCAAGATATTGAGGCAGTATCGTGTAAGACTTCTCCCAATCTCCAAATGTTTTTGTCATCGCAATTCTCCTTGCATTTGACGCTTTACTATACGATATTTCAATGAAATTTGTATGTAGCACTCTATCAATTATATTATTGGGCCTTAGTTCAAGCTGCTTGTTTAATTTTGGCATAATCAACCGTGTTATGTAAGAGGCAGAAGCACCACTGTGATCTTGCTCGAACATTGGATTGCTACATGTGTGAACACCGTGGTATTCTGTGATTCTAAAATACCCATTATGTTTCTTTCCAGCAAATGCATATAACTTCCAAGGACATGTGTAATCTGCTTCATTTCCCTCGGCCCGACCTTTCCTTTGTGTATTCATAAAATAGATCGCCTCATAACTTGTGTGATTGCTTTTAATTTGCTTGAATTTGACCAACTTTTTAATTGAGTAATCACGAATAGCATCAACCAATTGGTCCTTAGACTCGAATAAATCACCAACCCTGAAAGGGACATCATCATCTCCTCTATGAGTTAAACTTTCACCAATGCGCATATCTTATACTGTGGAAGAACAAATCCACTCATCATCTTCAAACTCTTTGGGGGGTGGTTCTTCGTACTCAACTTATTCATTATTAACATAAGCCTCATCTGGCCAATCCGGATTCTCTTCATCATATTCACTCACAAATTGCATGCTATCAATTGGTGCACTATCTTCATCTTCATATTCAGAGGCGTTGCTTCTTTCATCCTCTTTAATTGTTTCCCCTTTTAACGGCCTAATATTTTCATAAAGAACTTCATTGTTCATGACATTTAATGTTCCACCGAATGAAGGTGCACCACTGTGATATTAAAATTGAGTCCGCTCCATTTCACTTGAAAAAGAAAGAAAACCATCAGACTCAACTCCCAACTCTAACATGCATGAGAATTCTCCTGGAGGGTTAAATATTTAGCACGAACTATATGATAACTTTTTAATAAACAATTGGTTGCAACTTGCTCAAATTAAACGTGATACTCATATGATGATCGTTTGAGATCTTAACTGTGAACGTTCTATCAAAAGTTATGGGCTAATTGCATATTATTTTTAGTCGGTACCCTTGTGAGTCAATTGTCGTAATTGTGTAATTCATTAACCAATTCACAATAACTATATGATTCCGAGATCATTAATGGCATCATTACCCCTCCGACGTACGTTGGCATATTATTCATTCCATAATTAATTTTCCCACCATAAGAGCAAGCAATAAAATCATAGTGTTCAACCTATGCAAAAGAAATTTATATCATTTAAATGCAAAAAATTTAAGAACGGTATCAGGGCATCGAATAAGAAAGGAAAACCCTATATGCAAATAATCTCATATAATTTTGACAAAAAATCCTAATCCCCAAATTGAAAATCCTAAACCCTAGAATTGAGCATTTGAGCATTCTAAGCCCTAAAAGTTTAATTTCGACAATAACAATCATCATACAAAGCATTTGAACCACCTAGAAAGAAAACCCTAGAAATTCTTTTTTGAGAGGAAACCCTAGATTTCTACATGTTAAAAGATGAGAGAAGGAAGAGAAATTACTTAGAGATCTTGAATAAACTTTTGATTCGAATTTCTATAGAAGAAATGGGGTGAAAATTGAAATCTGATCCTATAGTGCAAGAGAACGACAGAAGAGGAGAAGAGGGAGGTGGCTGGGAGAGATGGGCTTAAGGGAGAAAGGTTTCGGGTGACCTATATAGGGGCTGTATGAACAGGAAATTTTTGAGAAAATTGAGAATTGAATCTGTATTATTCTCTCTAACTAACTTAGAAAAAAATGATTACAATCCTCTCAATATAGCGTCTCTCTAACTGACTTAGAAAAAGAAACTATAATTCTCTTTATCGGTTTCCCGATTTACAAAAGAGGGAAGGATAAAACCCTCCCTTTGTTTAAAACCGGGTTCTTTCTTTGTGGCGATGGGAGTTTGAATCTTGTATCTCATTGATGATCCGAACACTTCAACTTCGTGGGATGTCGGTCCTCTCTCCTCGACTTAATGTCTTGAGATAACTTGTAAGGCAAGTTTATAACTCTAACCAAGTTTTGAGAACTCTCTGTAAGAGAGCTAAGAACTTGCAAGGCAAGTTTGGAATTATTCCCGAGTTTGGGGGAACTTGCTGGGCAAGTTGTGAACTCTAGGCTAGTTTGAACTCCAAAGAAGAATTGAACCTTCAAGAGAACTAAAAGAAATGGGTTTAAAGACTAAGCCAAGAGATCCAAGAATGCTTTAAGAAGACTCTCCAAGAAGTCCAAAATATCCAAGAAACTCAATGTGACGCCCCTGGGTTCACACAAGGCTACAGTCCAAGGTGAATCTAATGATATCAAACATGTCATGTACCCGTACTGTGCAACGATATGTTTCACCATCACAGAAATATCTCTCTTGTGGAATCAAATAAGACAGTACATGTACAAGCAAATATAAAAAGAAAATAGGTCCAACAATCTGAAATAAATGATCCAGAATTTTAACTACAAGAGTCAACTGAAAAGTACATAAGCTCTCTCATCTCTCAAAATATAATACAAATCTAATAATCCACTAAATACAAGACTAAACATAGGTGGAGCAAAAGTAACTAATAAATAAAATGATGACGACTATACTGAAAGTCTGTCAACCTGCGGCTCTCCGAAACTCTACTCCACTGCCTGAAAAGAAGTGAAAACCACAGTGTCAGATCGTTAGCAAGATCATCTACATCCGCCCCCAATGGAAGGGTTACTAGGTATGATAGAGGCTCTATCTATAAGTGCATAGTCTACCTAGTTCATTTACCATGTACTAACTGGGGTTAATACTTAGAAACTCACAACACAAGACTGGTACGTCGAACGAAATAATCTAAACAATGAAACCCTCATGTATATACCATATGTCTCAAATTGTGAATTGCTAAAGATTAACTCTAAAACTAAGAATAAATGAATATAAGAAAGATAATACAAGAAATACTACATCATACATCTCCAAAAACATCATATCAACTCCTCATACTACCATTAGTGGGCAAATTTGATATCGATATACTATCTCATGTAACTAAGTTATGAAATACCTTCACAATGGACCATATCGATGATGTTAATATTCACCTACACTTAGGTTATTTATCAAATCGTCCTTCTCTGGAATACTTCAACTCATTGCACCCCTATGCGGATCGGTAAATAGATATGTTAGTTCATCGCACTCCCGTACGGACCAATAACTAGATATATAAATCCATCGCACTCTAGTGCAGACTGATAAGTAAGTATGTCAATTCATCGCACTCCCGTGCAAATAGATAACTAAGTATAATAACTTATCGCATAACCATGCAGACCGATAGTTAGGTATATCAACCTCTGCGCATCTTCGTGCGGACCGATAGATAAGTATTTCAACCTCTGCACATCTTCGTGTGGACCGATAGATAGGTATATCAACCTCTGTACATCTTCGTGTGGACCGATAGATAGGTATATCAACCTTTGTGCATCTCCATGTGGACCAAAAAGAAGTGTAGTCCATCTATGGTCTCATTGCATTACCTGACTAAAGCACTCGGAGTATAGTCCATCCGTGGTCTCATTGCGGGACCTAACTAACCCCACCCAACCGATCATAATTATAATATATATAATAGTCATTACTCTTAATGATTGTAACCTATTTGGATACCACAAACACTGTAATCATGCGTACTCAATCCTCGTACATGTACTCCTCGACATGTACTCCTCGAACTAGGCATGAATATCAGCTCACGTCTTGCAAAAAAATGCTCACCAAACGAACACACAAGCAAAAGGTTCAATCTCACAAAAGCCGACCTGATCAGTCGACCGACAACCTCATCAGTCGACTGATAAGGTCATTCATAAAACAACAGGGTAAACACGAGCCCGTCAGTCGACTAATGATTCCCATCAGTCGACTGATGATCTCTCGTCAGTCGACTGATGGCATCATCAGTCGACTGATCCGACAGATTAAACACAGCTTTGGTTTTTCGATTGTTTTTCTTCAAAACTCAGGTTTTTATTATCTTAGATGAATAAACTGTTGGATATAGGTGCCCTGCAGGCAATAATTGTATATTATAACAGGACCTATATGAATATAGCATCCTTGTTTAAAATAATAATATGCTATTTTGGTCAGATTTATCTGGTATTTTAATACAGATAAAGTCCTTAGAATGATACTAGACTCAGACATTTCGGATATGATCGTAATGAAGATATCTGATTTGTCGCTAACGTATATTCTAAAATATTCCTAGTCGATGAAGTGTTGAAATGTGACATCATCACTTTGGTAAGACTAGTGTATACTTTATTTCTTCTTTGGAAGGACGATGATCCATCTCTTAGATCATTGATGTGAGACATCAAGATATAGTATACAGGTGACTCATAAGTGAATGAGTTGACTAAATGACTCACTGAGAACATCTAGTTAGTAATTATACTTAACTGTCAAATAGAAGTTCTCAAGTGATATAGTACATAGTAGTCTCATGACCTGAGGCATGAGTGCAATATCTTACATGTCAGTATAGGTGTACTTAGACTTTTACCTAACCACAGTTCTCATCGAGTTGTGCATAACGGTTCTTGTTGGGTACATGCCGAGGCATAAGTAGATATTAAGATGCCAAGATGGGATTCGTCTCTCCCAATATAGGGGGTTGATGTCATAAGATTGTTTGATATAACTATAACCTGGAAATCCTTGGCCGAGGTAAATAAGATAAACCGAGTGTCAGTTTGATCTTAAAGGTTATGAGTTTAATATCTACAAACACTAATTGAGCTATTAGGATTTGACAGTTTTCCATACCCTAGGCTTAATAATTTAACATGGTTTGACGAAGAGACCGGACTATACGGCATTATCACTGAGTGGTCCTGATAAAATTGTGTAAGCATCTTGCAGACATTTATCACAACTTATACCCGGGTAGTCTTCATGTGTAGCTAGCATCTCTGTTGTACTTGTGGATATGATCCACTGCCGAGTTCTTAAGTTTGGCCCTAGATTCACACCAAGCGCGTACTTGAATCCGATGAAACACAATTTATAGAGTGATGCGTATGATTGATACGCATATATGATTTTACCGGTACACATAAACGGTTATGTATATCGATAAAATCGGAATGTTGTGTGCTTAGGAAATGAATTCTAATATTTTTCCTATAAAGTTAACTTTTAGTCAACTAGTTGACTTTTTGGTCAACAGTTGACTTTTTGGTCAACAGTTGACTTTTGGTCAACCCATTGACTTTTGGTCAACTCATTGACTTTTTGGTCATGTGATGACTTATTAATCAATGATTGGAAAATTACAAAATATTGTATTTATGAAATACAATATTGATTTGGTATTCTCATTTATGAAATACACATACCATGTATAATGAGTCATGAGATGAGTCATTTAGTGGTATGGTCTGAGCACATGGTTTATTAGCACATGGTTTTGAAATGTAATGATTCATAAGATGATTCATTGCATGACTCACTAGATTAATCATTGATATTTGATGATTCATTGCATGACTCATAGGATGAGTCATTTATATCATGAACACATTTCACTCTATAAATATGAGCTCTTTTTCTTATGGAAAGGTTAATGAAAAATTGGCTAAGTGTTTTTTTTCCATAAGAGAATTAAAGAGAGCTCTCCTCTTACTAAACTTTAGCAATCTTTGAGCAAGAGGAAGTAGTAGGATTTTAAGAACCCCGGGGTGGATATCTTGCCTTGTGTCTTAAGAAGACTCTCATTTTATCAAGCCCACTTGAAGACTTGGAGATCCACTACGAGGCGATTTTCTACTACAAGGAGCAAGAGCTAGGGGTTATTCGATCTTCCATCGAATCACGCTTTAAAAGTATGACTTTCTAACTCTTGAATGCTCTCTGTAATGTAGGGATTATGTTAGATTTAATTAGGATGGTCCTATTATGTATTTCATGCTCTCTACATGCTTAGCATAATTATACATATAATCTTCCGTTGCGTATTTTGCATGTATTTAGCATGATTTTCCTTCATAAACTTGGTTCAAAACTCATGAAATACTTAACAGGGGTTTGTTTAAACAAGATATATCACTTACATGCATGAACCTAGGGTTTAAATAATCAAATTAATTAAATTCTTGATTATTTCTACAATCTAAAACATGTAAACCATATTAAATTGTAATTAACTCATTAAAATAAATCCTAATAATCATGATCATGTTAATATAGTTTTAGATTTGTTCTACTATTCTTGACATGAGATTAGGGCATAAACATCATAAATTAAGTTCTAACATGTTAGATCTTAACCTAAACATGAAATTAGACACATATATTACATAAAAACATGATTTTTAATCTAGGGATAGGTTTGGACAGAGGTGATCTTGCCTTTGCACATGTACAAGCCTGTGAAATGAACAACAAATGATCCAAAAGTGCAAACAACCCGTTCTCCCTTGCCACACGTCGATGATCTTGCCCTCGTGTCGGTATTTTGCTTCACAAAGCTCACAAAACTCACAAAAAATTGATCTAGAGTTTTTGAGGAGAGAGGGTGGCTACTAGGTTTTAGAAATATCATTAAAGAAAAGAACTTTCATGAAAACATAGGTATTTATAGAGGTAAACCCGAAATAAAACCCGTTTTATCCGAACCAGGAAACCTAGTCTGACTGGGAAAACCACCCTCGGTATTTTGGCTGTAACTTTCTCATCTGACATCAGAATGATGTGATTAAGATTTGATAGAAATCTATTGAAGATACCTACAACTTTTATCTTTTGAGTTTTTTAGATTCTACTTTCATCAGTGTGTAAAACATGTATACTCTTAACTTGTCATTTTTCTAGATTTCAGGTTCGTGTATGTAGTGCATGATTTTACTCCTATATTCACATATATACATTGAATTGGTCTCAAATCAATTTCTAGTATACTCAAACATCAATAAATGTTATTTATCACTATATAACACATTTATTATTATTTATCATCATATTTTTAAATTTACGGGGTTTTACACTCAAGCTCTCCAAGAAGCTCCTGCTCTCTCCCATCTTCTATCTTTTTCTCTTATTTTTTCCCCCCCCCCCCCTTTTCTTTCTTGCTGGAGATCAAGCCTTATATATAGGGAAAGGTACCCCTTAACAGGCTTTTAACTGTGCCCATACCTTGATAGGATAGTTTTAAAAATTGTTCCTGAGTCAAAATGCAGGGGCCGCATTCTAGAGAGAAAACGCAGGGTGAACTCTGTGTTTGAGTTCTAAAAACGCAAGGTGACCTTTGCGTTTTGTCTTGGCAACGCAGAGTGACCTTAGCGTTTGAGTTCTAAAAACATAAGGTGAACTCTGCATTTTGTCTTGGCAACACAAAGTGACCTCTGCGTTTGATTTCTAAAAACGTAGGGTGAACTATGTGTTTTGTCTTGGCAATGCAAAGTGACCTATGCGTTTGAGTTCTGAAAACACAGGGTAAACTCTGTGTTTTGTCTTGGCAACACAGAGTGACCTCTGCATTTGAGTTCTGAAAACGCAGGGTGAACTCTGCGTTTTGAGTTTTGGGGCGTGGAAGGGCGTTCCACGCTTGGATTTGTAGAGATCGTCAATTTGTAATCTCCTTTCTTCGACTTTCGTGCAGATTGTCATCTTATAATCTTTACACTTGGCCCTTATAGAATGTGAGAGTCATCAATTTTTAACTCTCGCACGTTGCTGTGAAAGTCTTCACATTGTAACTTTTATCGACTGTTGCGGAGGTCGTTAGATTGTAACTTTCGCTTGTTGAAGTGAAGGACATCAAATTGTATCTTTCATCATCTGTTGTTTTATGAGGATCGGCTATCTGCAGTAATTTTAGATAACCTACAGGGGCGGGATCCAGAATAAGTAGTCGGGGTTGGCAACCCCGACTATTTTGAGACTTAGCTAATTCCCGACTCATGACTTGCACGAGTCTCTGTTAAATAGTCGAGGTTGGAAACCCCGACATTTCGGAATAGGCAATTCCGAAATGGTCGAGGTTCCCAACCCCGACTATTTTTGCATTGACTAAATTAGTCAAGATTTCAAAACCTAACTAATTTGGCTTCTAAATAGCGGGTGACCTCCTAAATAGTTAGGGTTGTCAACCCCGACTATTTACGAACGGGATTAATAAAATCGACCCACTTTCTCAACACAAGGTTGATGTGGCGAGAAAGTGGATCGATTTTTGTAAATAAGTTTAAAAAGGGTCAATTTTAAAGAATAAATTATATAATGGGTTTAAATAGGAAATTTCTTCGTGATTTTAAACACGAAAAACTCATTTTAGCTTTGTATATCTCGTTTTTCTAGTTAATATATTGAAGTTTTTAGATATTATTCACTATAAGCATTTAGTATTCTTAAATTAGTTTCTAAAGTATTCCCTCCAATCAAGATGAGAAGTAGCAATTGAGGGGATCATTGAGTAGAATATATTGATATGGGCTAGCATGTCCCTCTCTCATAAGTTATTTCAACTTAATCCCATCAAGTAAGACTTTCGCTCTTGATTGGAGGGACTAATTTGGAAATGGCTGAAGAATTAAGGGAGTTAATAGCAATTTTAATAATTTGAAGGATCAATTTCAAAACAGCTTGAGGTTTGTAAGATCTAATAGAAATTTGATGATTTGAGGATTAATTTCAAAATATTAAACATTTGAGGGACTAATTTGAAAACCCCTAAAATATTTTTGATCGCTTTCCGATTTTTTTTTTTAGAAAAATGGTCGTGGCCCTAGATTCTTTTGTTCAATCCAAACATACACCTAAGGGTGTGATACAAATAGCAGTAAGAAGCGCATTTGCTAGTTTTTGAGGGACCCAATAACCATACAGCTCGGAAGATGCAGTGGCTGCAGCAAGGGAATGGGCAGACACATTAAGGGGTTCGCGATATAGGATATTGACACCAATGGGCTCTGACGAAGAATCCAAATTGTGGGCGTGAGGATACAATTGACGAGGACATGTGTGCATCGTTGAAATTATGGGTGTTGTAGTCATTGAAGGTGTATTCAAGTTTGAGAACCTCAAGGATATACCGTGAGCTTCGACGAACATTGGAGAAGATTGCTCAGCTTTTTCCTGTTGAAACAAAAGAAACCTTGCCTTCGAGTGTATGGCCAATTAGACCCCAGTATGACCGGGGTTGCCCTGAAGCTCCGTCTATATTAATTGTGATGTACGCTGATGGGTGCGCTTTCCAACTTGATTCATGCGTGTGGTTAAGCCTAGTTTGGCATGCTTGCACCAGGCAATAGAGGATGCAGGACAACAATATATCCTTCAGCTCATCTTATAATGGTAGAGATATCAGTTGGGCTTGATGCATGCAGGTATAAATTCACATCTCGCTTTCCATAAGCACCAACATATAGCACTCGTAGCCTCTTCACATTTAAATCACAGTAGGAGATTATCTCGAAATCTAAGAGAGTCATGGATGGGTGGAAAGGGTGTGGAGGTCCAGAACTGATGTGTAAGTGTGCAACCAAATAGCATATCTTCGATTGTTTCAGCATCTTCTTTGCATGGTGCACAAATTGGATCGATTGCAGGTACTGTGGTAAAGCGGCCCTGTAAAACTCCAAAACTTTTGAACTTATGAATGATGAATTGAATTAGTATGTGATTAATTATAATAAGTGGATATTTATTTTGATAAATATTATTAATTAGTGTATGAGTACACTAACAAGTATTTTGAGTGTAAGCAAGTCAGTACATGAGAAAGAAACGAGTCGAAACATGCACAATGGCTAAAGTCCTGCGTATCTGGAATTTTGTGTGCCGGTCGACCACCGCACACCTTGCAGCCGACCGCTAATCGGGAAACTAGTTTTTCCATGTTTGAGTTGGTTTCAGGTATTTAAGGTCCACATTCATTTTCCCTGTTATATATATCTTTTGTTCATGAGTTTTTCAGTATTTTAAAACCCTAGTAGTCACCAAACTCCCTTATAAATCCTAATTTGATTTTTGAGGAAGATTCAAAGGCTTTGGATGGGGATTTCAGGTTGTTTTCGGCTTTTGGCTTAGGGATCTACCTTGACTTTGCATCTTGCATATTTTTCAACAAGTTTCAGGCGAGTTTCATCTACGCTAATCCCACTCCCTGTTATAAAATATTTTTTTAAAGAGTTTTAATAAGTTTTATGAAGCCTAATTGATTAATTTGTATATAAAAAACAACTCTTATATATTATGTGAATAAAGATGAGGTCTTTTCATGTTAAAGAGATTAAGAACGAATTTACAGAAGTGTTTTAAGATCTGAAAACGATTAACAACGTTGTTTATCTGAATTTAGATGATTTGTTCTTCGTTTTTAGGTTAATTTCTTACATGATTGAGGGTTTAAATATGAGTTCTTGTGCAAGTAAACATGGTTTATATGTTGAAATTGTTTTCAAAGATGTTAATCTGCTGTTTATATGGTTTCAAGCAAGTTTCACATTGCTTTAAACAAGTTTAATCACAAAATCACGACATGAACACAATTTATACGGAAACCTGCACATTCTGAACAGATCGCGTTCGGTCGATCGCCGCCCGCCGCACACCTTGCGGTCGATCGCGTGCCAGACCGAGGCTTGGGAGGTTTTTGGTTGTGATTTGATCGATTGTCGCATACTCTGCGGTTGACCGCCAGTCTGGCAGTGGCATGTGCATGTTTTGTGATTCACTGTTTTGATTTTTGATAGAGTTTCTCGATCTTGTATTGTTATATTATGATGCTTAAGAGTTGTTTAACACCTGGGATGATGGTGAACATTAGATATGGATACGCACATCGAGATATGTACACATACACTTAGTATATGTTGTTTTGACACATGTTGAGTTGATGAAAGTGAATTAATATATGTTAAAGTATTTCTCATCAGTTATGGATGCTCAGTGTGGATGTTTATCCCGTAATGAGATCTTGGTTGTACCACATTAGGAGTGTTTGGATGTTTTCTCATAACGAGACCTCGATTGTACCAAATACTCAAAGATAGTCAGTGTATTTTTTTCGGTTTGGGTTGAGGTGCCTATTCACCGTAGTACAATCATCTAAAAGCATATCCAAAAATAAGGAGATATAACCTATTACCGCAGGACTAATGAGCATATCCGAAAATAGAGTGATAAAATCTATCTGTCGTAAGGACGATTGAGTAAGGAGGTTGTATCCAATATCCGCACATTATCGTGCGAGCCTTACAAAAGTATCGTTATTTTATGTATCTGAAATAGGAAGATAAAAACTATTGTCGCAGAGCGATTGAGTAAGAACCTTACAAAAGTATCGCTATTATACGTGGCGATTCAACCTCCAATAATTATATACCCTGAAATACTATATCATACCATAATATAATAAATAATACTACGCAGATATATATATATATATATATATACACAATAAATACTTTATACAGATAGCGAGCGAAGAGACCCGAAGAGGAAGAGTATGAGAGAGAGAGAAACTTATGTTAACTCCTAATGCTGGACCATGCCACGAAGTTTCCTATACCTTCGATGACACCACTAACCCCGTAGACGATCAGTACCACTCTCCAGGCATATACATATAAAGAGACTTTTCATCAATGGATAGAAACTTTGGTGGAATATGGTCCACTTAAGTTGACATAATTCTCTCGACTCTCTCTCTCTCTCTCTCTCATATATATTATATATATATATAATATATATATATATATATATATATATATATATATTATATAAATATATATTAATATATATATATATATATATATATATATATAATATATATATATATTACAAGTTGTAATTTTGGCTCCCATGTTAAGATTAGCCATGAGGTAAGGTACATCGCTTTGATATACATAGCATCAAACATGATATGGCCCATGGTAATTCTTGAGTTGGGTGATTCTTCTTTGTAAGTATTACGTCGGCTACTCGAGGATAGTTTGAGATGTGACATTGGTTCTATATAGTTGAAGTTTGGAGTATTTTCTTTTGATTGTTGTTTTCATTCATAGAGTTGGAATTGATATTTAGGGATTCACAATTAGAGACATGGTATATACATGAGGGTTTTCTTGTTTAGATTATTTCGCTCGACATACTAATTCTCGTGTTGTGGATTTCTAAATATCAATCTCTAGTTAGAGCTATATGAATGATTTTATACTTATTGTAGGCGTATAAAACTGCCTATGGGTCCCTTAGCACAACTCGGCACGGTGATTCGACAAACCAACGAACCATCGGGTGACGTATCCAAACACGATCGTTAGTCCACAATACCGAAGCCAAGTGAGACGCGACGAAGCGGATTAACGAGGCGACGAGGTTAACGCAAACAACGGAATAAATCCACTCGCGTGCAGAATCAAGCTAACGGTTCGGTGAATGAACGAGTCATCCAACTGTAGAACGGATTCGAACTCGAATACCGAAGCGGATTTACTGCCATATCAGGATCCAGATTGCCAAATCAGAGTCCAGATCAACAACGAAGCGCAGAACTGGAAAACGGACACAACAACGAAGCGCAGAACCGGAAAACAGACACAACAACGAAGTGCGGAACTGAAAAACGGACACCCGGGCGACTCGGCCAAGGCCGAACCACCCAGGTGGCTCGGCCAAAGCCGAGCCACCCTATGGTGGCTCGGTGGCCGAGCCACCCATGGGTGGCTCGGTGGCCGACCCAGATCTGTGCCAAGGCACAGATCTGAGAGCCTATAAATAGACCCCCTTGGCTCATTTTTAAAGGTTGGAACTTTTGGAGGCGAAGCTCTGCTCGATTGAAGGCTCAAAACTTAAAAAGATTGAAGCTTTAGAACTTTGAAGACTTGCTCTTTCAGATCCGGTGCTCGGCGATCGTCCACGTCAAATAAGGCAGGAGTTCGAGAGGGATCGGATCTGAGATCTACACAGTAACTCTCCGGATCAAAACTTGGCCTTTGATCCCGAGAAGGCGATTATTTCCTTGGTGAATTAATCCCCTCCGGCTATTATTTCCTTCGCGAAATAATACCCGTCTTACCGTGTAGATCTGACCGGATCTAGATCGTGCGGTGGTCCATGGATAAACCCCGGTGCAGGCGAAGAACCCACAAAAGCGAGTGACCGCAAAACAGGAGCTCGCGATTCGTTCAAGGAAAATTGTAATTTTTATTTCTTTTTTGATCTCGTTGTAACCGGATCTTATAAAAAGACCGGATCTTTGTAATCGATGGAATCAACGAAGAAAGCTACGATTTTTTCCGCGAACAATCTGGCGACTACAGTGGGAGCCAACGATCTCGCTACCGAGATCGTCGCGTCGCAGCCGCGGATCTCAATCCCGATCGAGGAGGAGATCGAGTACGAATTCGACCAACAAAAGTTCGAGGAGTATCTTTCATCCTCGTCCGGATCTACCTCCCCCCGCAAGTCCAAGAAGTTCTCCTCCAGGAGAAAAGTTCGTTGGTTTGAAGAAGTTTAGAACGCCAACGAAGCTCTCACCCCAGCTAACGCCAAAGTTGCGTCGGGTGAAGTTCCGCCGACCTCCAACCAGGTCAACCCTACTCTCGCCGATGCCTCCACCGTTGAGGGCGTTGTGACTCTCTCGAAGAGAGCCCGCCAGAGGCGACGTTAACGCTTGGCGCGGCAACTCACAAAAGCGATGGAGTCTACGGACGGAATCCGCTACAACGCGGATCTGAAGAACAGGAGAGGCAAACAGCCTCAACCACCGATGAATGGCNGCAACCTTTGCAGCCTTCAGCAAAAGTTCAACCTCCGGCGAACCACTCTAAATCACCGATAATTCCCATGGCTACTCCGGGAGATCACGCAGAATCATCCCGAAAGAAGAAGCCAGTTTTGGAGTGCCTCGGTCCACTTCCCGATGAGAGAGGCAAAGCTCTAGTCCAAGAACGTTTGGGCCCGATGAAGAAGCCCCGAACGACTCAACATGCTAGGGGTCGCCGCCGCCTTCAACATGACAAGGAGTTCATGGTAGCTGCGCGTGCTAATTTGCGCATCGAAGTCCAGGAGCCCGCTGAGAACTCACGCCCAAAAAGGCATGTTTCGAGGCGCGTGACTCTTGAAAGCCTAAAGAAGGCAGTCCGCCCTCAGAAGGAAACATTATCGTCTGATGACGATAACGTTATACCTGAGAAGTCGTGCCCACACACGATAGGTTACTCTGACTGTCAAGCTGATGAGTTGTACTATCGTGATGGAAGCACGAGAAAAACTAGGAAGATGAGTCCTCAAGGACTGGAAACTCAATGTCCCTGTTCTAAACTTATTCGGGCAGTATTGTCGGAGTGCAACTGCACCAATATAGTTCCTGAAAGAGTTTCGGTTTTCGAAAGGCTCAATGCCGAAACGTCAGAACCAAGACCTAGGCGTTTCCGACGAAGAAGAAGAGTAGTTGAAGATGGATAATTTCCGAGGGTTACCACCAATATGACCAGCAAGTGGACATCGGCACGAGATAATCTCGAGTCGATTCTGAAAGCATCCCGGTCTATAACCCGTCTGCAGTCCGGAACCATCAAGCGAGCAACCTATGGTAGGGTTCGGACAAGACTCCCTTCAGAAGATGAAGAATCTGATGCCGGCTCCACAGTCGCATCAGATAATACGGTATCCAGCGAGGGACAACCCCGCGATGCATTTATGATAAGTGCGGAACAAGTGGCCAAGATGCTTGAAGAGGCCATGGCTAAACAACAGGAGACCTTCAGGTTCGAAATGTAGATGGCCATGCAGAACATGAGAGAAATGCATGACCAACAAATCCAAGCATTGACGAACCAGCAAGGCGAGCCAAGTCATCGTAACCAGGTTAATCTGGAAGATGAGGGTACAAATGCGAATGAGACGCTTAATGCCAATAATCCTCCCGTCAATGCAGGGGGTGGTAACGAGAATGCTAGTGAAAACACAGGTGAAAACTTGAAGATTAAAAACCTCGAGAGCAAAATCAATACATTGATTTCCGCTCAAGAGACGAAGAAAACAGGCATTCATTGTCCATACCCAAAAGAATAGGAATCGATCCCATATCCGGCGAAGTTTAATCTAATTAACTTCACGCCGTTTAATGGGATGGGTTCATCTACTCAGCATTTGATTGACTTCAAATCGCACCTGGGGGTTATCTCCGGTAATGAGCCTCTGATGGTACGGTCCTTCGTTGGCACTCTTCGTGGAGCCGCATTCGATTGGTATCGTCGCCTCAAGCCAGGAAGCGTGAACAGCTGGGACGACATGGAGACTAAGTTCCTCACCAACTTCTTTGACGACGACACCGAGATATCCATCGGGTCGTTGCTTGACGAGAAACAGAAAGACGGGGAATTGGTTGACACCTTCGTCAAAAGGTTCCGGAACAAGGCGATGAACTGTCGGGACCCGATCACCGAGGAATTCATTCTTCAAACTTGCCACAACAACCTCGCACTGGACGTGTTGGAAGGAATGGGGACAGCACCATCCAAAACCTAGAAGGATTTGAAGGTCCGAGGAGAGCAAGCCGAGCGATTCCTCAAAAGGAAGAAAGCGGAAAGAGGTCCACAAGCGACGAATGCTCCACAGCAGAATTTCGTCCCAAGAGGGAAAGGTAAGGCACATGCTAATGCAGTTGATGCTAATCAAACTTTCCAATTGCAACCTCAGCAACAGCCGCAGCAACAAGAGCCACCTCAGAAGCAGAAATCTTCGGAGCCGAGGTTTCCTAAAGTGTATTCCTTCAAAGATGATGAAGTTCCTGGCATCTTTAAGTACCTGTTGGAGAATAACAAAATCCAGCTGCCAGCGATCGTGGATCAAGAAGGGGCTAGCAAAGTGACGGATCCGAAGTATTGCGCATACCATAGAGCGGTCTATCACCCTACCAAGTCGTGCTACCACCTCAAGGATAAGATCCAGGCGCTAATTGATGTAGGCGTCATAACCCCGAAGCCGTCCAAAAATGTCGGAGCGAACGCAGTATCAATCAGGTTTGGATCGGTGCCCACAACATGGTTCAAACCAGAGCGCATCACCAAAGTAGGAATGAAGACAGTGAACGATGACCCACATGGACAGCGCCAAAAAGGACTTGTGCCACACACAGCCCCAAACGGCGAAATCCTATGGGTTCATCCCGATCTAATTGAAGACGATCAGTGGACGACTTCCTCGAGAAGAAAGGGTAAAGGCAAGTCCTACAATGCTACATCCGCAATCTTCGAGGAGGATGGCGATGAAGCTCCTACTTTCCCGCTCTCCGAAGAAGAACAAGAAGTCTTCGCCACTAGAAGCGGAAATGAGTATCACTACAATTATCCGCCCCCTAGTGAGCAGGGGGTGAATAAACGGGGACCAGCCAAAACTCTCACGGAGATGGGGGTGATTACGAGTCCTACACCGGGCAAAGAGGCTCGACGACAGCCGGTGAATAAACCGAAAGAAAAGAATCCCCAGGAGGTTCAGAATCAGAAGGTCTCGTTTCAGTCGCCCGATTGGAAGAGACAAACCGGAAAGCTCGAAAACTCCGCAAATCTTCGATATAATGGCTTAACTAGCTAACATTCCAGCATGGATAATGCTGTATGAGTTGCTGCGGTTGTCCAAGGAAACCAAGGAGGCCTTGCAAGAAGCTTTGGCCAATTCAGAGGTGTTTCTGACTCAAATCAAGCCGGTGCCTGAAGAGCCAGAACCGCTGAGTCAACAATGCAATATAGCGACTAAGAACCTTCCCTGCATTACTTTCACCAAAGAGGATATGCAGACGAAGAATTCGAACCACGATCGACCGCTATATTTCATCGGGTACATTGGCTCCAGCAAAGTCAAGCGAATCCAAGTGGATCCGGGTTCTGCTGTGAGTATTATGCCGCTTCGCTTGATGCATAGCCTCGACATTCCAGTTAGTAAGTTGGCGTCCACAGGCACTGTTATCTATGGATTCAATACTAGCGGGTCAAGACCCTTAGGTAAGATCCGGGTAAAGTGTCAAATGGGAGATTTGAGGACGGAAGTCACATGTTATGTGATCGATGCCGAAACTTCATATAACTTACTATTGGGTCAGCCTTGGATCCATAGTAACGTTATAATCCCCTCCACTCTCCATCAGTGTTTGAAATATGTCGACACTGATAATAAGGTTAGGACGGTGGTCGCGGATAAGCAACCATTCAAAGGGTATGAGAATTATTTTACTGATTCTCTCCTTTATGGTAACGAATCCGATACTGAATCATCGGCCCATGGCACGGACAGCGGAGAAGAAGCTGATACCGAAGCCGGATTTGATTACAATGGAGGTTATGTTTTAAACGACATTGTACCCTTGGTAATCAACCTTGACGATGAACAATCGTCAGAGGGCAGTTGTAACTGGCAACTCGCCAATAATGAAATAAATAATGGTTTAGAGTACTCCCTGTCTCTTGATGATGTGATAAAAGAGTTGTATGATAATCCTGATTTGTATATGCCGCTTCGATCGTCCCATGTAACAAAGGAATGCCTCCAGCATTCTTTCGGAACAACCCTGGTCATCCCGAACAAAATAAGAGGCGCAAAAGAAGTGATTTACGGTAAAGGAAAAAGCTCCCCATTACCAGACTATTTCTTAAGCGAAGATGAAGATGATGACAAACCTGGTCGGCATTTGTCTAAGTATAGTCCAGAAGCACGCAAGCTCATGGAAAAGCAGGGATATGATTTCACACTCGGAGAAGGTCTATAATTCGATCGAGGTCCTCGTGTTCCAGCCAAAGCAGCATATGTACCAAAAGGGAAACCCGATGATTATTATAAATACAGACGAGGGTTAGGGTATGAATCTTCTTCAGAAGACGAATGCTGCTGGTTAATTAATGACCAATCATCTAAATATGGCTACAGCCGATCCATCCACGATGGAAGACGACGATCAAATGCCAACATGGGAAGACCCGTGGGTTCACCATCTGAATATGCAGTATGGTGATAGGTTCGAGCAAAGAGAACCACCCACTGAAGATAAAATAGTCCAGATTAACATGGGTGATGAAGCTAACCCAAAGCCTATATTCATCAGCGACAGTCTTCCCCCAGATGAGAAGGAGGAATTGATTGCTCTCATCAGGGAATATATCGACGTCTTCGCATGGAATTATGAAGACATGCCAGGGCTCGACCCCAATGTCGCAATGCACCGCCTCGATATCAAGCCGGATGCCAAACCTGTCAAACAACAGCAAAGACGGTTTCGTCCGCAGATTATGGAAGCCATTGAGGCATAGGTTAAGAAGTTGATCGAATCAGGATTTATCCGAGAAGAGCAACATCCAGACTGGCTAGCCAATATTGTTCCCGTCATGAAGAAGAACGGTAAAATCAGAATTTGCATCGACTTCAGGGACCTGAATATGGCATGTCCAAAAGACGACTTTCCTCTCCCAATCACAGATGTCATTATCGACAATACATGTGGATTTGAGAGAATGTCTTTTATGGATGGTTTTTCAGGATATAACCAAATCAAGATGCACCCAGATGACGAGAAGCATACAGCGTTCAGAACGCCCCTCGGTGTCTTTTGCTACACCGTAATGCCTTTCGGTCTAAAGAATGCAGGCGCCACGTACCAGCGAGCAATGACTAAGATTTTCCAAGAACATCTCAGGAAAACAGTCGAATGCTACGTTGATGATTTGGTTGTAAAAAGCCGCAACAAAGAAGATCACATCAATGACTTAAAGACGATGAAGATGAACCCCACTAAATCCTTCCTTGGGATGTCCAGCGGAAAATTCCTTGGATTTGTCGTCACCACTAAAGGTATACATATCAATCCTGATAAGGTGAAGGCGATACACGAACTGCAACCTCCTAGAAATCTAAGGGAGCTCAGAGGATTGCAAGGGCGTTTAGCTTACATCCGGCGGTTCATCTCAAACCTTTCCGGGAAATGCCAACCATTCTCTAAGCTAAACAAGAAAGGGGTGTCATTTATCTGGGACGACGCCTGCCAAAAAGCATTCGAATATATCAAAACATATCTGGTGAATCCTCCTGTTCTCGTTGCACCAAAATCAGGTAGACCATTCTTGATTTATCTCAAGGCGATGAACCACTCGATAAGTGCCTTACTAGCACAAGACGATGATAATGGTCACGAACAGGCAGTCTATTACCTAAGTCGGACCTTGGTAGGCGCCGAGTCTCGATACCCAATGATTAAGAAAGAATGCCTCGCATTGGTATTTGCAATGCAAAAGATGCGGCATTACTTGGTTGGACAGAAGATTTACGTTAATCCAGTACGGGTGTTTATGACGCAACCAGCCTCTATGAATTGGCGGTTAGCGAAATGGGCTCTTCTCTTGTCCCAATATGATTTGCACTTCAAGCAGCAGAAGTCGATCAAAGGACAAGTGATTTGTGATCTTTTGACGGCAAACCCGACAACGGATACGGCAGAAGTATATGATGACTTGCCGGATGAAACCCACGAGGTTAACACTACGTCGTACCAACAAGTATGGCAATTATATTTCGATGGTGCTTCGAGGGCAGTTAATAGGGCAATAACCCCGGGAGGTTCTACAGTTTCCTCCGGAGTTGGAGTTGTCTTAATTTCCCCGGGGAAGCATGTGATGCCTCGGGCTTATTCACTGACTAGTCCGTGTTCCAATAACGTAGCCGAGTACAATGCGCTTCTCATTGGACTCAGTTTTGCCAAGAAGCTGGGGGTCGAATATCTCGAAGCTTTTGGGGATTCTCAATTAATAGTCAACCAAGTCCGTGGAGAATATGAAGTCAGGAACCAAGACCTGATCCCGTACCACCAAGAAGCCATCAAAATGGCAGACTCTTTTGAAGAATTCTTTATTGAATACATCACTCGTCTCCAGAACGCTTATGCGGATGTACTGGCAGCACTAGCGGTATCACTTGCACAGCCTCCCAAAACTGAACTATTAGTCACAGTAAGGACGCATCAACTCTGCATACCCATATACGATATGGATGTTGAAGAGGAAGATGACGGAAACATAAGCGCCAAGGAGGTGAACTCAACTCAAATTGGGTCTGAGTCCTGAGATTGGCGTTTTCCTATCATTGACTACGTTCAATAAGGTATTTTGCCAGAGGATGTAAAGGAAAGGGAATCAATCCGCCGAAGGGCACCAAGATTCTTCTATAATACCGAGACCCATACACTATACCGTAGAGGGTACGATGGTTTGTTACTCCGATGCCTTTCGAACAAAGAAGCAGAAGAAGTTCTTAAGGAAGCACACGAAGGAGAATGTGGTGCGCATCAGCCCGGTCCCAAACTGTATGATCGCATCAGGAGAATGGGATATTTTTGGCCAACAATGGTTCGTGATGCAATCGAATACGCCCGAAAGTGTCATGCTTGTCAAATACATGCAAATTATATGCATCAACCACCAGAGCAGTTGCACACGTCAATCACGTCTTGGCCGTTCGAGATATGGGGTATGGACATTGTCGGTCCTATTTTTCCCCCTTCAGTCAAAGGCTATCGATTCATTCTCGCAATCACGGATTACTTTTCAAAGTGGGCTGAAGTGATCCCGCTTAGAGAAGTGAAGATGAATAACGTTATCAGTTTCAGCAAACATCATGTCATATACCGACACGGCGTGCCAAGACGGATCATTCATGATAACGGTCCACAGTTCATGAGCAACGCCTTCGTCAGGTTTTGTGACAAGTTCAAAATTCAAGATGTTTCGTCAACAGCTTATTATCCCGCTGCAAATGGATTAGCTGAGGCGTTTAACAAGACGATCATTAAGATCCTGTCAAAGCTCGTGAAGACCAATAAACGAGACTGGGACGATAAACTCGGTGAAGCACTCTGGGCTTATCGCACCACCATACGCACGCCTACAGGGGCCACCCCATATTCGTTGGTATACGGATATGAAGTTGTGCTACCATTAGAGATCCAAATCCCATCCCTTCGGATCGCCCTCACGACTGAGATGACGATAGAAGAACAACATCAAAAACGTCTCGAAGAACTCGAAAGGTTGGATGAAAAGCGCTTAGAAGCTCAATAACACATTGAGTTTTATCAAGCCAGAATTTCTAGGGCTTTTAACAAAAGAGTCCGAAAAAGAAGCTTCAAGGAAGGAGATCTGGTCCTCGCTGCTCGCCGACCGATAATCCTCAACTCCAAGAAGAAAGGTAAATTTGAACCCAAATAGGAAGGACCGTTTGTGATAGACACAGTCTACTCAAACGGCGCATATCGCCTGATTACTCAAGAGGGCGCCAGGCAATTAATACCAATAAATGGGAAGTTCCTAAAAAAGTACTATCCCTAGTACGTTTAGGATAACCCATTTACCGGGAAGTTCCTTGGAGAATATTACACTTAATATTCTAGAGGATAACCCAAAATCATTTTCACCACCAAAATCCCTCACTGATCAATTTTAATTGACAGTGAGTCCACCAAAAGTATATTTCCGGCCCTCTTGACTCTTTCCATGAACAAGAGGTCCACGTTCAGTTCAGAGTCCCCTTTCGATAAACGAAAGAACTCCTTTCTTTTCTCTTTGGTTAAGCCTTCTCATAGTCATAACCTAAGTTGAAACTTCATTTTGATAAACGAAAAACTCATCCTCCGATTAGATAATCAAGCCTATAAAAGGTAAGTTTATCCAGATCTTCCAGATTCTCGGGGTGGAGATCCCACTTCTAGTTTCTTTTTCGCTGGAAATAGAATATAAAATTCTTCCTTTCCAGAATCAAGGAATAGAATATAAAATTCTTCCTTCCTTGTCTGTCGGGTTCGCCTTCACCCTAAAAGAAGACCGGGAAATAGAATATAAAATTCTTCCTTTCCCACACCAACCTTTTCCAAAAATTTGTCAATCTAGGATTCATCCTAGGAAGTTTATCCCGAATCCTAAGCAGGGATAAGTCTGCGCCTAACACGCGCTGCCGGTTTAGTCTTTTTCCGCACAAAAAGACACCAGAGTCTGATTCTGGGGTATTTTATCCTGAAACCTAAGCAAGGATAAGTCCGCGCTTAACCCAAGTCTACGTATTCGAAGTCGTAGCGCCAAGTCTAAGAGAATTCACTCTCTTAGCACAACGTTACATGCGGAACGGATTTAGACAATCCGCATGCTAGCCCGACTCAAACGGTAGTCGGTAAAGGCTAATCAAATCCGTTGAAGACTGGGGGTTAGCCAAAAATCCTAAAGTCAACGCCTAACACACGTCGCCGGGTAGTCTATTCCCGTGAGAAAGACGAAGTCTACGTATTCAATATCGTAGCACTAAGAGCGTTAACTCTCTTAGCACAATGTCACATGCGGAACGGATTTAGATAATCTGCATGCTAGCCCGACTCAAACGGTAGTCAGTAAAGGCGCATCAAACCCGTTGATGGCTGAGAGTTTGCCAAAAATCCTATATATGTGAAAGTCACGGACGCACCAGCCCCATTAGTTGGTTTCGTAACTTAGACATCCAATAAATTCGGGATAAGATCCACACGTGCAGATGAATCAGCTTTAATAGTTGGTCCTGCAGCCCAATATTTGGACCGCCATGCTCCAATACCTCAAGAGATTAAACTGTGTATACTCCAACAAACGTCAAGCGATACGAAACCCTAGGTCAACGCCGGTCAATGCGTAACCCTAGGTCAACGCCGATCAACGCATTGCGACCAAACAGTCAACGTACGACGTTAGAAACCCTAGGGTCAACGTCGGTCAACGCGTAACCCTAGGTCAACGCCAGTCAACGCGTTGCGATCAAACAGTCAACGTACGACGTTCGAAACCCTAGGGTCAACGTCGGTCAACGCGTAACCCTGGGTCAACGTCGATCAATGCGTTGTAATAAAAAAATTAATACTCCGAAAAGTATACGAGTATAAACTGCTCCTTAGTACTCCAATAAGGTATATGAGTATAAACTATTTCCTATTTTTGGTTGAGAAGTTTCTGGAGAATATTTTTTATATTCTTAAGGATAACTCAATAACACTACGCCGGACAACGCGTCGCAAACAAGAATTCAACTCCAACAATCAATGGTCAGTTCTAGGTTGAACCAACAAACACGAGCTAGAGATCAGAAAATCAGGAATCGACTTCAAGTTTAAAATTCCGACAACGGTCAGACAATAAATGCAGCACCGGAACCCTTACAGACATTCGACAAAGCACCGAATAGCCTGAAGGATTGAAGGAATCAAGAACAGAAGCCATTCCGAGGTCCCGTTACACCGACTAAAGGTTGGGACAATCATATCCAAAGTATTCTAGACTCTTCTATAAAAGAACGAGGCTGAAATACTTTGGAGGGGGCATCTGTAGGCGTATAAAACTGCCTATGGGTCCCTTAGCACAACTCGGCACGGTGATTCGACAAACCAACAAACCATCGGGTGACGTATCCAAACACGATCGTTAGTCCACAATACCAAAGCCAAGTGAGACGCGACGAAGCGGATTAACGAGGCGACGAGGTTAACGCAAACAACGGAATAAATCCACTCGCGTGCAGAATCAAGCTAACGGTTCGGTGAATCAACGAGTCATCCAACTGTAGAACGGATTCGAACTCGAACACCGAAGCGGATTTACTGCCAAATCAGGATCCGGACTGGGTGGCCGAGCCACCCCATGGGGTGGCCGAGCCACCCCATGGGGTGGCCGAGCCACCCCATGGTGGCTCGGTGGCCGACCCAGATCTGTGCCAAGGCACAGATCTGAGAGCCTATAAATAGACCCCCTTGGCTCATTTTTAAAGGTTGGAACTTTTGGAGGCGAAGCTCTGCTGGATTGAAGGCTCAAAACTTAAAAAGATTGAAGCTTTAGAACTTTGAAGACTTGCTCTTTCAGATCCGGTGCTCGACGATCGTCCACGTCAAATAAAGCAGGAGTTCGAGAGGGATCGGATCTGAGATCTACACAGTAACTCTCCGGATCAAAGCTTGGCCTTTGATCCCGAGAAGGCGATTATTTCCTTGGTGAATTAATCCCCTCCAGCTATTATTTCCTTCGCGAAATAATACCCGTCTTACCGTGTAGATCTGACCGGATCTAGATCGCGCGGTGGTCCACGGATAAACCCCGGCGCAGGCGAAGAACCCACAAAAGCGAGTGACCGCAAAACAGGAGCTCGCGATTCGTTCAAGGAAAATTATAATTTTTATTTCTTTTTTGATCTCGTTGTAACCGGATCTTATAAAAAGACCGGATCTTTTTAATCGATGGAATCAACGAAGAAAGCTACGATTTTTCCCGCGAACACTTATATGTACTAACTCTACTTTTTTATATACTCCTACCCCTTCTCCTTAGGGGTGATGGAGATGATCTCGCTAGAGCTTTGATGCTCGTTGTTTTCCCCCCTTTTCAGACAGTGAGTCCGGTGCATGGAGAGTCGCAGATTAACGGGATTGCACCTTAGATTCCATCTAGATATTATTATATTTGTAGTTATTTCAGAACTCCACATTTAGTTGGTGTTTATCAGACTCTAGACTTATATTTTATTATGTAGAGGCTGAGTACCTTAGTGAGATTTCATTTGACTCATTATGTTGAGATTTATTTCAAACTCAGATATATTTTCATTTTATTTCAGTTGGGCTTATTTATTGATTATTCTTACGCTTCTTCTGTGCATATCTGATCTTGTACTATTTTCATTATTTGCCTATTTTGTACCTTCACTTATTTGTTGACTCTTCTACAGAGATAGTGGTTGTGATGGTGAAACATGTCGTAGCATGGTGTTAGTGCTTGGTAGGTTTGACAATCCGGGTTTCACCTTGGACTGTAGCCTTATATGAACCTTGTAATGTCACAGGCCTGCATTGGTCAGCAATGCGTTAAGTGTCTGTTTGTTTACATGGAAGTAGCTATGAAGTATGTAAAGTAAATGAAATAGGAGTCATTTCTGTTACTTTCGAGAAGAAAAGTATGTTTATTCTTTGAAAATGCTACTTCTAATACTTCTTTAGAAGTTGACGTGGCACCTACATGGCATCTTTACTTCTTAAATCTTTTTCCTTCATTGAGTCAATTTAGGAATAAAATCATTTTTTTTATTATATGAATATTTTCATACCCTATATAAAATCCTAAAAAATCATCTATTTATCTTCCCAACAATATATATTATTGCTACCAAACAAAAAAAAAGTTAATGAAGTAGAAGAAACATTATTTCCTCTACTTTCAAAAGTTTACAAAACAAACAAAAAAAGTACTTCCGCTACTTTCTAATTCATAAGTTTAGAAGTAATAGATTTGATTTATTTCTTACTTCTAATACTTCCTATCAATCAAATATGCCCTAAGGAGAGTCCACCACACAAAAGTGTTTTATGCGAGCAATAATGTCATTATGCTTGCGTAATCTCCTTAAAAGCCTAGCAGTCTCAAGTAGCATGACTTGCTAGTGAGTGAACTACAACGCAAGGGTAGCCATAGGAGAGTATCTGAGTGGAAAGGATCCAGTGGGTTGATAAGGGTAGACACAATTTGCTTTAGCAAATTTAGGAGAGAATAAAATATAACCCTCTTATATTTCTCATGTTTTAACTATTTTATCAGTAGTTAGTCTCTCTCAATTCATGAGGAGTATAGATGTACTCTAATCTATCCTTTTAAATATAGCATTCCAGATATGGTAAGAACTAGTAAATTGGTTTCCTATTGGTAGTTTTGTGCAATTACCCGTCAAGAAACCCGTCAAGAGGGAGATGCTAATACCAGATTCTTTCACAAAACATCAAGTTTTCATAGAAATTCTAACTATATTGCTTCCATTAATTATCAGGTTAAGAGTTATGACCAAGATATTTCACAAGCTTTTTGTGAGCACTTCAGTTCTATCTTTGGTCTGGAAAATAATTCCAATATGAATATTCACTGGACCTATTTATATCACCAGGAGGAGTTAAATCTTAGATCTTTAGAAGAAGATTTTACATAAGGAGAGATTAAAAGTGTAGTTTTTGGTATGAATGCTAACAAAGCTCCTGGTCCAGATGGTTTTTCTATGCCGTTTTATCAAATTTTCTGGGACTTGATCAAACCTGATCTAGTGGCTTTGATGATTTACTTCCAACATAATCCTTCTAGCTTACATAGAGTCAACAAAGTCTTCATCACTCTTATTCCTAAGATCAAGGATAGTATCAAAGTGAATGACTTCAGACCAATCAGTTTGATCAATTGTCTTTTCAAAACCTTCTCTAAAATCATGGCCAACAGATTATCTCCTCTAATTCCCAAATTGGTTGCTTCTACTTAACCAGCTTTTCAATCAAGGAAATCAACTCTTGATTCTATTATTATGACCAATGAGATGATACACTACTATTCTAAGAGGAAGAAAGAAGTTGTTATGTTAAAGATGTAGAAATGGTGAAAATGGAGACGAAGTTCAGGGAAAACAAAGCAGGAATCAGTTTGAGCTCTGGCCGGTCGACCGCGGCGTCAAGTGCGGTCGACCGGAAAGGTGCACACTACATGGTGTAGCTTTAGTTTTCTGGCCAGTCGATCGTGGTGTCAAGTGTGGTCGACCGCGGACCATGTATTGGATTTTCTTGGTTTCTGTCATTCTGTCCGGTCGACCGCGAGCTTTGGCGTGATCGACCGCTAGTTGGGTTTAGGCATGGGCTTTATTTTATGTTCTGATTTGGTTTGTGTTTTGATATATATTAAAATACGATTTTAGGGTTTGGTTAAGGAGAGAATAGAGAGTATTATGAGCACTTTTAGAGAGAGAACTTATGAGCGAGTTGAGAGATCATTGGTTAGGGTTTATTCGAGTGTTTGAAAGATTTGTAACCCTTTGTACTCTCCTTGATTTAGTGAAATCTCATTATCCTCTCCCCATGGACGTAGGTAAATTGCCAAACCACGTATATCTCTGTATTTGTGATTAGTTTGTCATATTTTAGATTGGATTGTACTTGAGTTTGGTTTGTTAATCTTCTCCCGTAACTTGCGGACTCGTTCAGTTGTCAAGCATGCTTTCGCAAAGGCACGCAACAATTGGTATCAGAGATCAGATTTCAGATCTAGGGTTTTAGCATTAGGTGGAGGAAGATTCATCGTGGAATATTGGTACTTGGAGTTCTAGGCTTTGGTGGAGATAGTATTTGGGGTTGTCCTTGAAGATTTTGTTTTCCTTGTGTGGTTAGAAGATCTATTTGGAAATCGTTCTAGGGTTCAGTTAGGTAACTTCTAAATTCTATCAGCTTGAATTTTTTCTCTACAATTTAGAGTTTGTGAGTATGGATGAACAAGTTGGTGAAAGGAACAAGATGACGGGTACAGTTCAAGTTGGTTTTCAGAACACTAAAATTAGTGTGGTTAAATATGACGGTAAGATCAATTTTGATTTGTGGATGAGAGACGTACATAATGCGCTCAATGCTCAAAATTTAGAGGAGACCATCATGGTCCATGAGAGGCCACCAAAATATAAAGAGGCGGTATGGAAAAAGATGAATAGGAATGCTTGTGGGGTGATCAGGTCCTGTTTAGAACAGGAGCTGAAGTATGATATGATTGGGGTGACATCTGCAATGAAGATGTATGAGATTCTTAATAATAAGTACCTTACGAAGAATATTGAGAACCGTTTGTACTTGCTGTGAAGATTGTTCAGATTTTAGATGTCCAGGAGCACCTCACTAGCAGTTCATGTGAACAACTATACTAAGTTGTTGTCGGACTTGGTCAATATGGATGAGAAGATTACGGATGAGTAAAAGGCTATTATTCTTTTGGGCTTCTTGCCGAATGATGAGTATGATACCTTCGTGCTTACTTTGTTAAACGAGAGATCTTCTATCACATATAGTGAAGTTACTAATGCCTTGATGAACTATGATTTGAGGAGGAAGGACAAAGAGACCTCCCACGCTAGTACTTCAGGAGAGGCCTTGTCGACGAGAGGTAGAAGCCCGTATTCGAGAGGTGATAATAGGAGCAGGTCAAAGTCTGGAGGGCCCTAGCTAGTGAAGAACCAGTGTGCATTCTGTAAGGAACAGGGACATTGGAAGAGAGACTATCCGAAGCTCAAAAAGAAGGAGAATGCTAAGAAAAAGGGTCCAAAGGCTAATGAGGTGAACGTTGCGAGAGGCGATGATTTAGATGATTTGAGCTTTTCTCTATTGATTACTCCGGAGGTGAACCACTTGGATGCATTAGTTTGGATGCTTGATTCTAGTGCTACTTATCATGTTACTCCTAGGCGAGATTGGTTTGCATCATTTAAGAGACTCGATGGGGGTGTTATTATCATGAGAAATGATCAATCATGTAGCATTTGTGGGATAGATACCGTGAAGATTTAGATGCACGATGTAGTAGTCCGTAAATTGAAAGAAGTGAGATTTGTTCCTCAGCTGAAGAAAAATCTTATTTCTGTTGGAGCTTTGGAGGCAAAGGGATTCATGGTGATATTTGAGAACGCTGTAGCAAAGGTTTCTAAGGGATCATTGGTGGTGATGAAGGGAGTCCGCAGTCAGAACTTGTATTATCTGAAGGGGAGCACCGAGGTTGGCTAGGTAGCTTCAGCTATTTTAGAGGCGGATATGAGTAGACTTTGGCACTACAGGTTAGGGCATACAGGAGAAAAGTCACTGCAGGTTTTGTGAGCACTATGTTCTTGGCAAGAAGACAAAGGTGAAGTTCGAGACTACCATTCATAGAACGAGGGGGCATCCTGAATTACATACACACAGATGTTTGGGGTCCCTGTTTGGTGGAAAATTTGTTGTAAAAAGAAAGATTGAAAGAAATATATTTGATTTGTATTCTCTCAATCTCAATTACAATCTGGATTCCCGATTACAAAAGAGAGAAGAATTAATCTAAATTTTTCCCTTTGTTTAAGTCTGGGTTCTTCACGGTGGCGATTGAGTGCTTCCCTCGAATGCTCGCGTCGAGTTTACTCTCTGTTGACGATCTAAACATCTTGATTCACTGGAATGATATCTTCTCCTTATGATTTAACGCTGTGGAGAACTTGCAAAGTAAGTTTGAAACTCTAAACGAGTTGATAACTCAGAGCGAGTTTAAACTCTTGAAAAAGAGTTGATTTGAACCGAAAAATCGGTTAATAAGCCAAGGAAATGCTCCAAGAACTTTGTTGTTGTCAGAAGCTCGAAGATGATCTACTGCCGAGGAGATGATCCGAAGAAGCTGATCTCTAGATCTCCAAGATACTCCAAGATCCAAAGATCCAAACTCAGTTAAGTTTACTCCTCTTTATAGGGGATTAAGGGGTGTAACCGCCCCCTTAATTTGCTCCTAAGTGGGGCTGAATGGGGTGTAACTGCCCTCTTAAACAGCTCTCCAAATCGTGAGGAAAATGGTTTTGATATCATTCAGTTCGTGCTTTAAACGAGTCAAACACAGAAAAATAGCGTTCAGGGCCCGAACTCTGCGTTTTAGACTTGAAACGTAGAGTTGGGCCTATTTTGGTGGCTGAACGCACAGGTCACGCTGTGTTGTAAATCTGAAATACAAAGTTAGGACGCAGAGATGAACTCCGTGTTTTGGACCTGAGACTAGGGGTGCACTCGGTTCGGATACGGCTCGGGTATGATGCTTATCATATCCATATCAGCTTACTCATTTCGGATACGGATATGGATACGGATATACCTCGGTAAGGAAATTCATAACCATATCCGCTAAAATCGGATACAGTTACAGATATACATGTGGATATATGAGCGGATATGCATACGGATACAAAATGGATATGAGAAAACTAGATAGTATGGACAAAAACATAGTTCATGTGATACAAAAGAGTTTGTTAATATGTTCATTACAATCGGATACGGTTACAGATATACATGTGGATATATGAGCGGATATGCATACGGATACAAAATGGATATGAGAAAACTAGATAGTATGGAGAAAAACATAGTTCATGTGATACAAAAGAGTTTGTTAATATGTTCATTACAATTGAAAAGTTTAGATTAGACATATTGATCATCAAAATTAATCACAAATCCATAATCTAAGAATCAAAACTATCGTAAGAGTATGACTAATATGTATTCGGATATTTCGAATACGGATACGGATATTTCACTACAAAACCATATTCGTTACTATATCCTATCGGTTATAGATTTGAGTAACCATATTAATATCCTAACGGATACGGTTACGGATATTTCCTCGGATACGGATACGGTTTAGCACCCCTACCTAAGACACAGAGTTGGGCTCTGCATGAACTCTACGTTTTGGACCTGAGACGCAGAGTTAGGCTCTGCATGAACTCTGCATTTTGGACCTGAGATGCAGAGTTGGGCTCTACATGAACTCTGCATTTTGAGTCCACGAACTCTGCGTCTGGACTTGAATGCTGGGGATGACCTCTGTGTTTTGACTCTGGAATGCGGGCATGACCTCTGCATTTTGATGTTGTAATATAGGGATGACTTCTGCATTTTGATGGTGTAACACATGAATGATCTCTGCGTTTTGATGTGAAGAGACCATCAATTTGTGGTCTCTTTTGCTGGAGCGTTACAAAGACCGTCATCTTGTAATCTTCGCCTCCAAAAAGGTAAAACTTACATAGGTACGACCCGGCTCCGACTACAAGAGTAAAGACTTACACAGGTACGGCCCGGCTCCGACTACAAGAGTAAAGACAGCAAAAACTTACACATGTACGGCCCGGCTCCGACTACAAGAGTAAAGACAGCAAAAACTACACTATAAAGTACTACCTAGCAAAAGCAAGGTCAGCTGCTACAAGCTAGTCTGTACATCTTTGCGGTCCTGAAGATCTACCTAAAATAGACTTAAAACAACGACGTTACATGTTGGCAAGAACATCTCAACCAAAACTCGTACAAGCTTTAAAACAGGCTACACCAATGAGGTTACCCATGTACCCACTCTCCCAATGGATCAAGTCGCCCGTAGTTCATCTAAATGGTCGCGAATGACCTCAACAATCACGAATTTACAACAAGTTTCTTGTAATAACTAAAGAAAAATAACTTCCTGAGTACTAACATGAAACACATCCCATAACAGTATAGGTTAAGGAGCATAGGCATTCGGTGGCCTATCTCGTGCACATGATTAAGTGGTTCACAACCAAATACAAATTTTTGTTGGAGTCGCTCGCTTTCCAACTCGCATTTCTGCTAGGTCGCTCATAGGCCTAACCCAATCAATAATCTGCTGAGTGACGTATAGTCCTAATTCAGGTAACAATCTGTTGAGTGGCTCATAGGCCTAACTTAGGCAACAATCTACTGAGTGGCTCATAGGCTCATCTCAGGCAAAAAATCTGTTGAGTGACTCATAGGCCTAACTCAGGAAACATGCTTGTGTTATCATAAACAAGCTCATATCAACATTTATTAAAATTATAATGTAAAAAATGCAATGAATTATCATCACCCCATCGTGATCATCAATTTCCCAATTGTTACGTACTCTTACGTATCACGCAATTATCGAAATTAAACTACGAGAGCTCTATAGTTAAACATGTGTACCATGTATAGATCTCGTGTAACATATTTCCATTCATATATATATATATATATA
>NC_033794.1:89718732-89719905 GCF_001876935.1 Asparagus officinalis | reverse complement strand
AGTCGTACATCAATTACAAATTCAAATACAAAATAAATTGTCTTAGTAGTCGACTACAAGCCTTAGTAGTTGACTACTAAAGGTATTAGCCTTATGCAGCAGCTTTCTGCAAAACATATTGTTAGTAAATTACGCATAACTTTCTCTAGACAAATTATTTTTAAAAATAATTTTTTGTTTTTGGAAACTAGAATCAAATATACTTCATTTGGCACTATTTTGGTTCAATTTGGTGTTTATTTGTTATTACAATTTTTTAGCTTAAAGATTATGCACGTGCAACAGTTTTCTACAAAATGTGTTATTAGTAAATTAAGTATATCTTTCTCTATACAAACTCTTTTTAAGAATGGCTTTCTATTTTAGAAATGAGATTTACATAGATTTTATTCGACACTTGTTTGGCTCAATTTGGAGTTTATTTGTTGTCTCAATTTTTTAGTTAAAGATTATACACATGCACTGAAAAGACAATCTGACCCCTCTTGGATTGTTTTGCATGTAGCTTTGTCTCTTGATACAAAATTCTTATCTTTACATTTCAATTAATCAAAATATATGTATTTGATTATGAATCCTACTCAAGAATACAACCAAATACAACCTATTAAAAGATAATTTATTTTGTAGTCGACTACTAAGACTTGATACAAATTGTCTTAGTTAAATATTATACACATGCACTGAAAAGACAATCTGACCCCTCTTGGATTGTTTTGCATGTAACTTTGTCTTTTGATACAAAATTCTCATCTTTACATTTCAATTAGTTAAAATATATGTATTTGATCATAAATCCTACTCAAGAACATAACCAAATACAACCTATTAAAAGAGCGTGAGGATTGGAGGAGATGAACTTGCCTTGAAAGGGATTTGATCTCCAAAAATCGAGAATTAGCGGATCGGTCTTCACAAGAGTTGTAGATCCGCTCGATGCCAATCTATTTCGTTCACAATGTTTTCTCAAATTCTTCAAAAAAAATTCCCGCCTACCATGGCCATGGGTTCACAGCTATTTTGGGAGAGGAAGAAGATGATAAGAGAGGAGAAAGAATGGTTATGACAAAATATATATATATATATACCATGGGTTCACAGCTATTTTGGGAGAGGAAGAAGATGATAAGAGAGGAGAAAGAATGGTTATGACAAAATATATATATATATATA
>NC_033794.1:89675017-89713524 GCF_001876935.1 Asparagus officinalis | reverse complement strand
TATATATATAAAAATATACACTCTCATCCTCTTAAAAAGAAATCAAGGGTCTAGATCTAATATCTATCACCCAAACCCTCATCCAAAGGCTTATGGCAAAAGTTTACCAAGTCAACTCTCTATAATAGATAACAACTTAAGTCAAAGCAGATAAATATATATATACGTTTTACCAGCTCGAAGTTCAGCTGATTTTTTTTATGCCAGAATAAATTATAGTATATATATAAAAATATACACTCTCATCCTCTTAAAAAGAAATCAAGGGTCTAGATCTAATATCTATCACCCAAACCCTCATCCAAAGGCTTATGGCAAAAGTTTACCAAGTCAACTCTCTATAATAGATAACAACTTAAGTCAAAGCAGATAAATATATATATACGTTTTACCAGCTCGAAGTTCAGCTGATTTTTTTTATGCCAGAATAAATTATAGATTTACCCCCAATATGGTCTCGATGTTCTAAGAAATATGATACTGACTGAGCATCCATCCGAGTTACAGATAAAATATTAAAAATAAAAAACTACAGGTTTCGAACTGTCTCGCGACACCGAGACCGAAACTACAAACGAAGTCCAAATTAAATCAAATTAGGCTCGTAGCACAAAGACCACATTCTAAGACCGATGGAACCATCTAGAGACCTATTCGATCACTAAAAATAGCTCAAACTGTTGTACGACGGCAGGCTCGATGTACCGTAACCCGAGCTACAAACAAACTCCAAATAAATTCTAACTAATTCTATTTGTCATAGAATAATAAGCACACATCATAAAACTCATAAAATATTAAATAAATCATCAAATGAATTTATAAAAAAATTCTGGGGTTTTACACTATGTTAGAAGATAGTATGCATCATTACTCTCTGTAATATATTCTGAGTGCCAAGTCGGTGGTCTTTTCTCACGAGTTTACCTTCAAACTTCTGGGGCCTCGGACTCGTCTAATTCTTATACATCATATTCTGGTGTTACTTCAAAAGAATTTGGATCATTTTCTAGCTAAACAGTTACAGTCTCTAAGTCCTTCTTTGAACTGCTTTCTTTCTCTTCTCCTTATAGTTGGTTCTCTATGAAGATAACATCTCTGCTAACAATAACCTTGCGGGTAGTGGGATCCCATAAACGATACCCCTTTACTCTGTCAGTATACCTGAAGGATATGTATTTTCTGAAATTTGAATCTATCTTTGTAATTTCTTGGATTTAGTATATTATATATACTGGATTTTCCAATATATGGAGGTTTGAATAATCAACTGGCTTGATAGTTCACATCTCCATTGGTGTCTTTAATTCTATTGCAGTTGATGGAAATCGATTCACCACATAACACACGGGTTTTACTACCTCTGTCTAAAAAAAATTATCTAGATCTACAATTACCAACATCGCTCTCATTTTTTCAAACAAAGTTCCATTCATCTGCTCGGGTACTCCTTTTGGTTGAGTATATGCAGTACTGAATTATCTTTTGATATTTTCTTGCTTGTAGAATGCAAAAAATTCACCGTCTATGTTTTTTCCTCCATTATCTGACCTCAAGTACTTAATCTTCTTTCTATATTCAAGCTCAACTCGTGCTTTGTAAGCTTTAAAGACGATGAACACATCTGCCTTCTTCTTGATAGGTACACCCAACATCTCCTGGAGTAATTATCAATAAAGGATACAAAGTACTTTGCTCCTCCTATGAATTTAACCGATGCTTGTCATACATCAGAATGGACCAATTTTAGAATAGTCTTGCTTCTAGAACTCAATGTGTTAAACTTCAGCCGATATTATTTACTTGTAACACAATACTCACAGAAGAGAAGAGCTACTGATTTGAGCCCAGGAAGCATCTTCTGATCAGGGAGAATCTTCAAGTATCTTTCTGACATGTGGCATAGTTTATGGTGCCACATCATAATTTGTTCTTCTCCATGGCTAGTTAATGTCACACATGAATCAACTTCCTATAGGGTTTTTCCCTTAAGTATGAATAGATTTATAGCTATCTTTTCTCCTTTTATTTCAACAAACGCTCCTCTAACAATTTTCATGATCATATTTTCTATATGAGTCTTGCATCAAAGCGCATCTAATTGTCTTAAAGACAATAGATTCTTCTTTAAGCCTTTCATGTGTCGTACATCTTGAATCGTGCGTATCGTACCATCAAATATTTTGATTTTAATAGTACCATTACCAGAAATTTTTAAGACGTGATCATTACCCATAAATACAGATCCTCCTGAGACAGGCTCATATTTGTGGAACCATTCTCTCCAGAAGGTCATGTGCTAGAAGGCTGCTAAATTTAGAAGCCATACATCAGCAAACATCTTTCTAACTTTATCAACAGTTATTGCTCCATTGTATAAAATTTCATCATCATTTGATGTGCTTACGACGTATTATTTAGATGTCGAGAGCTATGAAGACTTTTTATCACCACTCTTCTTAGTGTGCCAACACTCCGATTTCACATGCCCCCTTTTACCACAGTTGTAGTATTTGATATTTTCTTACTTCTTAATTTTGATCTACAATGGGTATGACTCCCACTAGGGCCACATTTTGTTGATCTTCCTCTTGTCACTTAGAAGGCCTCCGCTTATTGCAAACTTGCATACATGTCTTCCTTATTCTTGTGCTGATTTTCTTCCTCTAGAACGACAGCTACAATATCGTCAAAGACTAAATAGTCTGTAATGACGTTATTTATTAGATTGATGATGAGTTGATCATATGAGTCAAATAGACTTTAAAGTAGAAGTTCTACACGTTCATTTACACTGATTATATGCCCCAACGTTGTGAGTTGAGAGAATAATATGTTTAAGGTGTTGATGTGATCGATCATCGATGTAGATTCCGTCATTCTTAGAGTGTGAAGTCTCTTTTTTAAGAAGATTTTGTTATGCAAGAATTTGGCCTCATATAACTTTGTTAGAGTATCCTAGATCTCATTTGTTGTTTTTCCTCCTCTATGCTTGATAGCACCCCATCTCCTGATGCTAGATAGAGATTTACAGTAGCATTTCCATTCATCTCGCTCCACTTGTTGTCATATGTGATATCTTTCAGCCTTCCACAGATGGCCGCTATATAGTTATCTTTTTTCAAATAGCCTTTATCTTCAACTTCTGCAGTGAGAAATTACTCTCGTTGAATTTCTCAATCTCGAACTTCGCCGTAATTGCTTCTATCACGAACGGTAACTTCTATTATTCCACGTAAACAGTAACCGTACTTGCGAACAGTAACCATACTCATAAATAGTAAGTGTACTTATAAATAGTATCATAATCGTAAACAGTGCTGTACTTATAAATAGTATCATAATCGTAAACAGTGCCCAATGCACTCAAATGGTAACTGATAATCTAGCTTATTTTTTTATGTGGGGATCTACTTTTGATGGCAGCCACAAAGCATATAATAAGCAGATACACGCACCCTAAGCCAGACTCTGATACCACTTATTGGAAAAAATAGGGCCCGATAGAGCAGGGTCACAACGAATATTAGTGTGAAAATAATAAAATTGAACATAGATTTTTACGTGAAAACCCCCTAAATGAATTTGGGCTAAAAACCACGGGCAAGAATAGAAGAATGCACTATGAAAAAATTTTAGGAGTTACAATCTCTCTTTATAATGAGAAGCACTCTTTCTCCTGCTTGCTAACGAGATGATCTCAAATTAAGGCTAGGGAGGACTATACAGAGGTGATTTTATGGTAGGTGTGTACTGTTGCTACAGTGTTGCTACAGTAACAGCTTGTGAGTCTATGTTCGATAATTACTGTTTGTGAGTCTATGGTCGATAATTACTGTGGCTGGTGGAAGGTTGCCGTTAACATGGTGGCTGTTACTTTTCAACACCATGTCTATTAGAGGGGTTTGAAAGCATTGCTCGTGCGCAAGCCCCTCGACGGGGCTATGAGTTCTCCGACTATTCGTGGAAGAACCGGGAAGATCCTAGACTTTGGACTCGTATGGAAACAATTTAGTAGTTGCACGGTTATGCCAAGCACTGGAATTTGTGGAGACTCATACGGTTGGACTCTGCTGACGATTTTATTTATTTATTTATTTATATGTAGTTCTTTTTATAAGTAACAAAAGTAAAGCTCAAAGTGCATGTACATAGATAACAAAAGATTACATATATAGCCACATGTATGAAGCTGAACTATCTGGAGGAGAAAAAAGGCCAGACAGCTTATCAAAAGTTTTCCTTTTCCTCCTTTTCACAATAAATAAAAAAATATTTTCTCTAAAAAATAACTGCCTGACAACAGTAAAATTTTACCCATTTATACATAATCCCCCATAACTTGGCTCCGTTTGAATATCATGGTGTTTTACTTGATTTCATGGTGTTTTTTGCCAACAAAAAAAAAACACCATGTGTTTGAATACCATAATGTTTTTTAAGCTAAATCATCCTCAAACCAAAACACAACACTTGTTGCAAAACTCCTTTTAGATATTTTAAGTTTGGTGTTTTAGTTTTGAGTTTGAGAAGGTGTTAATATAATATCTAACATAATATATTAAATGTAATTAATATATAGTTATTATCAATATATTTATTATATTATACTATAGTATATTATAGTTAATCTAATATATTAATACATTATTAAATAATATAAATATATAATAATTAAAATATCTTATACAATAATATAATAATATAAAATTATATATTCATAATATAATAATATTAATTTATACCATAAATTTTAAAGTATTATTAATAAACTCTAAAATATTAGAACTATAATATTATATAATATTAAAATATTTATAATATATAATTTATAATAATATAATATGAATAATAATATTAACATTATTAATAATATTATATTATATAATAGTATAATATTATTTTAATTATTGTATAATATTATATTTATAATTAAATAATATTATTTTAAAAAATATTAATAATATATAACAATAACAAATTGATATACCAAATAATTAATATCTTATTTTAAAAATAATATGTAATAATTATAAATAATAATAATTATAAAATATATAATTCATTAAAGTACAATATAAAATTATTAATATATTATACACTAAATATTTTTTATATTATAAAGCAAAATAATTTTGAATACTAAAATAATTATTCCTAACAAATTTTAATGTAAAAATAATATGTCATAATATCAATAATATTGATTATATCCATAAATTATTAAAGTATTATTAATAAGCTCTAAACTAAATATATTATATATATTAAAATATTTGTAAATATATGAACTTATTAATAATGTAGTAGTAATAACATAATATTAACATTATTTAATAAATATTATATTATATTAATAATAGTATACTATTATATTAATAATAGTTTAATATTATATAATAATAATAAAATTATTTTAAAAATATTATATATTAATAAATAATATTTTAAAAATATTATATATAATATACAACAATAACAAATTGATATACCAAAATAATTAAATATGTAATTTTTTAAAAATAATATAATATAATTATAATATAATATAATATAACTCATTAAAGTATAATATAATATTATAAAGTATTATATAATATTATATTATATTATATTTAATATTTATAATAATATAATAATATAAACTAAATATTATAATATTTTATTTATAATATATTTTATTATAATTATGTATAACATATTAATAATATGTTTAATACTAATGTTGTAATAGGTCAAACTAATATTGAACAAAAACGTGTTTTAAAAACACTTAAGGAAAAACACAATAACGAAAACACCACGAAGTCTTAATAATCCAAGTTGAAAGTCCTGAAATCACTGAGACCCTCAGTCCGACAAAAATCTTCGCGTTAACACCCCTCTAATCGCACGTTTCCCTCAACTAATTAACTATCCACAATATCTCAAGAGAACGACGACAACAGCAATCCACGACAAGCAGATTAAAATTATCAAAGCGACATCAACTGCAGATCGCTCTGTCCTCCGGCCCACACAAACGCGAGACAAAGCCGCTTAAAAGCCGAGGACAGCCCCTCCTTCATCACCCCCTATTTGATTTGATTTACTCTTGAGTATTAATGAAAGCAAAGCCGTAGTCTCCTCCTTCACCATCACCCAATCCGTAGATCCTCAACGTTTGCCCAGCCTGCAACGCATTGTTCTTCATGAACCTACCCCAGTCACTGCCGTTGAACCGATACCTACAATTACTGTCGATGAACTTGAAGAAAACATTGTACTCTCTCCCCCTCTTATCCATCACCGTCACGTCCTGCGAAGCCTTCGAATGTGATCGTATTGCAAGCTTCAGCAGCGGCATCGACCGATCAAAGTCGTCTTTGCCGATCTCTAACCTGTTCTGGTTTTTCTTTGCGTCTGTTACAGTCACCCTTTTCTTCAGACAAAACTTTGGCTCCGATAGACCTCTTTGAGCCGCTACCTGTCTCCATAGCCCCGTCTTGACTACCGGATGTTTCTCGTGTTGTTGATTTTGTGAAGAAGGAGATGACGATGATGATTCCGTCAACCGAATCTTTCTCCTCTCCTCGTCCTCCTCCGCCTCTTTATCATCGTCGGTCATCGAAATATAACAATGTGGCCTTAAAGGATGATTTTCTTCTTCTCGTTGTTGTCGACCTGAAGGAGATGATAACCCTTTTATCAACTGAACCTCTCTCTTCCTTTTCTCCTTCTCCTTCTGATCAGTGATCGGAGCATTTATTAAGTACGCAGGTGCTTCTTCTTCGACTCTTGTCTCCATTGTGTTGTCGCCGCCCTCGACTCTTCTTCGTCGTGGTAGAACTTCTTCTTACATCAACTCCATCTCCTTGATTTTCGTGAAACGGAGAGTTGATTGGAACCAAGGATAGAAGAGAACTTCTCTCTCACGAGCTACTAGCAGCCTGGTTTTCATGGGGTTTCTACATATTTAGAGGCCAAGGTTTCCTCAGTTAAGAAGGAATCCTAGTCAGAAGAACTCCTACCAGGCGAGGTTCCCAAAACAACTGTACGTGGAGCATAAAATCCTCTAAGATAAATAGCCATCAAGATTTTCAAGTTCCGTATCAAAATCTCCGCCATCAGAAGAACTCCTACCAGGCGAGGTTCCCAAAACTTTGAACTTTGATCCTCGTCGGGGGATGATAAAAGCAAACAGCAGTTGGGGAAATCCCTCAAAAAAATTTCCCCTCGTTCTTCGGGACAAGCACAAACTAACATTGTATAAGCTCAGGAATGTTTTGTATTGACTTATACAATTATGATTTTTACAATTTAAAGTTTTGTTTATAGTTTTATCTTCTTATCATTTCGCTGGGGAAGAAAATTTGACTCCCAAACTTAAAAGAGAAACCTCAGTTGAAAATAAAAGCTGATAAATACAAATAGAATATATTTCAGGTCAAAAAGAATAGCATTCAATTATGTTCAGCAAACGGAACTGGTGTCTTATAATACAGATCCTGTCATCGCACATATAATACTTTTTTTTTCCTTTTTCCAAGTCCAGCTGAATCTCGAGGTACATAAAACTAGTACTAATATTATTGACATGAGGAACATGAGCATGTAATATACACTATGACCTTATTGTGTGGAAGCTGAGATCCCAAGATGCACCGCTTCCTCCTTAACCAGAAAACAAATATTTATGTTTTATTCCTTTGCCCATTCAGTAAAAGTAATACGGCCAAATTTTTAAACCGAGTAGAGATAGAACTGATGCACACTTAGAAGATGAAAACAACACTGTCGTGGACTCTCGACTTCTGATTTTGTGCCACGCATTCTGATATCCACATCAGGTTCCTAATCTCTTGCTCCCTCAATCTCATATACGCAAAGAAAACAGCATAGTGGAACTGCAGCAAATATTAATATGAAATATAAGAAAGCGGATAGGATGTAATAAATCATTGTTGACATAGTAAAAACATCACTAAATAGTTGAGGAAGCTAAATGTAAAGACATGCGATAAGTATAAACAAAAGCTGAAACAGAATTTCCTAAAGCGATATGATCAAAGCTGAACAGAAGAAACTTAAACTATGAAGCCTAGTAAAAAAAGAAATTTAAAAAAATCAGTAGAAGATATTTCCTAAAGCGACATGATCAAAGCTGAACAGAAGAAACTTAAACTATGAAGCCTAGTAAAAAAAGAAATTTAAAAAAATCAGTAGCAGACATTCAGTAATGACTTGTTAACCCTCGCAATACTAAAAACAGAGAAGCGGAATAGCCATCAAAAACTGTCTTTTTGTCAAACAATAGAAAGAATTTGGTTCTGGAGGACTCTAGACAACTGGAGCGAGAGCTACTTTAACCATCAAACATCAACAGAGAGAAACAACTTCATGAGTGAAGCAGTCACAGATTAATCGTAAAACTTTATCACATGCAAATAAGATCATTCTCCTCCAAGCCTTTTCTAATTAAAATAGGGTCAGCTATGGATCAAAACCCCATAATAGATTTGACAAAATTTTAAAGCAGTTGCTAACCAGAAAACCGTCCCTCGGTGCCATATCTCAGTAAAGAAATTATGCATCTAAAGATTATAGTTAGCAAACTCAATCCACATTTAACATGTAAAGATGTAAATAATTGATCGTGTGTCAGTCAAACTGTACCTGCTGTTCAAAAGCCAAACAAAGCCTCTTCACCTCCTCTTCATAGAATGCTTTGTCCAGCATCTGACTTTCACCATAAGACAGTTTCGCAAAGATTGCCTGATATGGAGGATATTTCTCCATAACACCTCGAACCTGCAAAAATCATGCAACAATAATGTCAATAGAAAGAAACCACAGCATAAACTATAGCCCACAAGCATTTTTCTACCGAGAACTCAATAACAATAAACCAGTCAACATCTACCAACATAATCACTCGGCAATTCAAGCATAAAATATAAAACACAAGTATTTTTCTACGACAACTAGTTTTTAAATAGCTGATGGAGTCACCTAGGTGAAAACATGAATATTTAAGCAACGTGTTGTGCAAACCATAGCTCTGCAGCTGATGCAGTAAAACAGCCAAAGGAAGATACATAATAGTATGCACCCATCCCAAAATTTCTTTCACAACTAATCTCTTCCATGTAAAACACGCTTTACTTCTTTAGGGTGAAGGTGCCAAACTTTTGGCAAACTAAATTAGCAAGCATCAACCACACATGCATCACATAAGTTGAAAACTACTAATTTATTGTGCACTCAACAATATGTTGAACAAAATAATCTGGTAGAAAGACATAAAACAGCCCTTAATAAAAAGAAATCCCCTTAAAGTTTTCCTAAAGAATAGTAATCACTAGACATCTAGGTACAGTCAATCATAATTCAGCCATGTTTACCCACCAACTCCCCTGAGAAGCCAACTATATAATACAACAGCCACTTATGATTTCCAGTAAAAATATTTTTTGCAAAACTAATTAAACAGTAGATAAAAGTGATTGTGTTGGTCAATCCCTCGCTCTGAGTGCAGCTTATGCAGCAAAGGCAGACGGACAGTGATATATATGTGCATCACACAATTTGTGTGCCATGACATTAACCTTTCCCATAGAATACCACGCCACCCCATTTCTTTTGGGGCAAGCACTCGGTCTTGGGTATATTAAATTTGCAAGAACAAACTGATCATACATCGCATGAATTCTAAAACTCTTGCGCTATTGTTCATTCAACAAGATGTCTAACAATAAAATCGGATCTCTCTCTCTACACACACACACACACACACACATATATATATATATATAGAGCAAGAGAGATGAGCTTATGTCAACTAAAGTGGATAGCAAAGCCTTTGTCCACCAAACTTTTTACCCACTCATATATATATATATATATATATATATATATATATATATATATATATATATATATATATTATATATATATATATATATATATATATATAGTAATCAACTCTAAATAGAAAGAATATCCCTGCAGAAATAGGTTTCTTTGGGGAATAATAACCCTAAATATTCAGGCACAGGTCAAAATGAGTTAGCCCACTAAATCTGTGGTAAACCGTATAAAATAGTCTCAAAATTTTATCAAAACAACTACTGAAGGTTTAGTTTAACCAGGAAGATAAAAGTAATAACGATGGCAATCCCATCAAGACTGCAGCACTTATGCAGTAAAATGTAGAAGGTGTAACCAGATATTGATACATATCCATCACAAAATCATTGTGCCGCAAGGCCCACAACATTAAACTCTCATGTGAAATACTGGCTATATTTTAAGAGGGGAACCTCAGGCATACTAGTTCTCCAAGCATCAACTGGTCATACATCGCATTGATCAAAATCTAAAACTCTTTAACAATAAGACGATGTTTAACAAAATGTTCAGATATCACATGATAGAAAAAACAACTCAAGGAAAAGATAATACTCTATATAGAGCTCCTCAGGAATAATAACCACTGACAACTCAAAAACATGCCAAGCTTAAACCAGACAAGTTTAACCATGAATCCTGCTAATTCAACAATATAGTATACCCTTGATTACTCAACAGTTTTCTTTGTGAAAAAGAAATAATACTTTTAAAGTATTATCTGAATGATTTAGCATAACAAGGACAACAAATGTGACAATGTTGGCAAATCCCTCGCTTTAACTGCATCTTATGCAGCAATGCGGAGTAAGGTAGCCGGACTTTGATATATAGTATACCCTTGATTACTCAACAGTTTTCTTTGTGAAAAAGAAATAATACTTTTAAAGTATTATCTGAATGATTTAGCATAACAAGGACAACAAATGTGACAATGTTGGCAAATCCCTCGCTTTAACTGCATCTTATGCAGCAATGCGGAGTAAGGTAGCCAGACTTTGATATATGCCCATCACACAATCTGTGTGCCACGAATTAACCTCTCCCGTGGAATACCACGCCACCCCATTTCTTTTGGGGGAAGCGCTCGGCCTTGGGCATATTAAATGCATCGACTGGTAATGCATTGGATGAACCAAAAACTCCTAAACTACTGTTTATTTAACAAAATGTTTAACATAATTAGAAATTCCAAAAAGATAGAACACTCTTAACAGAAAGATCATCTCCTACAAAAATAAATAAATAAATAAAAATTTTAAAATTTTTGAGTAATAGCCCCTGGATAGTCAGGAACAGGCCAAAATGAATTAGCCAAGTAAACCACTAAATCCTCAGTGAACCATATAAAATATAGTCCCAGTTAACTACGAATTTTCTAAATGAAAAATAATTTTTCAAAATTACTAAACAGTTTAGTTTAATCGGTGTTGGCAAGTGGCAACCCCTTCAAGACTGCAGATTGTGCAGAAAAATGGTAAAAGAAACTAGATCTTGACTCCATCCCCAATCACAAAAATTGTGTGCCACGACATAAAACTCTCATGTCAAATACCCCCTATTTCTTTTCTTTTTTTTCTTTTTCTTTTTCTTCTCTTTTCCTTTTTTTTTTTTGGGTTTTTTTTGGGGGTGGGGAGGGGGGGGCAGCTTGGGCATATTAGTTTTCCAATTATCAACTGGCCATGCATTGCATTAATCAAAAACACCTTAACAACAATATGATGTTTAACAAAATGTTGTACTGTTGAGTCAATAATTTGTTACTTTAACAGTTTTCCTTTTTTTATACAATAATTCCTGAATGACTGTGTAAAAAGGGAGATAAAAGTGACAATGTTGGCAAATCCCTCGCTTTGACTGCAGCTAATGCAGCCCAGCGGCCTAAGGTAGCCCAACTTTGATATGTGCCCATCACACAATGTGTGCCACGAAATAAACCTCCCCCGTGGAATACCACACCACCCCATTTCTCTAGGGCGAAGCGCTCGGCCTTGGGCATGTTAGGCTTAAGTAACATCAAGCATAAAAATAATATTGTACTGTTGAGTCAATAATTTGTTACTTAACAGTTTTCCTTTTTTTTCCTTTTTTATACAATAATTCCTGAATGACTGTGTAAAAAGGGAGATAAAAGTGACAATGTTGGCAAATCCCTCGCTTTGACTGCAGCTAATGCAGCCCAGCGGCCTAAGGTAGCCCAACTTTGATATGTGCCCATCACACAATGTGTGCCACGAAATAAACCTCCCCCGTGGAATACCACGCCACCCCATTTCTCTAGGGCGAAGCGCTCGGCCTTGGGCATGTTAGGCTTAAGTAACATCATGCATAAAAATAATATTTTTTTATATTCGATAAAACATCAAGGCGATCATAAGAAATTACAATAAACGTGATGATGTTGGCAAATCCCTCGCTTTGACTGCAGCTTATGCAGGCTGCAGAAAAGCGGCCTAAAGGTAGCCAGATTTTGATGTGCCCACCACACAATTTGTGTGCCACGACATTAACCTCTCCCGTGGAATACCACGCCACCCCATTTCTCTAGGGGGATGCGCTCAGCCTAGGGCACGTTAGGCTTAGGTAACATCAAATACAAAAAATCAGCATTTTGTGGCATTCGACAAAATGTCATAGGGATCATAAGAATTTATATGGAAGACACCATAAAAAATTACATCCAAAACCTTGATTTAAGGATATACATAACAGGAAAAAGATCGTCTGACTCACAAGCACATAAAAGAAAATGACTATCAGCTTTGGCATCAGTCCACCAACAAGTGTCAAAGACATCAGCCACTAAAGCCACAAGAGGCAAAAGTACAAATAATAATAATAATAATAATAATAAACAAAAAAGACAAGCAAAATCATTCCAACGTAATACATTTGATTATTCATTCTGAATGCACTCAATTTCCATTTAGGAATGAAATGGGAACCACTGCAAGGCCTACATTTACCCTTATCACAAAATATCAGTGAAGAAACTATGGTCAGTTCAACTTAAAACGGAAACCATTTAATAGAATATTTTGTAGCAAGCAAATTTAGCCAAGAGCAATACACGGCAAATTTTCAAGGGAACTTCCAGAAATAATCATCTAAATGTTAAATCTAATTATGATAAAAAGAACAATCACCCAAATGAATGACAAGCTGCTAATATTTCCTTCAGGGTGAACTTCAAATGCCCATAATGAAAGCTTACCTGATCAATGTCCTCGCAGATAGCAAGTTCCTCATGGCCATAAGGATACCTGTAAAACAGATCATCCATCAGAGGAACTGACAATAGAATTATCCTGATCAGGATTATAAGATTGTTGAATGCTTACAATAAACCGAAACTCGAATACAGCTTTCGTCGGTCATCACGAGTCAACTCTGTGCCAATACTGCAAAAAATAAACCCTAAGAAAGATGAAAATTTTACATCCACTTTAACCAATCAACAGAAAATGTGCAGACATGTAGAAAATAAGATTAATAAGATTTTTAACTAGCACATAGAAGGAGATAACAGATTCATAATATACAATTACAAGATTAACTTCACTCATCACCAATATGAAGATAGCTAACACATGATCCCACATCTAAACACGAGCTATTAAAACTCACCTATTTATGGTAATATTGACAGCTCTTCTATCAGCTTCAAACGCAAGGAGGTCAGACATGATCTCAGCAGTAGCACCACCTAGTTTCTGTTTACAACAGCACACATAAACCAAGTTAACAAGTTTGATGGTAATTTCTAATTTTGTACAAACAATTGGACTAAGCGTACCTGACAGAATTTGTAGAAGTCCTCAAGATAGGCTTTGTAGAGAGTGTTTCTCATAATTTCAATATTCATGTCATCCAAATCCTAGAAAGACCACCAAGTACAACAGTATTAAATAAACAGACATACAAAAGAGACTTTACTAAGACGATTATATTCCAATATTGTATTTTTAAAGTCAAATAAGTTTAAAACACTATGGCATGCCATGATAAAAATAGCCTCCAAGTTAGCAATGAAAAGGCGAGTAGTTAGCCATAACGGGTAGGAACGGGACTCATTACACTATGGTTATGCCATGATAAAAATAGCCTCCAAGTATTTTTTTTCATGTCTTCAAAACGTTTTTTTTTATTGTTTAATAATATTAAGTATATCCCCATCCTTTAATCAATAAAAAATATATCTAATGCTACAGCAAACCAAGTGAAATATTCATGTAGCAAGTAGCAGAGAAAAGGCGAGTAGTTGGCCAGTACCTCTGAAGTAATGCACTCCGAGAAATATGGAGCCAATGGTGTATCAATAAGTACTAGCCTGTAAAGCTCACGCATGTTTTGGGCAACTGCAAGGGTTGCAATACTGAAAAGAGAAAAAAAAAGTAAGACCTTAAAACTCTCCTGAACAACACTGGAAATAATAGTTAGAATATGCCAAAAGATACATGATAAACTACCTATCAAACATGCCCAGGGGATGGCATTTCTCAAGTAGCTCTTGAACATCCCTTTCATGCAAGGTTCCAGTTACAATTAGGACAACATTATCGATCATGTATCCGTAGCTGCAAAGAAGAACAGTTAAAAAACCAAAACCCCAGGTATGAACCACCTTCTTAACTAGTTAACTATCTTTAAAATGTGATAATCAAGTAAAATGCGAGATATAAATCGTAGATATAAACTTCAAAACCTACGTAATATATTCCAAAAAGGTCGATAGCGGCTCTGTGGCTTGGCACAGCATATGCTTGTACTCATCAACCAGTTTCAGAGTACATTTCTCCACAATAGTCGTCGTATGCAAGGGAGAAGGTTCTGCAATAAGTCAACATTTCCGTTCACGGTCGAAACAAAATAACAAAAGAACATATGCAGAGGACATTTTTAACATGGATTTTGCTAGAAGCCCCTACAGGGTTTAGTAATAGGAAAGTACCACACAACAATTAAGATATTTGATTAAATATCATAAATTTCCAGTTCAAGCAGATCTCAAGCTTTCAAGCTAAACAATCACTTGATCTTGGAAGTAAACAAGAATTTCGGAGGGATTTTGGATTGGATTGCTCACCATTCTGAAGGTAAGGGCCGTACTCAGTAGCAGAGAGGTGCATCTTGATGTCGTCTAGGGTTTCGCACTGGCAAAGATTGTTGTAGTCGGCAGCGGTGAGAAGTCCAGATCTGTGCCCTCGAACGATCGCCTCCAGGTATCCGCCATGGATGTTGAACGTCATCGCTTCGAATCCGTACATCGTGATGAGTTTATTAGATCTCAGATCCGATCGAAGAAAAGACTGCAGATCGAAAAAGAAACTGGCTGAGATCTGGAAACCCTAGAAGAGGGGCGAGAGAGAAGGTAAAGATAGAGAGGATGAGGATGAACGGCTCGAGATGAGATTCGCTCGACGGAGATTGGAGACACCTGTGCGTTTATTTATTTATTATAGTTCTTGTGCACGTGCAATGCATACACGTAGTTAAATATCAAATTTATTTTTTATTTTTTGGTTTATTTTTTTCTTAGTATTATAAAATAAGTCTGATTCATTTTGAGCTAAAATCTATAAACATGTATTATTACATTTGTCATAAATTTTAGGAAAAAATGTTTTAAGGCCCTAAAATAATAAAGCTGTTGTGACCAGCCCCCCCTAATTATTTTTTGGGTGACAAAGCCCCACATATAACATCCACATGTGTTTCAGCCCCCATTTAGATTTCCAACGCAGCACAGTGACAAATATTTGTTCAAAACCCAAAATTGCTCTTTAACTCATTTCCTGTCTGCCCTCTCTTTCTCTCCTCTCTCCTCTCTTCTCACGCTCAAGCCTGTCCGTCGGAGATACCTTTCCGTCGCCGCTGGCCGCCGTTCCTCTCCGACAAATACCTCCGCGAAGGTCGACCCCAAGATCCAGGCCCTCCCTCTCCCCATTGGGAGACTGCAAACGAGTTGCAGGTGTTCGACGTGAGGCCTTAAGGAGAATCACTGACAGGAAGATGCGAGAGAGGGCTTCCGAGGCGAGCCGGGGCAGCGTTGTTGGAAGGGTCGTTACGGAGCAGTTGTGGCACTGGTGATGGGCGCTAGCAGGGAAGGGGGTGGTCGGCTGTAGTGATGCAAGGTTAGTTGGCACCAAGATGAAGGAATTGGACTGCAGTACGACACATCATCAAGCAATTGGCACGCAGCAGATGTTTGAGCTTTCGTTGAGAGGAAAAGAGGAGAAAGAGTAGAATTGTGCCAGGGGGTTTGTGCGTTGGCCTGCGTGGGAGGAAGCTGGAGCAAATAGATGTGATGGGGTTTGGGTGATGAGGTGCAGGTTGACGGGTGTGGAGTGGGGGCCTGGACGCAGGTTGACGGGTGTGCAGCGGGGGGTTTGGACGCAAGTTAAGTGGGTGCGCAGTGGTGGCGGGGTGTTTGTGTCAAAAGTTACATTTTCCATTGTTTTCAAACCTGTTACACCGTTTATCGATTACAAGTTCAAACTGAAAGAAAAGTTGATCTTTTTATAAGATCTTCTTACAACAAGAAATAAAGATTACAACTTTATCAAACAAAACGCAGCAGTAGTTTATCTCCCGCTACTTTGCGTGGGATCTTTGTCTGTGCTAGGGACGCGTTAGTCCGTGGACCACCGCAGATCAACCCGATAGACAATATAATTACGCTCTTGTTTCACAAAGGAAACAATTGCGGAAGCGACAATCACGACCAAGCGAGATTGTGGCTCTTCTCGAGATTAAAACCAAGTTTAATCCGGAGGAAAGAATGGGAAAGAATCACAAACCTTTCGAAGGGGCTTTCTTTATGAAAGTATTCGCCAAGCTCTGATAATTCTCCTCTGAAATTCGTGGTTAACTGGACAATTTGACAGCATCTCGCCTTCTCAATCTCCGATACTCTTTAAAGAAGACCCTAGGCTTCTATTTATAGGCTTTGGAGATATCCTTTTGAATAAGAATTTGTGTTTAAATGTCATCTGCAGCTTATAACCGTCTAAACGTGTTTAGAGATAACCTCAAAACAGTTGGAGAAGTTCTGGGACGAAAGAATCCTTAAAAATCATCGAAATCCGTGTTTGGGGGAGGTTTTGTACTCAATAAGAGTCCTGGTGGCTCGGAACTGTGCGAGTCACCATTTGATGGCTCGGAACTATGTGAGTCACCATTTGGTGAACTCGCATAGGTGCGAGCCACCATTTGGTGGCTCGCATAGGTGCGAGCCACCATTTGGTGACTCGCGCCTACACGGGCCTCCAAGTGGTGTTTTGTTCGCTTTTTTGATACTTTGGCGCTTTGTGACTCTTCCAGTTCCCTTGTTTTACGTACACTTCATCGTTTTGATAGCTTGTGCATTCTACTGATCCATTTCATACACTTACTGATGTTGGATAAATTCCCTTGACTTGGATAATAACGTTTATCGTCTTTTCCTTGTCTTGAACTGTGTTTAAGGATTTATAGGCAATTTTTAACCCCTACAGATACCCCCTCCAAAGTGTTTCAGTCTCGTTTCTTTTATAGAAGAGCCTGAAATACTTTGGATGTGATAAACCCTATCTGCAGAAAGACATGTAATGGGCTTCATCTCTTGACTCATTCATCCTTCAATCTATTCAGCGTTCTGTCGGATAGATGAAGTTTTAACGGTTCTGCGTTTATCGTCTGACCGCTGTTGTAGTCTTGAATTGAAACCAAATGGTGTCGTTGAGCTGACTATCTTTGTTGGGAATTCATATTCGACGACGCATTGAAGCGGAGAGAACCAGTTTATACTCGTATACTCTTAGGAGTTCACCGAGTAATCCTTAAGAATATTTTGCACAATATTCTCCAGAAACTTCCCGTCAAGGGTGGGGAAATAGTTTAAACTCGTATACCCATTGGAGTATGAATATGGATACTGTATATGTTGGAAATGATCACTGAGGGACCAAAACACCCAAAAATTGGCCCAAACAGCTCGCTATACATGCGAGCCAGCGAATGGTGGCTCGCATGTATGGTGGCTCGCACGTGTGCGAGCCAGCAAATGGTGGCTCGCATGTGTGCGAGACAGCAAATGGGGGTTGAGGTGTTGTGAGACAGCTAATGGTGGCTCGGGTTTTTGCGAGTCAGCTGGTGGTGACTCGGGTTTTGCGAGCCAGCTTCGGGCGGTACTTAAAAAAACCGACTGTTCTTCTTCTTCAGTCGTTTCGAAATTTTCCTCTGTTCGAAAATTCCTCTATTCCCTCCTTTTTTTTCTCTTTAAGTCTTCCTCGACCTCTTCAAGCCCTTTTCACAAGTTCTTGGGAGCCAGGCTAGAACTTTGAAGCTTCAATTTAGGGATTTAGGGTTCTTCATTTGAATCTTGAAGAAGATTTGCGACGTGGGTTCGAGTCTCTGTTTTTGATCAGGTCTCAGGTATGTTTCAGCCCTTGGAACTTTAATTCGAATCCCCGTACTTAATTGAACTATGGTTTTAAGCATATACCCGAAACCCTAGCTTTTGTGATTTGGGGGGAAACACAAAGACCGATTTCAAGTTCTTGTGTGATGGCCGACCACTTGGGGGTTCAGTTTTGGGTTTACCTGCTCTAATAATTCAGATGTGTGGCCGACATTAATTCTTGACTTTGGGTTCTTGAATCTTGATCTTTGAATTCGGTTGTGGATGAAAACCCAAAATGTAGGTTTTAAACTTGGGTAATGACCGAATACCTAGTGTTGAGCTGTGACTGATTCCAAACTTTAATCCGGAATCATAATTTCACGTGTAGTCATGGCTGTAGATTTTGTTTTGTTTGCATGCACGGATTTGGTCAAGCTAAGGTTTAACACCTTTGGACTTTTAATTGTGTAGAGTAACTGTTATATCGGACTTATAGGCACGTCGTGGTTTATTGTTGGCCCCGTAGATGACTTTAGCCAAATCCCTAAAATTCTGGCTTAATTTGTTGCATGATGTGTCGTGGGTTGAAACTGTATCGGTATCGAGCCTACTACTTAAATCTGACCGGAGCACCATCTTCCCTTGCATTAATCTGATATTTCTCTATTTTCATTGTAATTGACCTGTTAATTCTCTGCAGATATGCCACCCAAGAGATCACACGTAGTTCGAGGCCATTCAGCGGCTCAGTCGCCCGAGCCGGCACCGTTCAGCTGCACAGGTATATCATAACCACCTCTTTTATTCCTGAGTTAAATATCGAGATATCATACTGCATGTTGCATCCCCGCTTTGTTCTCCTTGGTGAGGCAATTGGGAAGAGCCGCCACCCTCCTTCGTGGGGGTGGACGCTTTACAAGTCGTGTTTTGCTTGGTCAAGACATGACTGAATTATCTCGGGGCGATTTCTTGTCATACTATACTCCGAAGGATAGGTATATTGTTGCATTATTCGTGCGACTATATATTTCAAACTTCGTGTGTATAGTGCGGCACTTAATCGTCTCGCCTAGATAATCCATCGTGAATATGTCGTTGGTATAACTTCCTCGTTTTGCTCTCTTTTGCGGGGCGAAGGCCGTGACTCTATCTCACAATTTGTGAGTCGAGTTCGACCCTCGTTTTGCTCTCTTTTGCGGGGCGAAGGCCGTGACTCTATCTCACAATTTGTGAGTCGAGTTCGACGCCTATACTTTTTTTTTAACATAGGCATTTATGGTTAAACTTGATAATCACCTATTTTTTTCAGTTGAATTTCTTTCGAGGGAGTTTAGCGCTCATTCAATAAAGGGCCGTTGCAGTGAGGCTTATGCCTCTACTGATGAGCTAATCCCTGTTCCGGTGACTCCTCAGTTTGCTCCGGGTGTCCCCGAAGAGCTTCCACGATTAATACGGAAAGGAGAGCGCCCTAGTTTACGACAACTTATCACGGATGCACCGTTGGTGAATGACCCAAGTTCTACGCACCCACTACGAAAGACAGATTATTTGTTTGGGGATTCCATAGAAGATCCCGCCGTTGTTTTTCTTGGAATGGAGCAGTGGCTGCATCACGACGACGGTGGCCATCTCTACCTTCCTCCGGTTCCTCGCCACCGTTCACTTACCGAGCTCCGGTGTCAAGCTGTCCCTCGGGAGATGTCATGGAGATTAACGGAAGAACATGAGCGCATTCACTGTAGCTACATTACTCGTGGCACGGTTGGCTCAAGTAATCGGAATCGGATAATGGGGCTACATCCGGGGATTACAGGATTGAATGACCCACCCAAAGGCGAGATCTTCACTGTCGCAAACACTGTGAAGAATCGGCTTGCGGCTTTGGGCCGAGAAATGCCAGCGACCGGTCATCGATGTTATGGCTGGATACACTCGTCAGATAAACTATGGTGGACCCGTTTGAGCCACTACATCTTAGATTGATTTTGCGATGATTTGAAGGCTGGTGGTCTATATGCAGCCGTTCGTGCCACCACCTACGGACTGACCATGAGCGTTCCCCATTTCTTGGCGCTGCTGGAACTTTACAACCCTGATGCCAACACGTTTCTGACCAAGCACGGGGAGTTGGGTTTAGCGCTGCACGAGATGTATAAAATCTCGGGTCTTCCGATGGGGAACATGATTTATCAGGAGTACTTTCCTTCTAATAAGGAGCTGCAGCAACTGAAATCGCGAACTCCCAATCGTTACAACACCTTTTGGGACCTTGCCTGCCATTATCACATAGCTCTTGCAGGTATTGATCCTTTATCGAAAAAATCGCGACCGCAAATCAGTTTAAAGAAGTTCGCAGATTATCTTTTTAAGAATATAGACAGCGTTCTGGATGAACCGATTTGCGAGTTGTCGCCGCTAACCACCTCCGAAGTGAATGAGCTAATCAAGAGATCCAATGCTCAATCTTACACCACGGCTGGTATTGAGGATGGTTTTGCTGCCGGAACGAAATTTCAAACTTTCTTGTGGCATGGAGTCAAACCAATCCGGCCTACGACATTACTTGCCAGGTATCTCGCTATTTGGCTGAAAAAGTGTGTAGTGCCATACCAATCTTCTGACGTACTTTCCTCAGAAGTGTTGTTCCCAGCGGTTCTACTTGCTTACCGGAAAAACTTATGTCTTCTTCCAGCAATGACCACGGGTATTTACAGAGGGCTATGTCAGATTGTAAGCGGATTTAGTCAAGAGAACTCGCCGCCCACTCAGATTCCTCTTACAAAGGTCTCCCTTATACTTATTTAATGGCTTGGCTAGTACTTCATCGATCCGATATGATGTGGGCGCCGACCTCGGTGGATCCCTCCCTTCCCTTTCTTCAAATAATAGAAAACTGTAAGTGGAAGGGACGAGGTTTCACAGATGTTAGGAAGCAGCTTCAGAATCACAGGTTTTCAGGTCAGTATGGCGACTCATTGATAGATGTAGAGAAGCCGGGTACAGGTCGGACTTTCCTTGATTCTGGCTGCTTCGATTGGTTGGTTAACATTCGGTCGGGCTATGTGATCTTCCGCGTCCGAAATCATTGTTACATAGAACCCTACTTGCCATGTCGGTTCGCTCACCAATTTGGTTACGATCAAATTTACATCAGGAACCCAAACCAGCAGCTCCGGACCTGTGGAGGTTTAGTGGATGGGGCTCGAGCGTGGCTTTGGAACATTATTGGTTGTACCGGTGTCAAATTTAATCTTCCGGGCGTCAAGCGCAAGTTAGAGCTGACTTTCCTACAATGCCGATGGCTTTTGGCGGCCAATGAACATGTGCCAGTTCAAACGATCACTGAGTCAACCGACGAAGAAGCTTCTCGGGTTGCTACTCGAATGGTGCATGAATCCGAACTTGGAAAGAGGAGAAGTAGGGAATCGACGGGTCCTTCTAGTCATTCAAAGTAGAAGGAGCCAACTACAGAACCTCATTTTGGGGGTGGTGTAGGAATTGGTGGCGATGCTGGAGAAAAGGCACCGGAAACAGGTGTGTTAGATCCCCTCTCTTTAGAGTTATTTGAATTAGCAATTGCTGAAAGAACTCGCCGCTTTCAACCGTGCAAACCTTCACCTCCTGTAAAGAGGCTAAAGATGCAAGTCTTGTTCACCTATCCTAACAAGATGTCGGTTGAAATCCCAGGTGAATTTTCTGAAGAAGAGAGAGAGGAACCCAGCCTTATTCCTCGGATGCGATCCTGGTCCGCAACTCAGGCTACTTCACGGCGTGAATTACGTTCTAAATTTTCTGAGGAGAGGCCTGCTGATCCAGAAGAGGGACGTCCGGCTAAACATAAGAAGCTGGCTACTAAGCGGCGGGGCAGCCTCGAAACGGAACCAACGACTCAAGGAATTGCAGCTGAAAGGGGTGAGTATTTCTTTGTATAGCTTCTTTCGATATATGTTGAGTTTTCGGACTTAAACAATTTTCGTGCTTTGTAGAGGAGGATTTTACAAGCGACTTCGCCTTTGACGCCTCTTTGCCTGATCTTGATTTCTCGGCACCAACTCCGGGAATCAGGCCAGAAGATCATGCAGACGCTAAGATTAATATTCCTGGCGGGACCGAAGCAGGTCGCGATGTCGAGACAGGTTTAACCGAACAGGCTGAGAGTCCAGGTATTCTTAAAACCAGTAGCACCTCTTTCGGATGGCGGGCACTGAACAACGGAGAATTCGTATTCCCGCTAACTGTTTCTATGCTTCTTACTCTGTTAGAAAAGCTGCAAGAGGTGGATCTAAGCGAGCGGGTGCAGGAGTCCAGCGTTGCCGTTGAAGGTAAATTTTTACTTGACCTTTTTTTTTCTTGCCGTAAGTCTGATGAGTTGAGGCGATTTTTTAACTCTTGCACTTTCTTTTAGATGCGGTAACAAAGAGTCAAGGTGACGATGGGGATTCCCAAGACGCGCCTTTTGAAGGAGAGGATCTAGGTTCTCGTGATCCGGTATCGACTTCTGACGATATGCTGCTAGACGATATGTTGCGGGAACAAGCCCAACACGAGGCCGCCGACCCGATCATCACTGCTGACTCTCCCGCAAGTAAGATTCTTAATCCCATATTTCACTGATTTATTCATGATTTTTTTTGTTACTCATCGGAGGGTTCAAATCGTAGGACCAGTCATAAAGACTGATACAACTACTCCTAACGGAAAATATGGTGAATCTGAGGGTCTTGATTTCTTGCTTTTGGCAGGAGTTGTTATTGACGCTCGGTCATCAGGCTTTCCGCAACAACTCTCGGTTTCTTTGGGAATGCCGACTACCGTGCCTGCCGCCACTCCCGTGGGACTAACTGCAGGAGTTGATGCTTTAACGGTTACTACACTTATGACGCTCCCTGCGACCCATGAAGTTGAGCGGCGGGAAGCCGGTGTGGTGCATTCGGTCACAGAAAGCTCTTCGGGAACTGGTAAATCCCGTATGCTATCTTTTTCCTTTTATTTTTTTCTGACTTATCATTTCTGGACATTCATCATTTTGCGCTTTCTTTTTCTAGGATCGTCCTCTCACCTACGCGCGTGCGTTGATGCCTTATTGTCTGATGACGACCCCGATAAACTCCTCCTCTGCTTGGAAGTCAGCAATTTTCTTAATTTTGTAGAGTCACTGGTTGGCAAGCTTCTGGAGAAGAGGATCCCTTTTAGCCACTTTCGGCCGGTCCTCGAGCGTAAAATAGCCTAGAGGTTTGCCACCAGCTAATAATCAGAATCAAAACCAAAAGCAGAACTTTAACCCTCGAGGCAGAGGAAGAGGGTCTGTAGCCGCTGTAGACGCACATCAAACATCACAACAGCCACCGCAACAACCGCAACAATCATCCTTCCAGTTGGCGCCAAACCAGAATCAACAGGGAGAAGAGGATCCCTTTTAGCCACTTTCGGCCGGTCCTCGAGCGTAAAATAGCCTTGATAAAGGACGCTATTTCCTCGACATAGCTGAAGCTTTGATCGACAACGTAAATCAATTTGAGTGCAGATTTGTGAAACTATAAGAGCTTCAATCTGTTGGTGTTTCTGGCTACGTTGCTGCACGAATGGAGGCTCGTATGCAGTCATGGCGTGGATCTCGAGAATCTGTCGGACTTGGGATCCAGGCGCAGAGAAGACGTGTCGACCAAGCGGAGGGAGTTCTTCGTTAGCCTCTGTTGACGTTGAAATAGCGGAGCTCGAGCAGAAACTGGTGGAAGCAAAACAGCGAAAAACTATTTTGGAGGTGACCAAGGCTGGGGAGGAGCATAGCAAGGCCGTGATATCCAGCAAGGTGATGCTCTCGAGAGAAAGGTTAGTCAAGATGGAAGAAGAAGCCGCCCAACTCTTATCTGCTTCTGAGGACTCCTTCAGAATCGAGCTGCAGCATGAGCTTGAACGTGCTTATGTTGAAGAGTTAATCCAGCTTGAGCAGGAAATCATTAGTCAAAAATACAATGTAAAGTGATTGTGGCTGTTGTGTCTGAACACTTTTTTTTTTGTTAATGATACGCATGTTTTGTTTCGTGGCTTTTTTATTATGATTTCTCATTTTGTTTAGAACAATCAACCATAACACTTATAGGATTTTCGGCAAATCCTCAGTCGTCAACGGATTTGATATGCTTTTATCGACCACCGTTTGAATCGGGCTAGCCTGTGAATTATCTGAGTCCGTTTCACAAGTAACGTTGTGCTAAAGGGATCTAGCCTGTGAATTATCTGAGTCCGTTTCACAAGTAACGTTGTGCTAAAGGGATGAACCCCTTTAGACTTGATGCTACGAATTTGAATACGTAGACTTGGTCACTTTTTACGGTAAAGGACAAACCGGCAATACGTGTTAGACGTTGACTTATCCCTGCTTAGGATTCGGAATAAAATTCCCCAGACTTTGAATCCGGTATCTTTTTCAATTAGTGAAAGACTAAACCGGCAACGCGTGTTAGGCGTTGACTTATCCCTGCTTAGGATTCAGGATAAAATTCCCCAGAGTTTGAATCTGGTATCTTTTTCAATCGGTGAAAGACTAAACCGACAACGCGTGTTAGGCGTTGACTTATCCCTGCTTAGGATTCGGGATAAAATTCCCCAGAGTTTGAATCTGGTATCTTTTTCAATCGGTGAAAGACTAAACCAGCAATGCGTGTTAGGCGTTGACTTATCCCTGCTTAGGATTCGGGATAAAATTCCCCAGAGTTTGAATCTGGTATCTTTTTCAATCGGTGAAAGACTAAACCAGCAATGCGTGTTAGGCGTTGACTTATCCCTGCTTAGGATTCGGGATAAAATTCCCCAGACCCGTAGGAATGGATTATGAAGTTATTAAAATATAGCATCCTTTTATAGGACAAAAGACGAACCAGATACTGAAGAGGATGAATTTTATATTCTTTCTTCAGTCCTTCTTTTGAGGGAGAAGTGAACCCGATACCAAAGAAGCAGAATTTTATATTCTATCCTTGGTATGCAGAAGAAACTAAAAGTGGGATCTCCACTTCAAGAATCCTATTTATTATAGACAAATAACGTAGTTGGAGGTTGGATGGATTGCGCTTCAACGATGATATCCAAAGGAGGTTGGCGGAATGTCGGGTTGAAGCATCGTACAATTCAAGCTCAAGATCCAAGTTTAGCTTCATCCGCAACGTGTACCAAGTTGAGCTCAATGAAGATCAAGATCAAGCTTGGTAAATTAGTTTTAAGGTTTTATATTATGTGTGTTAGTACTTTAAGCTCAATCATATACACACATACACGCTTTGGCTTTGGTTTTATATATATACAGTTACATATATATATATACATACATGCTTTTGGTTTAATAATTTTTGAGTTTATATATGAAACAAATGAATAGAATTGGAAAATACTATTTTGTTTCATGTTTATATGCCTATATATGATTTCACCTTTAACAAGCTTATATTTAATGAAATCATATTTAGTGTTTTGAATATATTGCATACTGACGAGTTTTAGAAGAACTTGCAGAGCAAGTTTTGAACTCTGATCGAGTTGATAACTCTGACGAGTTTTAGAAGAACTTGCAGAGCAAGTTTTGAACTCTGATCGAGTTGATAACTCTGACGAGTTTTAGAAGAACTTGCAGAGCAAGTTTTGAACTCTGATCGAGTTGATAACTCTGACGAGTTTTAGAAGAACTTGCAGAGCAAGTTTTGAACTCTGATCGAGTTGATAACTCTGAACGAGTTTGAACTCTTGAAAAAGAGTTGATTTGAACCGAAAGTCGGTTATAAGCCAAGGGAATGCTCCTGTGGTCGATCGTTGCTGAGGATGAACGTCGATCGCCCCCTTGCTGCCCAAAAAGAAGGATCCCAGAGCCCAGAGCCAAAAGCCAGCCAAAAAGGAGCGCCCGAACTCAGTTGAGTTTCCCACTATTTATAGGGGGTTTAGGGGTGGCAACTGCCCCCTTAATTAGCTCCTCCATGGGCTGAGTGGGGTGTAACCACCCCCTCTTAAACAGCTCCCGAAATAGTGGGGAAAACGGTTTTGAAACCGTTCTGTTAGTGCTTTGAACGAGTCAAAACGCTGAAAACAGCGTTCTGGGCCTTAACTCTGCGTCTTATTGATGAGACGCAGAGTTGGGCGCTTGTTGGGAGTTGAAAACGCAAGGGCCGCTTGCGTTCGGACCTTAACTCTGCGTCTTAAAGATGAGACGCAGAGTTGGGCGCTCGCTGGGAGTCGAAACGCACAGGCCGCATGCGTTTTAGAGATGAACTCTGCGTTTTAGGCTAAAAACGCAGAGTTGGGCCTGTTTAAAGGCTGAAAACGCACAGTTGTGCTGTTTTAGAGATTAACTCTGCGTTTCTAGACTGAAAACGCAGAGTTGAGCCTGTTTAAAGGCTGAAAACGCACAGTTGTGCTGTTTTAGAGATTAACTCTGCGTTTCTAGACTGAAAACGCAGAGTTGAGCCTGTTTAAAGGCTGAAAACGCACAGTTGTGCTGTTTTAAAGATTAACTCTGCGTTTCTAGATTGAAAACGCAGAGTTGAGCCTGTTTAAAGGCTGAAAACGCACAGTTGTGCTGTTTTAGCGATTAACTCTGCGTTTTGATGTTGAAAACGCAGAGTTGAGCATGTGCGCTTTGACTCTGTAATGCAGAGGCGAACCTTAGGCGGGCTTGGCGGGCTTCAGGCTAAGTCCAATGTTCTGATGAAGTCCAGTCTTGCAGACGGACCTCAGAACATAATTTGCTGCGAAGAACAGGTCATAACTTTCAAACCGTAAGTCGGAATTAGACGAATTATATATGAAAATCGGCTATCTCGACGAGACGGGGCCATCCAAATCGAGCCGAAGGCTTCGGTTCGCTTCCTCCGTTTTGCCAAATTCCTTATGGTTTGAGAGATATTTGCATTTTAATATGAAGAGACCGTCAATTTGTAGTCTCTTTTGCTAGAGCTTTGCACAGATCGTCCTCTTGTAATCTTCGTCTTGGCTCCTTGAAAATATGAGAGTCGTCAGATTGTAACTCCCGATGTTGATTGTGAAGGCTATTGAATTGGAGTTTTCATCAGTTGTCGTGAAGGTCCTCAAATTGTAGCCTACTGGAAGTCGTCAGATTGTAACTTCCATCATCGGTGTTTGATGGGGGATCAACTATCTATTGTGATTTTTAGACAGCCTACAGAACCCCCTCCAAAGTTTTCGAAAGTTCGCGGTTGACTGGGACGAATTTTCGGAATACTTTGGATCTCAACTCTGATCTTGGAGCTGTTGATTCCTTGTCACAAAGGAGTTGTTCTCTGCACTCGCTTCGAAAGCAGCTTGGTTGAACGGATTTTCCATGCAGGACCTGTGTGAAGGTATGTGCCATAATCCTGCTTCTGGAATGTGGGGGTGGACCCTGCATTTTGAACTTGAGATGCGGGTTTCACCGTTGCATGTTGAATTTGGAACACAGGTGTGACCTCGGCGTTTGGTTTTTTGCATCGCGGGTCAACATTTTGACTTAAGACATGGAAGTGGCTTCCGTGCATTTTTGACTAAGTCTTTGAGACTTGTCTTTGGCGCATCTGTTTTAAGTCTCGACTCACATCTATTAAGCTGATGGGCCTGCAAATGTGCGTAGGATTTTTGGCAAACCCTCAGCCATCAACGGATTTGATAAGCCTTTACCGACTACCGTTTGAGTCGGGCTAGCATGTGAATCATCTAGGTCCGTTCCACATGTAACGTTGTGCTAAGAGAATGAACTCTCTTAGTCTTGATGCTATGATTTTGAATACATAGACTTTGTCATTTTGACGGGAAAAGACTAACCGGCAACGCGTGTTAGGCGTAGACTTATCTCTATTTAGGGATCGAGATAAAGTCCCCCATGCGTGTGAGGCATGGATTTTGATGTCCTTTTCACGGTAAAAGACTAACCGGCAACGCGTGTTAGGCGTAGACTTATCTCTATTTAGGGATCAAGATAAAGTCCCCCATGCGTGTGAGGCATGGATTTTGATGTCCTTTTCACGGTAAAAGACTAACCGGCAACGTGTGTTAGACATTGACTTATCCCTACTTAGGATTCAGGATAAAATTCCCCATGCGTGTAAGGCATGGATTTTGGCGTTATTAATAACGACCTGCTACGATATTGAATACGTAGGCTTTGCTATTATTGCGGGAATAGGCTACCCGGCAGCATGTGTTAGATGCAGACTTATCTCTAATTAGGGATCGAGATAAAGTCCCCCATGCGTGAAGGCATGGATTTTTGGTGTCATTTCTTCCTGTGTAGCTTGAAACACCGAAAGAATTAACAAGTTCATTGGGGGGTTGACTGTTAGAGGTGTTATGTTAACATAACAGTATTTTACGGACCTATCGCTCTATTGAAGAGAGTCGATAAGTTGATTTGGTCGTCAGAGGTGTGGTGTTAACTTGACGAGTTTGTGGACCTATCGCTCCATTGAAGAGAGTCGATAAGCGGATTTTGTCAGAGGTGTAGTGTTAACGTGACAAGAAAGATATTGCTATGGAAGCAATTTTGAGAACTTATCGCTCAATTGGAGAGAGTCGATAAGTTGATTTGGTCGTCAGAGGTGTGGTGTTAACTTGACGAGTTTGTGGACCTATCGCTCTATTGAAGAGAGTCGATAAGTGGATTTTGTCAGAGGTGTAGTGTTAACGTGACAAGAAAGATATTGCTATGGAAGCAATTTTGAGAACTTATCGCTCTATTGGAAAGAGTCGATAAGTTGATTTTGTCAGAGGTGTAGTGTTAACGTGACAGGATTTGTGTTGCAATTGGAGCAACTTTGGGGACTTATCATCCTATTGACGAGGATTGATAAGTGGGTTTTGTCAGAGGTGTATTGTTAACGTGACAAGAATTTGGAGTGATGCAAACTGAATGCATACTCTGTGGGGATGATGATCGTCAGAAGTGTAATGTTAACTCGACGATGTGAAAGATTCGTTACTCTTAATCCAGTGGATTCCAAGTAACCAACCCCCAGTCTTGATGAAGACTTAGCAGGGGAATAAAAAAGAGGTAGACAAGGCACATAGCCTAGTGGGGCACTATCCATAAAGTCGGAATAGAGGCACATCACCTGGTAGGCCATTATCTGATGAGTTTGACTATCAGAGGTAACTGTTAACATGATAGTTGTTGGACCCGCCATCCTACTGAAGAGGATTAGCTTCAGTGGCCGTAGTACCTTTCCCTTCTGACTGGGAAGAGTAAGCCTGGTCCAGTTGCTCAGGAGAAGATTGGGCTTGGTCTGATTGCTCAGGTTGATCCTGCCTACTTGGTTCTTCAGCTTTGATCCTGGCAATAATTTTTTGAGCATGCTCGCCTTGAGAGATTAGTTGTCTCCAGGAACGGCATTCTACAACTCCTATTCGAGCTAGGAGGTCGGTTTGTAAGTTGTGTCGACAGGTTTGTACTAGGGTAGACTATGTCATACCTGTCAGACAACGCAAGGCCATATTTCGAAACCTTTTGACGAAGGCTTTGACTGATTCCCTCTTCTTCTGCTTAGTAGAGAGAAGGGTATGGATGGAGACTTCTGTATCCTCTTCAAAGAATCTTGACAGGAAGAGTCTCTCTAGATCCGCCCACTTTTGGATACAGCCCGCAGGCAGTTTCCTGAACCATTCAAAGGCAATTCCCTTGAGGGTGCCAATGAACAATCGAGCCAGTATGGCATCGTTCGATATTATATTTCCAGTCTGTGACTTGAAATGATAAATATGTTGGTTCGGTGATCCCGTGCCGTCAAAAGTTTGTAGCGTCGGGACCTCGAACTTTGGAGGATAAGGGGATGCATCCCATTCGGCAGGATAGGGTCTGATAACTCCCTCATCTTGGAGCTCGCTTCTGTTAGCAATGGCTTTAAGGCGGGCTTCCAATTCTTCCATTTTGGCAGACTGAAGATTCTGCTCGTTCTCAGATTCCAGTTTGTGGGCTTCTTGGTCAGAAGCTGTATCATCAACCACTTTTCCCTTCCCTTTGCTTGTGTGAGGTCGGGATGAAGACGCTTTTCCTCTCCGGGAAGATTCTTGCCTAAGCGGCGAATCTGTCTCTTGAGATTTGGCCTTGTCTGCGACGATTTGAGTCAACATGGCCATGAGTTCATTGATGGCCTCCTGCTGAGATTTGAGCATGGCTTCCTGTTCATCAAGTCTCTTTGAAAGGTCTTCCGAATGTTCTGCCATGTGGACGAAGCTCTCATGCCCAACGAAAGAGCTTGATGATTGGGACTCCGCAATGGCTGAGTGTTCGTCATCGGAATTAGTTCCTCTGGCTAAACTCTGATAGTTGATAGGAGGAATGGCTCCTGTTCGAGTCCGAGTACGTTGGTAGATTCCTTCAAACTCGTTAGTGATTTCTCTGACGCTTGGAGAACGATCTGTCTCTGACTCGTCAGAACTAAGGGTTGATGATCTCCCTCTACCAACCATGTTAGAAGTGACTCTAAGGTATTTATCCTCTAAAGTCTTCTTCCTGTGAGGATGTCGTCGATTATTGAGCAAAACGACATTCGTCGGTCGGTTGAACATCGACAGCAATTCCCGCAAGTCAGAGACTTGGGATGAACCTCTCACAGAGCGTGAGGGTAAAGATGGAACCCCCTGTCCATTAAAGGATGAGACTGGCTCCTGGTGAACATGGATCTTGAGTCCACGTTGATCTTTTTGAACACGACAAATCTCATCGTGTTCTGAAGAAGAAACACGAGGGTCGTGTTCTGTTTTACTAACGCTAGACCGAAGTCTGCGTTTTGTTGATGAAACGCACCTTTGCCGGTTGCGTTTTTGTTGGTTAACGCAGTTTGTAAGTCTGCGTTTTGGATCTTGAACGCACTCCTGAGAGTTGCGTTTTGGTTCTGAAACGCACTCCTGAGAGTTGCATTCCGCCAAATCAACGCAGTTTTGAAGGCTGCGTTTTGATTGCACAACGCACCACTGAGGGCTGCGTTTGGCATAAACTGAGCCCACTCCTTTAGAGGTAGGGCTGCTCGAGTAATCTCGGCGACTAAAGGAGAGGGTTTCCTTTGGCATAGGAGCAACCTTTGGAGCTTTAGTCTCCTTGGCACCTCTCACAGAGCGTGAGGGTAGAGATGGAACCCCCTGTCCGTTAAAGGATGGGACTGGTTCTTGGTAAACATGAATTTTAAATCCATGTTGATCATTTTGAACACGACGAATCACATCGTGTTCCAAAGAAGGAACACGAGGGTCGTGTTTAGCTTGATTAACGCAAGACCAAAGTCTGCGTTTTGCTAGTGAAACGCAGTCCTGCGATCTGCGTTCGGATTCAGAAACGCACTCCTGAGAGTTGCGTTCAGTTTGTGAAACGCACTCCTGAGAGTTGCGTTTTGGTTCTGGGACGCACTCTTGAGAGTTGCGTTCAGCCAGATCAACGCAGGTTTGATGTCTGCGTTTAAATTTTGGAACGCACTCCTGAGAGTTGCGTTTTAGTTCTGGGACGCACTCCTGAGAGTTGCGTTCAGCCAGATCAACGCAGTTTTGAGGTCTGCGTTCTGATGTTGGAACGCGCCTCTGAAGGCTGCGTTCTATCTGGGAAACGCACCCCTGAGGGTTGCGTCTAGCTTGGCCTATGCAGAGCTCATATTGAGGCTCGCAAACGCGGAGTTCGCGTTGATTGGAGGATCGGCTCTGGAGTCGTGCCAAAGTCGAGACTTCTCCTTTAGGGAGGGGACTGTATGAACAGTGCAACCCCCATGGGAGATAGTCTTTAGATGAGTTGGCCACAATTGGAGCTTTAGTCTCCTCGGAAACTTTGTGGATCTTGCGCATAGCCTTGGGGCTAAAGGATCCGGAGGAGAGGGCCTTCTCAAACTTGGCTTGATCGAACTCGATGATCAGAGTTTCAACGGTCGTTCCAATGAGATGAACGTCGGATTGCGCCACCACTTCTTCGTCAGAAAAGTTGTTCCCCAGCGGAGTCGCCATCTTTTGTTTGTTGGAAATTTAAAGTAAAAAGACAATGAAAGAAAAATTGACTTGTATTCCTCTCAAAATCGATTACAATTTGGATTCCGATTACAAAAGAGAGGAGAATGAATTTGATTCTCCCCTTTGTTTAATTCTGGGTTCTTCACGGTGGCGATGAGATGCCTCCCTCGAATGCTCGCGTCGAGTTTGCTTCTCGTTGACGATCCGAACGTCTTGATTCACTGGAACGATGTCTTCTCCTCACGATTTGACGCTGTGGAGAACTTGCGTGGCAAGTTTGAAGATAACTCTTGACGAGTTGATAACTCTGAACGAGTTTTAGAAGAACTCGTAGAGTAAGTTTTGAACTCTGATCGAGTTGATAACTCTGACGAGTTTTAGAAGAACTTGCAGAGCAAGTTTTGAACTCTGATCGAGTTGATAACTCTGAACGAGTTTGAACTCTTGAAAAAGAGTTGATTTGAACCGAAAGTTCGGTTAATAAGCCAAGGAAGAAGCTCCTGTTGCTGGTCTCCAAAACTCCTTGTTGCTGCAGAACGCGGCAAGATGCTCGATCAAGGATCCCCAAAAAGTCAGCTCCCCCCCTCCAAAAAAGAGGATCCGAACTCAGTTGAGTTTTGAGGTATTTATAGGGGGTTAAGGGTATAACCGCCCCCTTAAATATCTCCTTAATGAGGGTTTAATGGGGTCTAACTGCTCCCCATAAATCTCTCCATGATAGGGTAGTGATCCCCTAAAATCTTGGGGAGAAAACGGTTCTGGAACCGTTCAAATCGTGCTTGAACGAGTTAAACGCTGAAAACAGCGTTCTGGGCTCGAACTGTGCGTTTCTGGACCTGAAACGCACAGTTGAGGTTGAAAAACGCACAGCTGGGGCTGAAAACGCACAGCTGGAGCTGAAAAACGCACAGCTGGGCTGAAAACGCACAGTTGAGGCTGAAAACGCACAGCTGAGGCTGAAAACGCACAGCTGAGGCTGAAAACGCACAGCTGAGGCTGAAAACGCACAGCTGGGCCTGTAAACGCACAGTTGGCCTGTTTCAGGCTAAAAACGCACAGTTGAGCCCATAAACGCACAGTTGAGCCGTAAACGCACAGTTGGCCTGTAAACGCACAGTTGGCCTGTTTCAGGCTAAAAACGCACAGTTGAGCCCATAAACGCACAGTTGAGCCGTAAACGCACAGTTGGCCTGTAAACGCACAGTTGGCCTGTTTCAGGCTAAAAACGCACAGTTGAGCCCATAAACGCACAGTTGACCTGTAAACACACAGTTGGCCTGTTTCAGGCTAAAAACGCACAGTTGAGCCCATAAACGCACAATTGGCCTGTAAACGCACAGTTGGCCTGTTTAAAGGCTGAAAACGCACAGTTGTGCTGTTTTAGCGATTAACTCTGCGTTTTGATGTTGAAAACGCAGAGTTAAGCCTGGGCGTTTTGACTCTGTAACGCAATCTTTTGTTTGTAGGAAATTTGAAGTAAAAAGACAATGAAAGAAAAATTTGACTTGTATTCCTCTCAAAATCAATTACAATTTGGATTCCGATTACAAAAGAGAGGAGAATGAATTTGATTCTCCCCTTTATTTAAAACTGGGTTCTTCACGGTGGCGATGAGATGCCTCCCTCGAATGCTCGCGTCGAGTTTGCTTCTCGTTGACGATCCGAACGTCTTGATTCACTGGAACGATGTCTTCTCCTCACGATTTGACGTTGTGGAGAACTCTGAACGAGTTTAAAACTCTATGAAAGAGTTGATTTAACCGAAAGTCGGTTATAAGCCAAGGATGAAGAAGATCTTGTTGCCGATCTCCAAAGCTCCAACCGAAGGATGAAGGATCCTCTTTTCGCTGCCAAGAAGTTCCAACAGACCAAACCTGAACTGAATTGATTTTTAGTTATTTATAGGGGATTAAGGGGTGTAACCACCTCCTTAATTCGCTCCTAAGTAGGGCTAATGGGATACGGGTTTGATTAGCCTTTACCGACTACCGTTTGAGTCGGGCTAGCATGCGGATTGTCGGAATCCGTTCCGCATGTAACGTTGTGCTAAGGGAATGAACTCCCTTAGACTTCGTGCTATGATGTCGAATACATAGACTTCGCCATTGTTACGGGAATAGGCTACCCGGCGACACGTGTTAGGTGTTGACTTTAGGATTTTTGGCTAACCCCCAGCCTTCAACGGGTTTGATTAGCCTTTACCGACTACCGTTTGAGTCGGGCTAGCATGCGGATTGTCTAACTCCGTTCGCATGTAACGTTGTGCTAAGAGAATGAATTCTCTTAGACTTCGTGCTATGATGTCGAATACATAGACTTCGCCATTGTTACGGGAATAGGCTACCCGGCAACACGTGTTAGGTGTTGACTTTATCCCTACTTAGGTTTCGGGATAAAATACCCCAGACTGGTCTTCTGGTGTCTTTTTCTACGGCGAAAGACTAAACCGGCGACGCGTGTTAGGCGTCGGCATATCCCTTCTTAGGATTCAGGATGACATTCCCCATGCGTGTAAGGCATGGATTTTGGTGTTATTAATGACGACCTGCCACAATGTTGAATATGTGGACGGGTGTTCTTTTTAACGGTTAAGAACTAACCGGCAGCGCAGGTTAAGCGCAGACTTATCCTTGCTTAGGTTTCAGGATAAAATACCCCAGAATCAGACTCTGGTGTCTTTTTGTGCGGAAAAAGACTAAACCGGCAGCGCGTGTTAGGCGCAGACTTATCCCTGCTTAGGATTCGGGATAAACTTCCTAGGATGAATCCTAGATTGATAGATTCTTAGAAAAGGTTGGTGCGGGAAAGGAAGAATTTTATATTCTATTTCCCGGTCTTCTTTTAGGGTGAAGGCGAACCCAACAGACAAGGAAGGAAGAATTTTATATTCTATTCCCTGATTCTGGAAAGGAAGAATTTTATATTCTATTTCCAGCGAAGAAGAAACTAGAAGTGGGGTGTCCACTCCGAGAATCTGGAAAATTTAGATAAACTTGCCTTTTATAGGATGAGTTATCTAAACTGAAAATGGGTCCTTCGTTTATCGAAGTGGTATTTTCAACTCCGGTTATAACCATGAACAAGGTTTAACCAAAGAGAAAAAGGGAAGGAGTTCTTTCGTTTATCGAAAAGGGACTCCGAACTGAAAGTGGACCTCTTGTTCATGGAAAGAATCAAGAGGGCCAGAAAAACATTTTTGGTGGACTCACTGTCAATTGAAATTGATCAGTGAGGGATTTTGGTGGTGACAATGATTTTGGGTTATCCTCTAGAATATTAAGTGTAATATTCTTCGAGGAACTTCCCGGTAAATGAGTTATCCTGAATGTACTAGGGATAGTACTTTTTCAGGAACTTCCCATTTATTGGCATTAATTGCCTGGCGCCCTCTTGAGTAATCAGGCGATATGCGCCGTTTGAATAGACTGTGTCTATTACAAACGGTCCTTCCCATTTGGGTTCGAATTTACCTTTCTTCTTGGAGGTGAGAATTATTGGTCGGCGAGCAGCGAGGACCAGATCTCCTTCCTTGAAGCTTCTCTGTCGGACTCTTTTGTTAAAAGCCCTTGACATCCTGGCTTGGTAAAACTCGATGTGTTGTTGAGCCTCCAAACGCTTTTCATCCAGCCTCTCGAGCTCTTCGAGACGCTTCTGATGTTGTTCCTCCGTCGTCATCTCCGTTGCGAGGGCGATCCGAAGGGACGGAATCTGAATTTCCAGCGGTAGCACAGCTTCACATCCGTATACCAGCGAATACGGGGTAGCTCCCGTAGGCGTGCGTATGGTGGTGCGATAAGCCCAGAGTGCTTCACCGAGTTTATCGTCCCAGTCTCGTTTATTGGTCTTCACGAGCTTTGACAAGATCTTGATGATCGTCTTGTTAAACGCCTCCGCTAATCCATTCGCGGCGGGGTAGTAAGCTGTCGACGAAACATCTTCGATTTTGAACTTGTCGCAGAATCTGACGAAGGCATTGCTTATGAACTGTGGACCGTTGTCATGAATGATCCTTCTTGGCACGCCGTGTCGGTAAATGACATGATGCTTGATGAAATTGATGACGTTGTTCGTCTTCACTTCTCTAAGCGGAATCGCTTCAGCCCACTTTGAGAAATAATCTGTGATCGCGAGGATGAACCGATCACCTTTGACTGAAGGGGGAAAAATAGGACCGACTATGTCCATGCCCCAAGTCTCGAACGGCCAAGACGTGGTTGACGTGTGCAACTGCTCTGGCGGTTGATGCATATAATTCGCATGTATCTGGCAAGCGTGGCATTCTCGTGCGTATTCGATTGCGTCACGAACCATCGTTGGCCAGAAATATCCCATCCTCCTGATGCGATCATACAGTTTAGGACCGGGCTGATGCGCACCACATTCTCCTTCGTGTGCTTCCTTAAGAACTTCCTTTGCTTCTCTGTTCGAAAGGCATCGGAGCAAAAGACCGTCGTACCCTCTACGGTATAACGTATGGGTCTCGGTATTATAGAAGAATCTTGGAGCTCTTCGGCGGATTGATTCCTTTTCTTTTACATCCTCTGGCAAGATACCATATTGGACGTAGTCGATGATAGGAAAACGCCAATCTCGGGACTCAGACCCAATTTGAGTTGAATTCACCTCTTTGGCGTTCACGTTTCTATCCTCTTCTTCTTCAATCTCCGTACTGTATATGGGTACGCAGAGTTGATGCGTCCGTACTGTGACTAACAGCTCAGCTTCGGGAGGCTGTGCCAGTGATACTGCTAGTGCCGCCAGTGCGTCTGCATAAGCGTTCTGGAGACGAGGGATGTATTCAATAAAGAATTCTTCGAAAGATTCTGCCATTTTGATGGCTTCCTGGTGGTACGGGATCAGGTCTTGATTCCTGACTTCATACTCACCGCGAACTTGGTTGACTATCAATTGCGAATCTCCAAAAGCTTCGAGATATTCGACCCCCAGCTCTTTGGCGAAACTGAGTCCAATGAGAAGCGCGTTGTATTCGGCAACATTATTGGAGCACGGACTAGTCAACGAATAAGCCCGAGGCATCACGTGCTTTCCAGGGGAGATTAAGACGACTCCAACTCCAGAGGAAACTGTAGGACATCCCGGGGTTATTACTCTATTAACTGCCCTTGAGGCACCATCGAAGTATAATTGCCATACTTGTTGGTGTGATGTGGTGTTAACCTCGTGGGTTTCATCCGGCAAGTCATCATATACTTCTGCCGTATCTGTGGTCGGGTTTGCCGCCAAAAGGTCACAAATCGCCTGTCCTTTTATCGACTTCTGCTGCTTGAAGTGCAAATCGTATTGGGACAAGAGAAGGGCCCACTTCGCTAGCCGCCAATTCATAGAGGCCGGTTGCGTCATAAACACCCGTACTGGATTAACGTTGGAGATAACGTAGATCGTCTGTCCCACTAGGTAATGCCGCATCTTTTGCATCGCAAATACCAATGCAAGGCATTCTTTCTCAATCATCGGATATCGAGACTCAGCGCCTACCAAGGTCCGACTGAGGTAATAAACTGCCTGTTCGTGACCGTTATCATCGTCTTGCGCTAGTAAGGCACTTATCGAGTGGTTCATCGCCTTGAGATAAATCAGGAACGGTTTACCAGATTTCGGTGCAACGAGAACAGGAGGGTTCGCCAGATATGTTTTGATATCTTCGAACGCTTTTTGGCAGGCATCATCCCAGATGAATGATACTCCTTTCTTGTTCAGCTTAGAGAACGGTTGGCACTTCCCAGAAAGATTTGAGATGAAACGCCGGATATAAGCTAAACGCCCTTGCAATCCTCTGAGTTCTCTCAGATTCCTCGGGGGCTGCAATTCATGTATCGCCTTCACCTTATCAGGATCGATATGTATACCCTTAGTGGTGACGACGAACCCAAGAAATTTTCCGCTGGACATTCCAAGAAATGATTTAGTGGGGTTCATCTTCAATTGATGACTCCTCATGAGATCGAACATTGTCTTCAAATCCTTGATGTGATCTTCCTTGTTGCGGCTTTTCACAACCAAATCATCAACGTAACATTCGACTGTTTTCCTGAGATGTTCTTGGAAAATCTTAGTCATCGCCCGCTGGTATGTGGCACCGGCATTCTTCAGGCCGAAAGGCATCACCGTATAACAGAAAACACCGAGGGGTGTTCTAAACGCCGTATGCTTCTCATCCTCTGGATGCTTCTTGATCTGGTTATATCCTGAAAATCCATCCATGAAGGACATCCTCTCAAATACACATGTATTGTCGATAATGACATCCGTGATCGGG
>NC_033794.1:89650140-89674017 GCF_001876935.1 Asparagus officinalis | reverse complement strand
AATGACACAGCAACTCCCAAAAAGTGTTGTATATCTCTGGATGAGCAGTCTTCAGGAGAGAGAGTTCCTTGGTAGTGGAAATAAATTCTTCATAAGGCGTTTGCCCGAAGGATAGCCCTGATATTGCATGCATTTCATGGAGAGCAAAGTGCAGCTATCTGGATTATACCGCTCCAGCATAGCGAAGAAGCAGGGATAACTCTGAGTGATCCCACATCTAGTAGCCTGTACTGGTATAGTAAGGCCAGATTGAGCAAGAGGTTCTTTGAGTTCCTCAAGAACAAAATCTACCATCCGAGTCCACCAGCCATCCTCTCCGGAGAATAACCAGCCAGGAGAACGAAAGGCTTGTGTAGGAAATTCGCCCCGGGCAGCAATAAACTGCCGCATGAAAATGTTCGCGGGAAGAGGTGTCTCCTGAACGAAGCCCTTTTTCTCAAAACAACCAGGTCTCAGACCTTTGAGTTGTCCGCCAATTTGAACGCGAGAAGATCGACCAGATCCGAATGAGATGTTCTCTTTCTCCTTGACAAGATCGAAGGCCAAGCCCCTACGACCGCCAACACTCAGGAAGTAGGAAAGCGGGTACATCCTCTTCATGCTAGGAAGGAAGAATAAACGATCATCGACTCTGCGCAGCATCCGGGAGTCTTCTACATACCCGACCTATCCATCGGCAGATATATGGTCACCGAATAAAAATGAGGGTTTGACAAATTGATCCAGACCCGCAGAAGTTTCCAGATCCAGATCGGTGATCAAAGCCCTAAGGGTAGAACACTCAGCAAACCTAATTAAATGCGTTCGTTCCAAACTTGGGAATGTGTATAAAGGAATTTCTCTGCGAAGACCAAAAGCTCTTCCCACTTCGGGATCATCAGTGTAGTTGAAGTGCTGCTCCGGCAGAAGTGGCACATTGGGAAAAAGCACTGTAAAATCAGAAGCAATAGTTAGTAGCAGAGAGAGGGTGCTAACATGAAATAAACACGAAGAGTAAATTCTACGTGGTAAGCTTTAATACAAGAGCCAACCCTTGTATTAATACTTGAACACAGAGATCAAATCCTGCGTTACAACACTTGAACGCAGAGATCAAATCCTGCGTTATAATACTTGAACGCAGAGATCAAATCCTGCGTTACAACACTTGAACGCAGAGATCAAATCCTGCGTTACAACACTTGAACGCAAAATTCTAGGCCTGCGTTTCCAATTTTTAACACAGAGTCCTAAACTCTGTGTTCCCAATTTTAACATAGAGAAGTAACTCTATGTTTCCTAAACGCAGTCTTAAGTCTGCGTTTCCAATTTTTAACACAGAGTCCTAAAACTCTGCGTTCCCAATTTTAACATAGAGAATTAACTCTATGTTTCTTAAACGCAGTCTTAAGTCTGCGTTCCCAATTTGTAACACAGAGCCGTAACTCTGCGTTTCTGATGGAGAACGAGTCATCTTCCTCGTTGAGGAGAACCCATCTAGGGTTTTCAGAAAACCTGTCGAAACAAGTTGCCATGGCCACTGCTTACCACAGTACCGAGGTCCATGTGACAGCGACATCAATGCCAAAGCGCTGGTCAGAACAGCGGCATCACCGGCTTTCTCGGCCGGCGGCGCCTCCGAAGCCGCCTTGGCGACTGTTTTGGAACCTGAACTCATCCTCTTGGGTGCCATGAGGGTGATCTCGATCGGGGAAGACGAAGTCCTTCGGGGGGAATTGATTGAAAATCAACAGAAACGAGAATCCTCGTTCTTGGAACTAAGCAAGGCAAAAAGAGTCAAATAACTCTTGATGTGACCTTACAGGCCTATTTATAACAGCCGTCGGGATGTTAAATCAGATCGGGATTCTAAGAGAGAATCCCAATTGAATCTGAAACGTGATTTTCCACGTTAACGGATAAAGTCGGTTAGACCTTAACGCAGAGTTACCTCTGCGTTCAAATTTTTCAAACGCCAGGTCTAGACCTGCGTTGTGATGGTTCTTAACTTTACGTTTCGAACCTCGAACGCAGAGGTCACCTTGTGCGTTGTGATTATCCTAAACAAAGGGTCCACCTTTGTATTTTTGAACATGATACTTATTCCTAAAGTTCATGAACCCTGTTAACATGACATTATTAAACCTTGGTATTTCCTCAGCAGGGTTTAAATCATCGTCAGGTAGAGCGATAAGTCCTCAAAATTGCTTCCATAGCAATATTCTTCTTGTCACGTTAACACTACACCTCTGACAAAAATCCACTTATCGACTCTCTTCAATAGAGCGATAAGTCCTCAAAATTGCTTCCATAGCAATATTCTTCTTGTCACGTTAACACTACACCTCTGACAAAAATCCACTTATCGACTCTCTTCAATAGAGCGATAAGTCCTCAAAATTGCTTCCATAGCAATATTCTTCTTGTCACGTTAACACTACACCTCTGACAAAAATCCACTTATCGACTCTCTTCAATAGAGCGATAAGTCCTCAAAATTGCTCTTATAGCAATATTCTTCTTGTCACGTTAACACTACACCTCTGACAAAAATCCACTTATCGACTCTCTTCAATAGAGCGATAAGTCCTCAAAATTGCTTCCATAGCAATATTCTTCTTGTCACGTTAACACTACACCTCTGAAAAAAATCTACTTATCAACTCTCCCTAATAGAGTGATAAACCTTCAAATTACCTTGATTGCGATTGCTCGCATGTCAGAGTAAAATCATACCATTTACAAAAATTAATCTATTGACTATTCCCAATAGATCGATAGATTCCCAAATCTCTGTTATGTTAACAGACTACCTCTAACAGTTCAAACCTGTTTGAACCAGTTAATTCTTATGCAAAGGAATAACTAGCGTTCATACCCCCCCCAATAAGTTAAAATTTTTCCAGAATTATTCTAGATGATTGTAAAGGAAAATTTTAAACAATGGGGCGTTTTCCATATAGTTGCATTGTTGCAAGTCAGAACACGACACATGCAATAAAAAGAGACAAAACAGAATCACTCTTTCTATTATCATCAAGAATATTAAAGAGCGATACAAAAGCCATGTTCTTCTCAAACAAAGAAGGAAAAGAACAGTACATGATTACGCCTCTGGATCAACAAAGGTGAAATACGCAAGCCGGGATTTAACAGCAGATAATTTTTCCTCGTGAGCGGCCTGCACCATCGCTTCAGCTTTCTTCCTAAGTGCACTTTCATCTAGCACAATCGTATTAGCCTGCTTCTGGATAAGTTCAAGCTCCTGCACCGCTGAACGGTAGGTGGCATAAGTCTTCACACTTTCTAGTGTGAGCTTTTTCAATATCTCTTCCTCCCGTGCAAGTTCAGCTTCATGTCGAGCCAACTCCACCTTGAGACGATCAATTTCCGCACGGGATGTCTGTATGGCATCTCCAGAAGCGTCCACAGCATGTTGCTTCTGCATGCATTGCCCCTGTAAGGATGCAATCTCAAGCTCTCTGTCAGTGATGGCCTCTTGGAAGGTTTCGTATTGGCGGGCCGCTTCAGCTTGAAGATTATCAAAGACGGAAGCAGTCTGGGCAGTAAGATCAGCTCGATGCAATTCTTCCAAAGCCCTCAGATCTTTTTCCAACCGAGAGACGCCTTCAGAGCAATGTTGGAACAATCGAGCGTCATCCAAATATCGAATGCCATTCAGGGAGTGCGTGAGTAGTGGTTTGAAAGAATCAAACGTAGCTCGTCCAGCACTGATTTCCTCAATCGCTATCTTCATCATATCTTCCAATGGTCTTATAAGAACCTTTAGGATGGAGGGAAGGGCCACTGGACTTAGCGTCTTCACCGGAGATGACGGTGGGGAACTTAAAAGCATAGACCCTGATGCAGAAGCAATCGGTGATGATCGTGAAGAAGTGGGAGAAGCTATGGTGATATCCAATTGTGAGGGACTGGAAGGTAGAGCCATAAGTGCCCCTGTTTGGGTCGAGCTTAGCACAATATCTGTCCCCACAGGTTTAAGAGGAATCGTCAGCGAAAGAGGTTCCTCTGGTAAAGAGCTCGTTGTCACCGGCATTGACTCGGAGGGAGGAACATCTGCTGCTTGCAGGTGGGGAGACGACGACGTGCCAGCAGCCTCAGGAGTTGGAGAACCTACAATAGAATAGTCAGTATAAAAGAAAGAAACACCAGAGAAATCGAAGTGTGTAATTTCTACCAGTAGGGTAAAAAGGAAGATAACCAGACGCCTTGTCAGAAGGTGGTGGTGGTTGATCCGCCCAATTATAAAAATCATCATCGTTGCTTTCATCCTCATCAGCATCCTCATGGTGAGACGAGCTCCCATAGTCTAATGGTTCGTCATCGTCAGCAGCTGAAAGTTCAGGAGAGCTCGCGTGAGTATCCACCTGGGTCAGCCGGCCAGTCGTGGGACTAGGAATAATAGTCCCCGAATGTGGCAATAGTGCGGAGGAAGCGGGAGACTGACTCTCATTGAGATTAGCGAGCTCATCTGTCGCCAGTTCATTTGTAGGCAGTGCATCCCCTGCAGATGGAGACGTTGCAGGCGGTTCCCTTGAAGGCGAAGCAGCAGCACCAGGAGTCTGTTCGGGAAACGGTGAGATGTCGGGATCCATTGGAAGTTCATCCTCACCCTCTGCTTGATCCAAGGGATGGTGAGGGGAAAATTCTTCAGAAAATGCAGGTCCCCCAGAGTGAGGATCGGCATGATCAGGACGACTTGTGACAGTTGATTCCTGCTCTTCCCCTCCACCAGCAGATCGATCAGGGCGACTTGCAACAGCTGATTCTTGCTCTTCCCTTCCACTGGCAGATTTGAAAGCACCCGCCATGAACTTCTGAGCAGGAGGATCTACTAGCAGCTTCCTGCGAGTACGTTTCTCGTATTGGGTTTCTTCCGCTTCAGAGAGAGCCCTCTTCCCAGTTGCTTTGGCTCTCGAAGTTTCAACAGCCGTAGGGCTCGCTACCGGGGCACTCTCTAGTCCTAGCTCTTCTTCTCCTTCTTCAGCTGCATCTTCAAAATGTAAAAACTCATCAATCCCCTTCAGACGAGATGCATGACCACCTCCTTTCCGAGAAGAATACATCTTCCTAATCGCACGGAGGCCCGAAGAGTACAGTTTGTAATCTGGCATCATGGAAGCTGTATGATACCAGTTACAGAAAGCCACGGAGAGAAGAGAATTAGGGGTTTTGTGGGGTAATCTAAAGGTAGCCCCAGTGCAACCTGCGGTGGAATAATACCAGGCTCGAGCTCCTTCGTATATGTTGCCCATAACTGAAAGCTGGCTCCTCGGATTCCCAACGTATAGTTGGTCATATCCGAATTGTCGAGCAAAACGATACGGTTGATAGGGCTCAATTATACATTTGTCATTTTGCCTGAAGAGGAGATAACCAGGTCTAATATTTAGCAGCCAGTGGAAAACTCCCCCGTCCAAACGGGTAAAACCATTAGGACCAGCGGTATCTTGGAAGACTTGTCCATATCCTCCACCCTCAAAATCCGGGAAGCAGCGGAAGATGTCGTAGCTGAGGTCTCTCGACAGAATCTGACGGACCTTCACTACGTAAGTGCCTATCCAAGTAGCTTTTTCTAATCTCTGCACGAAAGGGAGGAAGCCTTCATCCGTAGCAGAGGGAGCACTCATCAGATGTACACAATGTGAGGCGTACCAAGCCATTAGATAAGTATACGGCAAGGGTACTCGAGGATTTGGGGTCACCAAGCTTTTCGTTCCTTCAAAGTCTATCTCCTTCACTTGGATAAACTCGAGGCACAGTTCCCTCAAACCGTGTTGTAAATAACACGTCATGGCGGAAAGTAGATTTATGGGTCTCCCATGTGCTAAGAGGACAGCGGGATAAGCTACTTCAATCATCACAGCATCTATGGGTCTGGTAGGGACCACACACCGCTTCAGCCACAGCATGAGAAAACCCGCTAATAATGCCATATCAGAGATGGGAGTGGCTGCCTGGTGATGGAAGCTCTCGAATTCAGTCTGTGCTGGGAAGTCATCTTCTATTCCCTCGCTGACATAGTGAACGGTGGCGTCATTGATCAGAGCCTGGATGGTCTCAGGGGTGCTCGCCCCCCGACGAGACACAGCGGCATTCTTGTCAGACAAATTTTGGAAAAGATACTCGGCCCAGGATAGCTGTTTGATACCACGTCCTCGTGCCCCTGTCAATTGGCCGCAGATTTGGAAATGACACATCACCTCCCATAGAGTGTCATATACCTCGGGGATGGTCTCCTTCAAGATCTTCAGCTCAGTTGACCCAGGGACAAACTCTTCATATGGTAAATCTCCGAAAGGAAGACCTGAGACATCGAACATTTCATGTAGGGCGAACCCTAATTCTCCTTCCGGTGTGAAAAACGTACAAGTCTCTGGATTGTACCGCTCCAGAATGGCAAAGAAGTTATATGGACTAAGAGCTATTCCATGTTTAGTAGCCTTAATAGGGCAAGCAAGCCCAGATTGAGCTAATGGTTCCTTTAATTCTGCCAACACGAATTCTATCATTCGTGCCCACCATCCTGTCTTGGAGGAATGAACCCATCCAGGAGCTCGGAATACTGCAGTCGGGAATTCTCCTTTGGCAGCCAAAAACCGTCGCATGAAAGTGTTAGCTGGACTAGCTGTTTCTCCCAAAGGATATCCTCGTGAGAATAAGCAGGGTTCCAAAGCCGACACTTGTCGATTATATCCAGCGGTATTCACACCCTTGTGAGTCAGAACCCCAACAGCTACCCCATCTTGCTCTCTCACCAAGTCCCAATTCATGTGACGGGGAACAGAAGCACATTGGTAGTAGGAGATGGGAAACATCCTGTGCATGTCAGGGAGGAAGAAGCGACGATCTCCGATTTGCCTAAGCCACTTGTAGTGACCGCCGTGTACGATCTTCTTTGAGATAGTGACGCGATCCCCAAATAAGAAAGCTGGCTTGGCGAGTTTCTTGCGAGACCCCGTCTCAAATTTAGCGTCCGTAACTAAAACTCTGAGTATATCTGTATTTGGATCTGAGATCAGGGTGACACGATCTTTGTCGGTGTCTTGGAATATTGGGAGTTCTTGACGCAGATTGAATTGCATATTAAAGTCCGAACCTCCCCCATGCCCAAAGTGGTGACGAAGATTGAGAGGTTCGCGGGCGTAAGGCACTGCAAAAGAAAGGACGAAGATTGAGAGGTTCGCGGGCGTAAGGCACTGCAAAAGAAAGAAATATTCAATAAGTCAAATGAAGAGAATTTTATTTGAGCCCATAAGAAAGAGAATTATCAAACGCACAGTTCAGATCTGGCGTTTAATTTTCATCAACGCAGAGATCAAACTCTGCGTTAAACTTTCGAACGCACAGTTCAGACCTGGCGTTAATTTTCATTAACGCAGAGGTCAAACTCTGCGTTAAGTTTTTGAACGCACAGTTCAGACCTGGCGTTAATTTTCATCAACGCAGAGGTCAAACTTTGCGTTAAGTTTTCAAATGCACAGTTCAGACCTGGCGTTAATTTTCATCAACGCAGAGGTCAAACTCTGCGTTAAGTTTTCGAACGCACAGTTCAGACCTGGCGTTAATTTTCATCAACGCAGAGGTCGAACTCTGCGTTAAGTTGTCGAACACACAGTTCAAATCTAGCGTTAAAATTTCATAAACGTAAGGGTCGGGCCCCTGACGTTTCGAATTCAAAACGCAGAATCTTAACTCTGCGTTACAATAACAAAACGAGTCATCTTTCTCGTTTACAAGAACCCATCTAGGGTTTTTCAGAGAACTCGCCGAAGCGAGTTTGACGGCAATACATACAAGGTTTTAAAGAACTTGCCGAAGCAAGTTTGACGGCCAAGAAGGGCGGCACTTACCACCGACGGGTGGAACCTGAAACGACGGCGCTGCTGCAGCAGGAGACCTTGGGCGAGGAGCAGCCTTTTTCTTGGAACCCATGGAAGGGGATCGGAGAAGACGAGCAGGGTCACCGGAGTCGAAAACGAAGAGACTTTGTTAAAAATCTTCCGAAAGAGAGGAGGCAAAAAGTCGGGTGACTTTTGATTTGACCCTTAGCGGTCTATTTATAGACAGCTATGAGCTGTCAAATCGAGTCAGGATCATAGGCCCAAATGCCCACCAAATGTGGCCTGTGCGCCTGTGATGCTTGAGCTTCTGAACGCAGAGTTCAGCTCTGCGTTATAATCCGCCTGTGCGTCTGCATTAATGGAATTCTTAAACGCAGAATTTAACCCTGCGTTTCGGTTCAATAACGCAAGAAGTCTATTTGTGCGTTCTAATTCAATCAGACGAATTCCTCTATGTTTTTAGCCAAGACGTGGTTCCAAATAAATAGAGGGAGGCTAATGTCAGCCATCAAGGCGACTAAAGCCAAGAAGAAACAGGTGACTCCACTGAAGAGTCCATTGGATGATTACAATTAGAGTGCAACCAACCAAGTTTGACAATGTCTTCTAAATTTTAGGATCCAAAGTATTCCGAAAATTCGTCCCAGTCAACCGCGAACTTTCGAAAACTTTGGAGGGGGTTCTGTAGGCTGTCTAAAAATCACAATAGATAGCTGATCCCTATCAAGCCCTGATAATGGAAGTTACAATCAGACGACTTTCTAATCACTGCATCCGCAACCCTGCAACCGCTATAAACACGAACTCATCTCTGAGATGATTGATCTTGATGGCTGCGACAACAGCATGACTAATATTATATTAGCAACTATTAGAGATGCTGATGAGCAGTGAAATGATTTCAGAAATAAAAGGTTGGACTTAGTTGGTGAGTTGCTTGGTAGAGAGCTGTGGGCAACTATTCATCTTCAAAACACTATGGATGTTGATTCCCGTCAAGCTCTCACAACGAAAGCTACAATCAAATAAGCTTTCGGGTCGACAGTCGAAAGGGGCAAATAGGAGATTTTTCACACAGATCGAGAAGAGTTACAATTCGACAACGCTTCCAACAGCTGATGAAAACCCTAATCAGTGGCCTTCACAATCGATGGTGAGAGTTACAATCTGACGACTCTCATATCCCATAACAGGCAAAGATCAATAAGCAATGGTCTTTGCAATGTCATAATAGACGAGGTTACAAGTCAACAACCTTTATTAAATGCAGAAGGTCAATTCTGTGAAACGCACACAACTTGTGCGTTCTCCAGCAAATATCCAACTCTGCAACGCAGAGTTAAAGCACTAAACGCACACATAACATGCGTTCTTCAACAGGCTCAACTGTGTGTCCCAAACTCTGGACGCAGAGTTGAACTCCAACGCACCAGCGACCAGTGCGTTTCCAATTCCAGAACGCAAACGGCCTGTGCGTCTCAACTCTCTAACAGAGATTTAACTCTGCGTCTCAAGCCTTGGACGCAGAGTTAAAGCCCATAACGCCAACTGAGGCGTTTTGACTTGTTCAAACGCAAGTCGAACGGTCTCAAAACCGGTATCCCACGTTCTGAGGGATCTTCGCCCACTTAGGAGCGGATTTAGGGGTTGGTTACATCACTAACCCCCTATAAATAACCGACTTACTCAACCGAGTAAGGGGTTGATCGATTGGTTGGTTGATCGGCTTTTAACAGTAAAATCGCATAAGGTTAAAGAGGAGCTGGCATCAAACCCACCCAAGGTCAACAAATCTTAGCAGTTCAACAGCACGAGGAAGGAGATCTTTTGAAGATCAAAGAACTGATCAACGATCAGTTAATCAAATCTCGGAGGATCCCTTCATCAACGTCATAATACACTTGGCAATTAACCGAATCTTCGGTTCCAACAACTCTGTTACAGAGTTTCAACTCATTCTGAGTTCTTAAACTCGTCAAGAGTTCTTAATTAACTTGCAACACAAGTTAATCACATCGAGCCAGACATTCGGTTTTCAACAACTCTTATCAGAGTTCTTAACTCGTTCAGAGTTCTTTACACTCGTTAAGAGTTCTAAACCGAAGTCATCAAGCACTTCAATTGTTCCAGTGAAGAAGGACGGTCGGATCGTCAACGGAGAGCAAGTTCAACGAGATCAATCGAAGGAGGCACTCCATCGCTACCTTGAAGAACCCAGTTTTAAACAAAGGGGGGAATCAAATTCATTCTCCTCTCTTTTGTAATCGGAATCCAAATTGTAATTGATTTTGAGAGAAATACAAGTCAAATTTTTCTTTCGTTTCCTTTACTGCAAATTTCCAACAAACAACTTGTCTCTAGCTCATCTGTTTCAAGTCTCAGCTCACATCCATTAAGCTGATGGGCCTACAAACATGGCAAACCCTTTACCGACTACCATTTGAGTCGGGCTAGCATGTGGATTGTCTAAGTCCGTTCCGTTCCACATGTAACGTTGTTCTAAGAGAATGAACCCTCTTAGACTTGATGCTATGATTTTGAATACATAGACTTTGTTATTTTTACAGAAAAAAACTAACCGACAACGCATGTTAGGCGTAGACTTATCTCTAATTAGGGATCGAGCTAAAGTCCCCCATGCGTGTAAGGCATGAATTCTGGTGTTATTAATAACAACATGCTATGATACTGAATACGTAGGCTTTGCCATTATTACGAGAATGGGTTACCCGACAGCATGTGTTAGATGCAGACTTATCTCTAATTAGGGATCGAGATAAAGTCCCCCATACGTGATCCTCTTGTTTCAGATTTCTCGACTGATGATTTTGACGAGGAAGGCTTGCTTGTGGACACTCCGATGCTACACTTTATGTATGGCTCTCCTCAGATTGATGACCAGTTACCTGGAGATGTATTTCTTGAGTCTACGCTCCCTAAGAATCCCGAGGATGGTTTTTCTGAGGGTACGTAGTTCTTCTCAAGTTAATTATAGGACTAGCCAATTTTTGACTAATGCAACTATAATGTGATGCATCTGAGGACCGACAGCATGTGTTAGATGCAGACTTATCTCTAATTAGGGATCGAGATAAAGTCCCCCATACGTGAAAGACATTGATTTTTGGTGCTACGATATTGAATACGTAGGCTTGGTCATTTTCGCGGGAAAGAACCACCCGACAGCATATGTGAGATGCAGACTTATCTCTAATTAGGGATCAAGATAAAGTTCCCCATGCGTGTAAAGCATGAATTTTGGTGCTACGATGTTGAATATGTAGGCTTGGTCATTTTCACAGGAACGGACTACCCGACAGCATGTATGAGATGTAGACTTATCTCTAATTAGGGATTGAGATAAAGTCCCCCATGTGTGTAAAATATGGATTTTGGTGTTATTAATAATGAACTGCCACGATGTTGAATACATGGGCTTTTGTACTTTTTACGGTCAAAGACTACCCGACAACGCGTATTAGGCGTTGACTTATCCCTACTTAGGATTTGGGATAAAGTTCCCCATACATGCGAGGTATGGATTCAGCGATTATTAATTTAATGATAATCACTGGCTACGATATTGAATACGTAGACTTTGTCACTGTTTCTTCCTGCTGATCCTGTTGAGCCGGCTGTGGGACCAACTACACCAGTTGATACACCCCCAGCCGTTACACCTCCAGCCGTTACACCTCCACCACCCCCAGTGACTCAAGGGGAAGAAGGTATAGATTGGGCAACCGAGAAATGTCATTTATTTCCTCTTTTAAGGTTTTTGACAGTCCTTTTTGCATAGGGCTTTCTTCTCGGCTTCATGTCCTTGTGAGGGAGCTATTATCAGACGATGATCCTGAGAAGATCATCATTTGCATAGAAGTCCGCTCTTTCTTCTCCTTCGTGAATGCTATGATTGGCAAGCTCTTCCACGGTGGATTTTTTCTTCATCAGTTTAAGCCATTCCTTGATCCTAAGATAAATTCCATAAGGGATGCAGGATACCCGGATCTGGCGAAGGCTATAATTGATGATCTTGACTGCCTAAAGCATGAGCTTCAGATGTTTCGATAGACTTTGCCACTGTTTCTTCCTGTGTTATATTTTCACTTGAAACACTAAAAGAAAGTTGGAAGTGCCAGAGGTGTAGTATTAACTTGGTATGAATTTTCACTTAGAGTGAAATTCAGAATTTTTCTTTATTATCACTAGGATAATTCCAGAAAATCTTTAATCCGCTGGGGATTTTATAATAAAAACTTGTTATTTTTGTTGAAAAATGATTAACAAGTTTATTGGGGGGTTTGACTGTTAGAGGTGTGATGTTAATCTAACAGTATTTTATGGGCCTATCACTCTATTGAAGAGAGTCGATAAGTTGATTTGGTCGTCAGAGGTGTGATGTTAACTTGACGGGTTTGTGGACCTATCGTTCTATTGAAGAGAGTCGATAAGTTGATTTTGTCAGAGGTGTGATATTAACGTGACAAGAAGAATATCACGATCGGGGCAATTTTGAAGACCTATCGCTCTATTGGAGAGAGTCGATAAGTGGATTTTGTTAGAGGTGTGGGATTAACGTGACAAGAATTTGTTACGATCGGAGTAACTTTGTGGACCTATCATCCTATTGAAGAGAGACGATAAGTTAATTGTCAGAGGTTTGGTATTAACGTGACAGGATTTGTGTTGCGATTAGAGAAACTTTGTGGACTTATTATCCTATTAAAGAGGATTGATAAATTGATTGGTTGTTAGAGGTATGATATTAACGTAATAAGAATTTATACTTGTGACTTGCACAAGATTTTGGGAATTAGCGTCTCGCTGGGGAAACTTGCTAGGTGAGTTTATCACCAGAAGCGATAAATTTTGATACTTGAGATTTGAATAAGATTTTGAAGACTTAGTGTCTTGTTGGGGAAGATTATGATTTGAGCAATTTTGAGGATCTTTCATCTTATTGATAAGGATTGATAAGTTGATTGTCAGAGGTGTATTGTTAATGTGACAAATTGGGAGTGATGCAAGCTGCATTCATACTCTATGGGGGTGATGATCTTCAGAAGTGTAATGTTCACTCGACGATGTGAAAGATTTGTTACTCTTAATCCAATAGATTCCAAGTAACGTGTAATGTTCACTCGACGATGTGAAAGATTTGTTACTCTTAATCCAATAGATTCCAAGTAACCAACCCTCAGTCTTGATTAAGACTTAGCAATGGAATAAAAAGAGGTAGACAAGGCACATCGCCTAGTGGGGCACTATCCATGAAGTCGGAATAGAGGCACATCACCTAGTAGGCCATTATCTGATGAGTTTGACTATAAGAGGTAACTGTTAACGTGATAGTTTTGTGGATATGTCATCCTATTGAAGAAGATTGACAAGTTGATGTACTATCAGAGGTAATTGTTAACGTGATAGTTTTGTGAACCTGCCATTCTATTGAAGAAGATTAACAAGTTGATGGACTATCAGATGTAATTATTAACATGATAGTTTTGTGGACCTGCCATCCTATTAAAGAGGATTGGCAAGTTGATGGACTATCAGAGGTAATTGTTAACGTGATAGTTTTGTGGACCTGCCATCCTATTGAAGAGGATTGACAAGTTGATGGACTATCAGAGGTAATTGTTAACGTGATAGTTTTATGGACCTGTCATCCTATTAAAGAGGATTGGCAAGTTGGTGTACTATTAGAGGTAAATGTTAACGTGATGGTTTTGGTAGGTTATATGGTTGACAGAGGTATTCTATTGAACATGATAACTTAGAAAATTCATTACTCATAATTCAATAAACTACAAATGAACCAACTCCCAATCTTGAACAAGTGCAGGGGGGGAAAGGGTAGACGTGGCACATCGCCTAGTGGGCTACTATCTAACGAGTTTGACTATCAGAGGTAATTATTAACGTGATAGTTATTGGACCCATCATCCTACTGAAGATGATTGGCTTCAATGGCCATGGTATCTTCCCCTTCTGACTGAGAAGATTGGGCTTGGTCCGATTGTTCAGGTTGATCCTGCCTATTTTGTTCTTCAGTTTTGATCCTGACAATAATCTTTTGAGCCTGTTCGCCTTGAGAAATTAGTTATCTCCAGGAATGGTATTCTACAACCTCATTTGTGCTAGAAGGTCGGTCTGCAAGTTATGTCGATAGGTCTCCACTAAGGTAGACAGTGTTATACTTAACGAACATCGGAGAGCCATGCTTCGGAACCTCTTGACGAAGGCTTTGACGGACTCCCTCTTCTTCTGCTTAGTGGCGAGAAGGGTATGGATGGAGACTTCTGTATTCTCTTCAAAGAATCTCGACAGGAAGAATCTCTTTAGATCCACCCACTTTTGGATACATCCCACAGGCAGTTTCCTGAACCATTCAAAGGCAACTCCCTTGAGGGTGCTAATAAATAATCGAGCCAGTATGTTCTGCTTAGTGGCGAGAAGGGTATGGATGGAGACTTCTGTATTCTCTTCAAAGAATCTCGACAGGAAGAATCTCTTTAGATCCACCCACTTTTGGATACATCCCACAGGCAGTTTCCTGAACCATTCAAAGGCAACTCCCTTGAGGGTGCTAATAAATAATCGAGCCAGTATGGCGTCGTTTGATATCACATTCCCTGTCTGTAACTTAAAATGATAGATATGTTGGTTTGGTGATCCCGTGCCGTCAAAAGTTTATAGCGTCGGGACCTCGAATTTTGGAGGATAAGGTGTTGCATCCCATTCGGTAGGATAGGGCCTGACAATTCCCTCATCTTGGAGCTTACTTCTGTTAGCAATGACATTGAGGCGGGCTTCCAATTCTTCTATTTTGTCAGACTAGAGATTCTGCTCGTTCTCAGTCTCTTCTTCAGGGGATGATTCTACGTGATGAGTTTCTTGCTCGGCAGTCTCATTCACTCTTTGTTTCCCCTTTGATATGGATGATCCTCTTTTCCGGGATGATTTCGACCGAGGTTACGTCTTAGCTTTCTAGAAATTGGCTCTACTTGCAATGATCTGAGCCATCAGATCCCGAATTTGATTGATGGTTTCCTGCTGTGCTCGGTGTATGGTGTCCTGCTCAGCAATCCTCTTTGCAAGGTCTTCAGAATTTTCTATCATGTGGGCGAAGCTCTCATGTTTAACGAAAGAACTTGATGATTGAGACTCCGCCATGGCTGAATGTTCGTCATCGAAATTGGTTCCTTTGACTAACCTTCGATAGTTGACAGAGGGAATGGCTCCTGTTCACGTCCGAGTGCGTTGGTAGATTCCTTCAAACTCGTTAGCGATTTCTCTGATGCGTAGAGAACGATCCATCTCTGACTCATCAGAACTAGGGACTGACGACTTCCCTCTACCGATCACATCGATAGTGATTCTGGGATACTCGGTCTCTAAAGACTTCTTCTTGTAATGACATTATCGCTTGCTTAGTCAAGCAACGCTTGTCAATCGGTCGAACACTGAATGCCTAGGAACAGAAGTACAACATTGGCATTCTGAGAGGATAGCAGAAATATGCCACTCACATTGACATGAATGAGTGGCTTGTTGCACCGGTCTTTCCCTTGAAAGTAACTCTCTTAAGCCAGATACCTAGGGAGATTTTCTCACAGAACGTGAGGTTGGAGATGGAACCCCCTACCTCTCAGTGGGCGGGACTGGTTCTTGTTTAACATGGATCTTGAATCTATGTTGATCTTTTTGAACACGACGAATCGCATCATGTTCTAAAGAAGGAACACGAGGGTCGTGTTCTGTTTTACTAACGCTAGACCAAAGTCTATGTTTTGTTGATGAAACGCACCTTTGTCGGTTGCGTTTTTCTTGGTTAACGCGGTTCATAAGTCTGTGTTTTGGATCTTGAACGCACTCTTGAGAGTTGCGTTTTGAAATTGAAATGCGTTCATGAGAACTGCGTTTAGATGTTGAGACGCGTCCCGGAGGACTATGTTTTGCTTTTGAAACATGCCCTTGAGGGATACATTTTAAGCTGAATATGCATGGCTCATACTTGGGCTCATCAACGCAACTCTTGCATTCTAAAGCAGCACAGAGTTCGTGTTGAGGTTCACAAACGCATAGTTCACGTTGATTAGAGGATCGGCATTCTCGGAGATGTGCTCGTCGTCGGGATCTTCTCCTTCATGGAGCGGCGTTCTTCTTGTCCCATTTTAAGGCCTTTGCAGCAATGTCATCGGCGTTGACAGAGTTGGTCATCGCGATGGGCCTTTTGTGACCCGATACCCGTTGTTTTGGCGCGGATACAGAACCTTCAACTCATTGGACGAGTTTGGCAGAAGCTGAGCACACTCTTTTGGAGGGCCAGTTCGAGTGATCTTGGCTAAAGGAGAGGGCTTCCTTTGGAAATTCGGCTGTAATTGGTGCAGTTGGAGCTTTAGTCTCTTTGGTGACTTTATGGATATTACGCATAGCCTTGGGGCTAAAGGATCAGGAGGAGAGTACTACCTTATACTTGGCTTGATCGAACTCGATGATCAGAGATTCCACGGTCATTCCAGTGAGATTGACATCGGATTGCACCACCACTTCTTCGTCAGAGAAGCTAGTCCTCGGCAGAGTCGTCATCTTTTGTTTGGTGGAAAATTTGTAGTAAAAAAATGAAAGAAAATTAACTTATATTCTCTCGATTACAATTGAATTTCCTGATTACAAAAGAGAGGAGAATTAATCTAAATTCTCCCCTTTGTTTAAGTCTGGGTTCTTCACGGTGGCGATGAGATGCCTCCCTCGAATGCTCGCGTTGAGTTTGTTTCTCGTTGACGATCCGAACGTCTTGTTTCACTAGAACGTGATCTTCTCCTCACGATTTGATGCTATGGAGAACTTACAAAGTAAGTTTTAGAACTCTTCATGAGTTGATAACTCCGAACGAGTTTGAAACTCTATGAAAGAGTTGATTTAACCGAAAATCGGTTTGACAAGCCAAGGCCGAAAGCTCCAAGGAACTTTGTTGCTGCAGCAATTCCCCTCCCAAAAAGCCAGCCAATGATCTCTTCTTTGCTGCCAAAGAGAAGGATCAATCCGAGAGCCAAAATCCCCGCCCGAACTCAGTTGAGTTCTCTCCTATTTATAAGAGATTAAGGGGTGTAACCAACCCCTAAATCCACTCCAACGTGGGGAAAACGGTTCTAAAACCGTTCGACTCATGTTTGAATGAGTCAAATGCCCAAGTTGGCATTCAAGACCCTAACTCCGTGTTTTAGACTGGAGACGCGGAGTTAGGCACCCGCTGGATGTTGAAAAACACAAGGGCCGCCCGCGATTTGTTTGCAAAGAGTTGGAAACGCGGGGGTCATCTGCGTTTCAAGAACTGAAACGCGAGGATGAATTCCGCATTTTAGAAAGAGCTAATGACTTATAGCTTCTTCTGTAGAGTGTTGCAAAGACCATTGTTCAGTAATCTTCGTCTTGGCTCCTTAAAACTATTAGAGTCGTCAGATTATAATTCCCGATGTTGATTGTGAAGGCTGTTGATTAGAGCTTTCATCAGTTGTTGCGAAGGTTATCAGATTATAACCTTCATCGATCTACGTGAAAACCTTTGAATTGTAACCTTCTGGAAATCGTCAGATTGTAACTTCCATCATCGGTGTTTGATGGGGATTGGCAATCTGTTATGATTGTTAGACAGCCTACAGTGCGGAGTACTATATTCCCCCTTTTTACGTCGTAGGGGGGGTGGGAAGGCTCATCCTTGTACGTGACATCATAGCCGCCTAGTACTCTAGCGAGCTTGGCGAACTTGCAGGCGAACTGCTGATTGCTTGGATGTGCTGGCGAATCAAGCATGCAGGCGAGCTTCGTTTGTGCTGATGAACTTAGCGCTTGAGTAGACTTGACTCGTGCTGGCGAGTAAAGCATGCAGGCGAGCTTCGTTTGTGCTGGCGAACTTATCACTTGAGTGGACTTGACTCGTGCTGGCGAGTTAAGTATGCAAGCGAGCTTCGTTCGTGCTGGCGAACTTAGCGCTTGAGTGGACTTGACTCGTGCTGGCGAGTCCAGCATTCAGGCGAGCTTCGTTCGTGCTGGCGAACTTAGCGCTTGAGTGGACTTGACTCGTGCTGGCGAGTCAAGCATGCAGGCGGAATTGAGCTCTTGACGGCGGGCTCGACGAATAAAACGAGCTTGCTTGGCTCTTCTGCGTGCAGGCGTACCTACACAGGCGGTTTTTTAGGTCTTCCCGTTATTAAGGCAATTTTTAGAGCCTACACCGAGGACGTAGGCACATTGCCTAAATCTGGCGTGTTCCTTCTTGTTTATCTTTCCTGCAATTTTTTTTATTTACGATGATTTTCCTACTTGTTAAAATCTTAGCACAAGATCCGAAAGGGCACGAATTCGATTGTGTGATTCGAATCCCCAACACGTACGTCTTTCTTATGTTATATGTTGTGCGGTAAAAAATTGTAGCTTTTGTCTTACACCTTCTCCTTTAGTGAAAACATTATGCCTATTTCAAGTCTAGGATTTACACAGCTACATATATCGCTATCAGATATCAAATTAAACTTGAAACGAAGGAGATCGAGGATGCACCATATGTATCGTATATACTCATAATCATGTCTGTCATATCTTATATATACAATAAATGTATATCACTTCTTTTCTTTTCTTTTTTTGTTTCCTTCTACTCATATGTACAATAAAAAAGTTCATGACATATAACACAATATATTTGTTCTTCATTATCATTAGCATGGCTCCCCAACCTTGCAGCTAAGCGCCCCGACAAAGCGTGTGAGCCTGGTGACAAATGTTCCAGGCTTCGCTCTGAACACATCGAATCTTGAGTAATTCTTCGTGAGCTCGAGGGAGCTCCTTACCCCCGACTTTCTGAAAAAGGCGCCGTTCCTGAAAACATCGCCTTCGGTCGTCCAGTTCCAGCTCTTCCACTCCCACTCCGCTGCATAATCTCTATGGGTCACCTGAGTGCATCCACACGTGTAAGTAGCGAATTGTCCGGTTCCGGCTTTTTTCATTTCTGATTTTGTTACACAAGCGGAACCCTTTGATACTCTGTGTTATTATTATTATTAGGAATTTACTCTTAGCTTTTGTACTTCAGAATTATGTATTAACTTTTTGATACATAACACATTGATGGTAATTAGTCTTCATTGTCATCTCCTCGATCTGCATGAGACAACAGGATCTAGTTCTTGCATGACCATGTGATGATAAAGTTGTCAACTCAATTCTGAGTATAAACAGACTCAATTCTAGATAATCCTTTTAGACACGGAGATGGATTCAGGTGAATATATACTTAGTAATCTGAGGGTTAACTTAGATTATATATGTCAGAATCAAGATTTTAGAAGTTCAATTGGGGCTATAAGAGTCTGTTCGCTTCGTTGTAATTGCGATCGTGATGCGGGTGGCACTTGGACGTTATCGTAGTTTTCACAACTACCATCACATGCAGTTCAAGATAAGTTTCTTCAAAATCGTTAATTGTTCGTGATATATGGTTCTATGATATCTGCCCAAAAATATGTCCATGCGTTACCTACTATGTATAAATAAATGTAAGATACATGTGTACATAGCGCACATAATACCTCTTTAGGACCAATGTCCGGGTTAGCAGTATATCTGTTCCCTTGGCTGATAATTGTGGGATGATCGCTGCCGCCGATCGCTGAAATCCCCCACTCCGTGTAGTCGTTGTTGACGACGTGCACGAACCCGTACCTCACTCTGGGCATCCTTTGTTTGCACTTGTGACCAAAGTGGTTGAACGCGATCGTGACCTGCATGAAGGCGTCCATGGTGTGCCTCTTGTCGGCTCCGCAAAGAATCACCTTATCGTGCTCCGTGAAGTAGCTATTGGATATAGTCACTCCCGTCGACCCGTAGATCACGTCGACAAGCCCATCAGCGCCGTGCGACATCGTCATGTGGTCGATCCACACGTTGGACGCCCCGAAGATGGTGATGCCGTCGCCGTCGCTCTGTGTCCTGAGGCCTTCGTGGATGACACTGTCTCGTATTATCCCCCCGTTTTCTGATTGAATGTGGTGGATGTGGAGCCCGTGGATGATGACGTTGGAGACGAACTGGATTGTTATACCTGTTGGAAATTTAGATTATACAAGGATTGGGTCGCATGATCTTTTAATGTTCTCCTCATGAACCTAACTATTAATTGATTGATTGGTTGTACGTATTATCATAACATACCTGCCTACTTTCTCTATGAAAGTGAGAGATTAATTAGTTACCTAATTAACTACGAAGATGATAGAAGTAAGAGAAGATAAACCTCTCTTCAATCCTCTCATTCCTCTTTCTATTCTCTCTAAAATCTACATTAATTAGTGTTCCTTCTTTCGTCTAGTCATTGTTTTGCATACAGTTTGAGGTCGATCAACTCGTCTCGACGCTTACGCATAGCATTGGACTTACTGTACGTCTTGGTTGACAACGCGGTTCAACGTACATATTTCAGGGCAAAAAGTACGCCTAAGGGAGGAGACCCGTAATTTTTTTTTTTTAATTTCATCAAGAGTACCTGCGCCGTGGGCAATTTCGACACGGGCGCCTCGTCCGTCGATGGTCTTCCAGCTGGTGACAATGAGCTCTTGCTTGAGAACGATGGTCATATCTGAAGAAAATATGATCCACAATGGCTTTTCTTGGATGACTCCCCACCGGAGCGTACCAGGTTTAGGATTCTCCATGTCCTCGTCTGAGCTATCGGTAACGACGTAGATCTCGCTCTTCTTGCCCCCACCATAGGCCTTGCGGCCGAAACCCTTTGCACAGTTAGCAAGGCGCTGGCGGTTTTCGGCCCAGTCTGCTCGGCATCTCCAGCAGCGGTCGATCGGGTTGGTGGCATAGCAGGTGTTGGTTCCCACAGAGCCGCTGAGGCCCCTTCTTGTTTTGTTCTTGCTCTTGTCTAGGTCCCTGCATGTAACGTATCAGATATTATATCATACACGAACTAAAAAGATATTGCACATAGCAGTATATAGTTTAATTTACAAGGATTTTATTTTTGAGTCGAGAGAAATCATAGCCGTTCTTTAAAATACGGCAAGTATTGGATTTAAACTAAGTGTATCACAGTATTAATAAATGATTGTGATTAAAAGTATGGGTATATCTATTTCTTTTTTATAGCAAGGGGGATCTAAATCCTGATAAAATAGAGGAATTACTTCGTTTGTGATAGCTATGGAATAGCCAAACAATGTCACGTGGTCAAAGGTTAGCCTCCTGCATATTTTATTTATTATTCTTGTAGAAAACTAAGATAAAAAAAAAAAGCAAGAAAATAAAGTGTGGGCAACCTACTTGCGAACTGCTGCATTGAAAGCGTTGGTGACAGAGAAAGGATCTGGAACATAAGTGGCCTTCGCTATTACTTGAGCTTCATGCTCTCTCCTCTTCCAATACTCCTCATCAGTCTCCTTATGAGCCGATTTTGACGCCAAGGCCAATGTGAGAAATGGGACTAAAAACAACAAGGTGATAGGTCTCGAACACTCCATCTTCTAAATCTCTACTTTTTTTTCTTTTTTCTTTTTTCTTTTTTTTGATTTTTTTTTTTTTGTAAAGGTTGTGGTATTGACAGGTAAATGTCTGGCCTTAAGGTTCGACCAGACCCAGAAAAACCGAACCGAACCAAACCGAATTATTCTAGAGATGCACCATGGTTCGGCCGGTCTGCGTAGAGTAGATAATAAATGGGTGCTTTTATAGGCGGAGGGATTGCACCCTATGAATAGAGGGAGAAGGGGAGAGAATTAAGGAGGGCCAGAGGCATAACTTATAGACACACAAATACATGTACATGAAGAGAAGACTTGGCCCATGGACATGAGTGAATCTAGGGAGAAAATCCAGTTGACAAAGGAGCATGCGCAATAACAGGACACACAAAAATTTTTGAGAAATTTGTGGACGTGGTATCTAAAATACACCTAGCTAATAATGCTGCCCTATCCCTTTTTTGGGGGGAAAAAAAATTCCCCTTCTTGCTACCAGAAATGAGATCATGCTAGACTGACTTTCCTTCTCTGATGTAAAAACTTCAGAACATTTAAAAAAAAAAACTTGAATTGATTTGATCTACTCTTGAGTTTTACTCTCTGAAAATATGTATGCTTGTAAATTCTGGTATCCGTGGACATTCCCCGTACAGTAATGACCGATTGAAACTTTTCTTCGCAATAAAACTATCAGATAAACATTTAGATTCTCACAATATGCATAACTCAGTAGAGAGATTACCTCTCTAACTATAACAATCACCATTAATTAGACGACTGTAATATCTTGAGAGAGTTCGAAATGAGTACAGTTTTTTCTTCGTGATGGTTATGCCTGGAATGAATCATAAGTACTTTCCCAGGGATTACTCGATGGGTATGACCAAGAAGATTATCTTTCAATTGCCAAAAAAAAAAAAAGAAAAAATCAAGAGATGATACAAATTTGTTAAAAGTATGATAAGTATTATACTGCGAATCGCTAGGTCCATAAACAAGAGTTCTTTGACTTTGTACAGAGTTGGAAGATAATTTAAGAAAGGGTCTGTCGTATATATGAGGATATATCCGTGGTATTTTGGCTGGATAGAGTATACTTGTGGTATCAAAGAGTACTCTTGAATACACCAAATGGTGTTGTTTCTTGGCTTTTACTTCATTAATTAGTGTTTGCATTCACACGCATGGGTGATTCTTGTGCATACGGTTTGGGGATTTTTGAACTGCTATCTTGCATGTTGGCAATGGAAACATCATGACTTCAATCATAATTCTAAATAATATTTAGATGGTTACTATATTCAAGTTGATATAACTAATACTATTATTTCTAATTGACTATGATTCAGAAAAAGTGATGTCTTTACTAGTAACCATCGCAATCTTCACACTACTGCATACCGCCAAACATTCCAAAACACAATTGCCAAAGAAAAAGCATTTCGATTGATTTTGAGAGTTACAGACCTAAATAATGAAAGAATCAAATAACATACAACAAAAGCTATCTCACATCAGAACCAAGTACTCCTCAGCTCTCTTTTATTTATCTCCTTTGATGATCAGGAGACAGCCTCCTCGTCAACCTCAGCACGGCTCTCCAACCTTGCAGTCAAGTGCACCGGCATAGCGAGTCAGTCTGGTTACAAATGTACCAGGCTTCGCCCTGAAAACGTCAAATCTGGAGAAGTTTCTGGTGAGGTCGATGGATCTGTCTGTTCCTGAAGCTACGAAGTAGGCGCCATTCTCAAAAAGGTCGCCCTCAGACGTCCAGTTCCACGACTTCCATTGCCACTCAGCTGCATAATCCCTCTTGGTCACCTGAATTCAGGCATGTATGCATTCACTGTAATTAGTAGTAATGATGATGACCATGATCAAATTGTGCCAATACAATGACATTGCCACATGAATATACATCGGAGCATGCATATGAGATCTGTCGATGAATTATTTTTAACATCGGCCGGGTTAATTGTGGATAGAACGGAACCCTGTACTGTATAGCCCAATTGCGAATAGGTCCTCTAAGTTCACTCAAAGGTCTATCCACACTTGTGCAAGCAGTACAGGGTATGTATCCGCAACTAACCCCATGCATATTATACATATATATTAACACGCACACACACACATACATTATGTTAACGTATGCATACGCATGTTAATGTATACATACGCATATATATATACATGTATATGAGAGAGAGAGAGAGACCTCTTTGGCGAAAGGATTGTCAGGAGCCCTGTACCGGTTCCCCTGACTAATGATCGTAGGATGGGCACTTCCACCCACCGCATACATCTCCCACTCCGTATAATCATTGTTCACAATATGCACGAACCCGAACCTCGCCCTCGGCAACCTCTGCGTCAACTTCTTCCCGAAATGATTAAACGCCACGGTTATCTGCATCACACTATCATTCTGATTATGATCGTTCGCCCCGAACAACATGACTTCATTGTGCTCGGTCAAATAACAGTTGGATATAGTTATGGCCGTC
>NC_033794.1:89644129-89650130 GCF_001876935.1 Asparagus officinalis | reverse complement strand
ATCCACACGTTCGACGAGCCGAAGATGCTGACCGCGTCCCCGTCGCTCTGGGTTCTGAGCCCCAGGTGCTTTAAGCTGTCGCGTATCGTCCCTCCGCTCCCGACGACAATGTCATGGATGTGGATCCCGTGGATAAGGACGTTGGTGACGTACTGGATCGTGATCCCGGCGCCGTGGGCGATCTCGACTTTGGCACCTCGGCCGTCGATTGTCTTCCAGCTGGCAACGATGAGTTCTTGTTGGAGGGTGATGACCATGTCCTCGGCAAAAATGATCCAGAGGGGATCGTCCTGGCGTTAAGAACAAAAAAATCTCTTGTTATATACGCTGCTAATTAATTAATCGTCGAAGGAGACATGATTGGTGAATCTCTCATATACACGCTCTGTACGTAGCAGACGCCACTACTCAACTCATCTATTTGTTAGCATAATATCTTCTAATATTATGCAGACGTGATAATTTCTCGCGAATTTTCCCCCGTGTGTGTGTGACGTCGCAAGCTAATTAATTTTAGAACGTTTTCGCCCTTAACATTTTCAAGCTTACTTTGAAACTCATCGTAATCCTATTTTAAAATATAATTAAGATATATAGGTTTAAAATAAAATTATGATGTGTCTAATGCCAAATTCAACAAACACTAAAATTTTCTGAAATATCTTGTGTGTGTCACACGGGAATATTGGGGGGTAATATTCTCACATTCGCACTTGGAGTGCATATTTTTAGAGATCTAGCGTAGTAGTAGCGTATATGTAAGTGCTGCGAAAAACAAGTGAGGGTATACAATGCAATGCAATGTAGGGGGACTACAAATTTTGATATCTATGGAAAGTAAAATATATTGAAGTACACCTGAATGACGCCCCAGCGGAGGGTACCGGGCTTGGGGTCCTCAAGGTTCTCGTCGGAGCTGTCGGTGACGACGTATATTTTGCTCTTCTTGCCCCCACCGTAGGCTTTGCGGCCGAAGCCCTTGGCGCAGCCAGCAAGGCGCTGGCGGTTCTCAGCCCAGTCGGCTCGGCAACGCCAGCAGCGGTCGATGGGGTTGGTGGCTTTACAGGAGCTTTTCATGAGGACCGAGCCCGAGCCCGAGCCCGAGCCTAGGCCTCTCCTGCCTTCTGTCTTATTTTTGCTCATAACCCTGCATAATTTAATTTTCAGTCGAACCAAATGAGATGTAGGCCTTCTTCGATATTAGTCCCTTCAATCAGTCACATCTTTAAGTCAGTCCCTCAAAGTACCGAAGTCAGTTATTAGGTTCCCCCAGTTCTTAAGTTATATTTTTTAATTTGTTCTCGAAATCGTTGAAATTGATATAAGGTCTCCAAAGATTATGTCGTTTGAAGTTGGTACCTCCGATCAAGAGTTGGGTAGCAACGGCTATAGGGAAATTAGCCCCTTGCATCGTTTAAATTGCCAATAAATAGTTCCCCCATCCCTCGTAATTAATCTATTTCTAATTAATCCCTCTAGTTCCTACTTCTTCTCCGGATTGAGGAGATAATTTCAAAATAACTTAATTAAGAATTAGGAGGCCTAATAGCAAATTCGGTGAATTGAGGGACCAGTTTCAAAATAGCTTGAGAATTGGGGTATCTCATAGCAGTTTCAACGATTTGAGGGACCGAGTCCAAATATGAAAGATTCAAGGGACTACTACCCAAAAAAAAAAAAAAAAACCCGAAAATCAAAAAAAAAAAAAAAAAAAAAAAAAAAAAAAAAAAAAGAATACACAGCCTATCCTACAAGGGGTGCGTTCATGGGTCCGTCTGTTTGAAGAACATAAATTCTGATGTCAACATATTGTTTTCCTGGCGGTTGGGATCTTAACACATGCAGTCTTGCACAACACTTCATGCACGGGAAGTATTTTGACTAGATTCGTGGTTTTTTGGGTTTGATAGGACCTAGCCGGCCGGGGTGTTTCTCGACAAAACTACTCAGCTGGTGCACTGCGCAGGTATAGCCATACATCAGGGCCGTCGGCCATATATGTTAATTGTCTGAAGCGCGGAGGCCTGAACGCGTGTCGAGTTAGCAATACACCAGCTGAGTGCATGGACAACGTATCGTCCTCGCTATACATCGAAACAAAACATGAGAGTGATCGACGAAATGCGATTTGTTTGTGACATGAGCAAAGGCTACGTGCATGCGTATAGTCATCTTATCAAGACTATCACTTGGAAAGTTGAACAGCTTGTAGAAGAAAAAGAAATCAGTATTCTTAATTACTTGTTGACAGCTGCATTAAAGGAATTGGTAACAGAGAAGGGATCCGGGACGTATGAAGCTCTTGCGATTATTTCGGCTTCCTCCTGCCTCTTCCTCCAGTACTCCTCGTCAGTTTCCGCAGAGACTGTCGACGAAGATGTCATGGTGAAGGCGACTAAGGGGAGGATGAACACCAGGGAGATGGATCTTGAGGTCTCCATCTTCTAGATATTTATTTATTTATTTCTCTCTCTCTCTCTCTTTTTAAAAAGAAAAAATATATATATATATACTTTCTCCTCCGCTTTCACTTATATTTCCTTCGGTGATGCGGAGGTGGTGATAGTGATAATGGGAATCGGTCTGAAGTAAAATTTTATTAAGCAAAAAAAAGGAAACTTTAGGGAGTAAACCAGACTATTAATAGGCATGAAAATCGATCGATGGCTACGAATAGGAAGAACGGAGAGAAGTGAGGAGAGCCATAAGACCGAGTACACACAGACATGCACGCAGAGGAAGACGAGACTGAGAACTTGGTCTGCATACACGGGATCTCTACGGATGGGAGCAAATGAAGAAAAGCAGTTTAAGACAGGAATTAAGCTCTCCGGAGGCTAATTTTTAGGAATTACGTCCATGCTCTGAAAAAGAATTTCATGTTGATTTTTGCGGCTCTTCGGAGGCTAATCTTTAGGAATTATATATATATATGTCCATGCTCCACAAAGAATTTCATGTTGATTTTTGCAGTTTGATATCATGAAAAGTACTTGGGAAACTAAAATCAACATCATCGATCTTCTTGAAGAACCATTTACGTTTAAGAGAGAATCCTTAAAGAGATCATTGCCGTTTATGTAAAATATAACAATCATGAAGGTGACTGTTATTGAAGAAGATGGGTTCAGAACACGAGCTAGCGCGTAGATGTGTCTCTGCATGAGCCTGTTTTCCGCTATGATATCAGACCTGAACCTATTGCTCTTTGGGTTCACTGCACGTAGGCCTCCTATGATATTCACATTTTGAAACTCATTACTGTTTTAAGTTCGATTTTAGCAGATACCGGCGAACCTGTGTGAAATTTGACAGATATTACACTTCAAGAGCGAAATGAGCAAGTCTATCCAAGGATAAGAGTGAGAAGGAAAAAAAGTTCATCCAGGAGATCTATTTGCCAAAATCGAACATAAAAAACACAGTAGGAAATTTGTACAAATCTATGTTCAATTAACCCAAAAAGAAGAAGAAGAAAAACAACAGCGAAAAAAAAGTGGTGCAAACTCAAATCAGATTTGTTGCCGTCAAAGCTATCATCAAGTATCTGTTGAAATTTGCACAAATTCTAGCAAGAAACCGATGAATCCTTGAAAGCTCCTGCTAATGTTCATAACATTCGTAAGTACATAAAGCTATGGATTTATACAAGACAAAATATGGTTGCTAAATGTTCTAATCTGATGCTAAGCTACATAAACTGCCATCTCTACTCACTGATGCTAAATGTTCTAATCTGATGCTAAGCTACATAAACTGCCATCTCCACTCACTGATCCTACTCGGTGTCCTCGCTGGAACCCACATTTACTGTTCCACTCTTGTAATCAGCCATGGCCTCCTTATAGCGTTTGGTATCAGCCTGAGCCATTGATTCGTATGGCTCTTTCTCCTCAGCTGCCCGCCAACAAACAGAAATAAAATCAAGTTAAGGCAGAGAAACATGCTTTGCACTTCGAATTATCAGCCTAATGTATTATCGAATGACTAGCTGGGCAGGCTAGGAACTTATGGCATCAGCATATTCCGATGAATGGAGGCCCCCCGCCCCCGCCGCCCCCCCCCCGGGCGGTCATTCCAAAAAAACCACACCCACTAATGAGGACATATACATAGTTAGCAAGGGTTAATGGCAGATAGACCCCGTGCAGTTATATTATTGCAGAATGCAGGTAGATCCTCTGGATTATTGCAGAATGCAGATAGATCTTCTTCAGTGAAAATTTTGACAGAGGGAAAAAAAATTCTTTTTTGACAAATTGACCTCCCAAGGGTAAAAGAGAAAAAATTTATTTCAGGGGTTTATCTGCAATAATAGAACAACAGAGGTCCATCTGCAACTGGGCGATAGTACAGGTGTACTATCTACAATTGACCCAATCAATAAAGGAGAAAGAAAAAGAAACTTACCAGTCATCTTCTTCCACTTCTCTCCAAGAGCCCTCCCAACATCAGTAAATGCCATCCCTGGATTGCTTTTCTTAATATTCTGCAACATGTAAAAAAAATCATCTCATTTGAAGCATCATTTCAGTCATGCGTTAAATAAGAAACATCTCTCCAACAATAAAACTAATTTGCAACTCTGTTTTTAAAACTAAAATTAATTGTTGCGTTTTTTAAATCCACAATACTAGTAATTGAATTAAGCATACATTATCAATATTTTCCCACCTTCTCGAGCACATAATGTGTGGCAAGAGCCTTTGTGTGATAGGGCATCTAAATTTGCTTGACATATTTTGGCACATAACTGATAAGCAAATTACTCCTTTTTTACATTGTTAAGACTCGAGTGAGAAAAATAAAACTAATTGCATAATGATTAAACCTAATTCTCGCTTTGATTCTTAACCAAGTGAAAAAGAAGTAATTTGCATCAGAGATTATATTTTGAATGATGCAAAATACCAGGGGTATTGATAACTTTGCTTGAGAGACAATTGTTTATGCCCCGTGAGAGCAAGTAGCACAAAAAAGAATGGCATACTCATTAAGAGTGGAATTCACATAACAAGCTCTCCGCTGTTTTTAAATGTAACTCCTAAGCTAGGTGAATATGTAGCTAATACCTTGAAAGGCAAAACTATACAAATCAAAAGACATAAATTGTGGAAATAAATGAGGTCTACACACGAGATGGGTCACCAACACTTTAAAAGAACAAAGAGAGGATAAAAAGAGATGAAAATTAGAGCAGGATGACAAGAATGCAACATCACTCGAAATTTAACAGTTAAAACTTCAGCTTACCTCTCTTTCAGCATTCGAAAAATGCATGAATCCTGACATTGCCCTTTTAGGTGCATTCGGATCCTTTTTCTTCTTTTGTTTTCTCTTCTTTGAACCTTCTTCTTCTCCATCCTTGGGCTTCCTCTTCGCAGACGATTTCTTAGTGGCAGTAACTCCTTTTGCTGAATCTTTTTTAACGAGTTTCTGAAATTGGCAAAAACCAGCTTGTTCAAACACTAAAAACCATAATGAGCAATATAGGCAATATGTAATAAGACATGCCTAGTGTGTTGCAATGGCAAGTTCATTATCTTTTTTTTCTGTTCCCAAATAAAAAGAAGGCAAAACCATAAGCAACTAAAAGCAAAGGTCATAATATTACTTCTTTGTCATCTCCACTTTCACTGGCATCAGATTCCTCCTCTCCAGAGTCATCAGTAGGAGATCCACCATCATCCTTTTCAGCAACAAAATCTTCATCCTGCAGAGAATAGAGGAAAGAGTAACAACAAAATCTATTGATAAATAAAAAAAGATCAATGAAATAGGGGGAAATCATATAGTACCTCCTCATCACTCTCCTCACCACCAGCCAGATTTCTTATTCGTTCAAGATGAGGATCAACAGCCTCATCATCGTCATGCTGAAGAGCAGCAGCTACACCACTTGTAGCTTGTCCATCTCCAAGGTTCATAATCTTCAAACCCTTCCCGCTTCATTAAAGCCAGAGAGCTGGAGTTAGCATCACAAATAGAACACAGGACAAAA
>NC_033794.1:89595348-89644119 GCF_001876935.1 Asparagus officinalis | reverse complement strand
TCGAGACAAACCTCATGAAGTCGAAAAGATTATGATATTCATTTCTCTGGATATTCCTAAATAGATGTTCTTGCTCGCTTCTAAGTTTTACAAGGAGATCAAAATAGTGAGATGACACACTTGAGCCTCCAGCACCGTGCCTCTCGAACTCTACATACATAATCTGCAGAAGATAAAACCAGGTTATACAACTGTCTGATAAGATTTTGTGGCCATAAAAGGTAAGTTGCCAAATTTTAATTGTTAATAACACCAGTACCTCGTCATAAGGAATAAGTGTTGGGGGTTTAGGAAGGAAAAAGAAGGCCTTCTCAAGTGGATACAACACTCCATCTTCAGCCTTCAGTGAGGATTTCACTGCATATCCATCTTGACAACTTCGAAATGTACTTGGCCTTGTAATTTTCGCACCACATAAACCACGCAAGATCTTACTGAAGACCTCAGGGATAAGATCCTGAGATTATACAAAAATCGGGATTAACGCAAATGGTAAATAATTGTCTGTGTATAACAGTCAAAATCCATGTAAAGCTACATTCATGTAAAAGTAGCATTCTTGGAAAAGAAGCCTATTTGTGTAACTGAGAAAGTAAAACACTTGTGTGACGCATGTAGGTGTGGGTGGGATGGAAAAAAAACTCAAGAAAATCTGTTCAAGTATATCAGCCTCATGAAACAAAAATCATATCTGGTTTTCTAGACAATTTGTCTGGCTTACAGAATTTTTATCAGGAGAATCCATCCAAACAAAAAATAGAAGAGGCAACTAGATCAACTAAAAAGATTTAACACAATAGCCAGTTCAAAGCCCATTATATGCCACTTAACTTCAAGTTTACACTCACAAGAATGAATTTTGCAGCAATAGCACTTTTGACAGATGACCAACAGATGACTCAACAAATTTTCATAGAAATAGTGCTAATATTCTTGAGATTAGGACTGCACAGAAAATCATTAACAAATTCGAAATAAATAGGATATTGGGTTGAATCTCCATGGATGACATTAATTACTGTTTTCTGCTATACAAGACAAAATAAAAGCATAGATGGACCTTTAGCATTACATCCGATTATTCTCTATCTAGCTTCAAGTTATGAAGTCAGAAATTTTAATTTTAATTTAAAATTCATAAAAAGATAAAAAAAAATTTGAAGTGTAATTCTAACAGCCTGCATCAAAAGCCCTTGGAGGATCCAAAGAAAGGCTGTAGAGTATCATTTAGAAAAATAATATTACAGGTCTAAATCTAACAAATTATTTACAAACTGATAGAATGAATTCCTTAGCACTCAAGGAAAAGAAAACTAGTTATATTTTGTTATTCAATTGATCTTAGGGGAAAAGGTCAATTTGATTCGAAATACATGACGAAGAAACATTAAAAATGTTCTTCATAAACAAATTGTTTGTTTAGCGGAAAATACTTTTTAGAAAACAGCCTATACATCTTGCAGTTCAGCTGTATACCTTTTATTGTGAGAGTTGTATACTAGAATGATTCAAAGCCCCAGCACAGAAATGGAACAGAAACATTCTTTTGGATCATAATGAGTTTGCATTATGAACATTCAGATTCAGAATAAATGGAACTTTTCATTTTTCATTACTAGTATGTGGAAAAGCTCGAGTACTAACCAATATGGACTACACTTACAATGTTCTAATGCTTAATTTTCAAAGCAGAAAGAGCAGAAAAATAAACATGTTACACACTGGATGTTCACCTTGTATGATGCAGTCAACCTATCCTTGTATTTTGTAGCCAAGAGCTCCTCACTAATCTCCAAGTCCCTTTCTACTACAGTATCTGTCTCAAACTAAACCAGGCAGAAGAGGAGAAAGGATTGCATCAGGGGTAAAAAGACATCGGATAATAGCAAGAATCAGTACCAAACTCAGAAAAGAGCAGTACTTGAATGACAATATGTGGGTATAGTGTGTTCCCTTTGCGGATAGGTGGGTCAAGGGTAACAACAACAAGCGTATGGGGTTGATTTGACTACAAAAGATGCAAAAAAATGTTAAATGGCACAACTCATTGTATAACTAAGAAATAACAAATTAAATATACATGTTTTCTTTTTGAGTAGAAGCAGAACCTTTGGCAGCACAAAAAGTCGGACAATACTGCTGTACTGGATTTTAAAATCAGTTGCCTGTCCTTGGAGCCGAAAGAATGAAAAATGAAGTTCAACACTGTACCTTCCTCTACATAAACAAAATCACACTTGTTAGTTGTCGTTTGATGTGTTCATGCACGTGAGGAACATAAAAATTTTCAAGAATACATTTATCTACCTAGGTGTAAGAACTGCGATTCCATCAAATGTTACAACAGCACCTTCACCAGAAGCACCAACATCGGCCATAGCCATAATTTTTTCTAGCATAACCTACAGAAAGAAGGGACAATTCATTCTAGCACTAACCTATGCTCCAATAGTTGGCTATCCAGTATGAAAAGAGTACTTACTTGAGCTGGAGGATGATTTTCATCACCCAAAAACTGAGTGTTAGAGTTAGGAACATGGAAGCTCAAATCCATCAGTGAATCTTTCTACAACCAATCAGAAAAGAAAGAGGATAGAAAATAAGATTATGTCAGATAAATTCGAAATCGAGTGTGAATAGTTTCAAGAAAGTTGAAAGCATGTAGGAGTAGGAAGACGAGAAACATCATCATTATCAACAACGTCAATGTCTTCCTGTACCAAAATGGATCTACTATAAAAATATGGAGCATGACTGCAAGTCGAGAAAATTTCCAGGCAGTGGAAAAGGAAGTGGCCCATTTTCAGAACAGCCAACTACACAAGTACAAAAATTGTATTCATGGTAACATCAGTAAGCCTGTAAAGCCTCTTGGTTGGTTGATATGCCTTACATGACCACTCAACAGTTTATCTCATTAAACTGAGGATCAACCTTTCAAATTCGTCTAAACAAAAGAGCCTTGTTGAAAAATCCTAATGATACGCACACGACTTTGTTGACTGCTTTTAACAATATAGAAACTATCTAGAAACATGAAGTATTATTTCTAATAATGAGAATTCATTTAAGAAGGAAGCTATAGTAACTGGGGACTTCGATCATGAAGCCATACCCTTACCCGACATGTGTTGTACCTGTACCCAACACTTCATGGACGCTCCTTAAAAATAATACATCTATCCAGATTTCAAACATGTACTCAATTATACGCTACATGTTTTAATTTAAAACACTCAGTCATACACTTACTTGGACATATATCCTCCAGTCCACATCCTTTTCTTTTTTTTTAACTTGTTGGACAAAGGTCGAGTTTGTTTCAACCTTAAACCGTACAATATCAAAGCATCCTTTGCATATCTACCTCAAAAGTAAGATTTCAGCCTGTGAGTTTCAATTGCGTCCCCTTACCTACCTTTAACGAATTTGCCGTGTCATGTATCCATAACCGTACCTGCACGCGCATCCGTACCCGTATCCATGCAACTTAGCAAGGAAGTGGTAACATCATTCCCATAACTCAATTTGGACTATAAAACATATATTAGATTCCTTTCCCATTCTTGAGTTAAATGAGCAAAATTAAAGAGAGAATAAAACAAAAAAAGAGAAAAGAAAAGAAAAAACTATGCTAATGGTTTATTCACTTCAAATATAGAAAGTTGTCAAATACATTATACTCAAATGGAAGTTGAGCTTATACAACATTTGCAATAATTTCAACTGGATGGCGTCATGCTACTCAGAATTCTATCGGCCAATGCAAGGAGAAAAGTAAAATTCACGATACAAGTGTAATCAACCCTATAGATATTGTTCCTGTCCATAACCTTATAATCAAAGATGGATTGCATAAGGAAACCCGGTTCTCCTATGTGTCATTATAATAGTCTAAGCCTTTTTCACATCAGAATGGGAACAAGGTATAAGTACTCCATGTTGAGGTTCAAGCAAAGCAATTGAACCCCGCACGCCAACATACAAAAGAAAACACAAAGAAGGTGAACAAGGGCGTTATCCAGGATATCTATTTTATCTATGTGATATTGGATTCAAACCCTTCAAAATAATAAAGAAAAAAACCTAGACTGTTGGAAATGTAGGCATGAATTACCTCATTAGCTCCAGTAGTGTCATCCACATGGAACTCCAAGTAAACATCAGTTTTGCCTTGCAATTGTGCTTGTGAAACATCTGCTAGAGAAACCTCAAAGGCTTGCTTTGAGCCTACCAAAAATGTGAGCATATTTCCTGCAGCGCAAAGCACCAATAAAAGCTATGGTCAGTACAGTTCGAAGTAAATATGCAAAGTAGTTGATGGTAACAACAGCCAACCAAAAAATACAGGGTTAAGTTAATGAGCTCTGTAATCTATCAATGAAGTTGATAAACCGTAAACATCGCTTTCTATAATACCATCTTATATCCTGTGACTCTAGGCTTGGTAAAGTTAGAAATGCTCTTATCCATCAACGTATATGATAATTATTATTTGAAAGGTTCAAATCCTAAGGTTTGCCCCTTCTATTAAGTCCAACTATCTATCTGCCTTCTGCTGGAAACCAATATGTCTAGAACACAGGTAAGTATATATTTGTCTGACTCGTTGAAAATCTTATTAAGAAATGTAATGAAGAAGTACTAATACTAAACTGCAATAAAAAAATGAGAAAACAACTCTCATGAATGTTCTTTTAGTAAGTAGACAAGGACTAACTTCTCAGGGTTCAAACAATTGGTTCACGTGGATGGAACACATCAGGTCAGGCACTGATATAACAGCCAATTTATAGTTGATATAGATATTCTTCAATATCATTAAGATCATGTGCCTAGATGAAGGGAGAATAGGGGTATTAAGAAAAGGGATTTCCCGAGGATCTAAAACCCCAATCCCTTTTGGGGGCCAAATACCTCCGATCTCTACCGTAGGTGCCAAAGAAGAATGAGAAGAAACCCAAAAAAAAGCAAAAAGGAACATAACCTCCGAGACTATAAACAGAATAGATGATGATGAACTGAATCCAAAGTAAATCCCTGTGTTCTGTTGTTTAATAAATCCTACACCACATGGGTACCAAAAAACACATGTATGCCATAATATTTAATTTGTTTACAACAAAATGTGATCGTGCATCATCTCTTGATTACATTATATACGAAGAATAAAATACCACAATTTAAATATTAACTTTTATGATAGAATTAAAGTTTAATCCTGAACTAGAAGAATACTCCACTCTTTTGTTCCATAAGCTGCGGTTTCTACACTTCGCTCCACTGATAATGATTAATGACCACACATCAATTTATACAGGTGGTATGCAACAAAGCAGAGGTGGATTGACAATATTAGAAAAACTATGCACAGTTCAAAAAGTGCTCGGATGATTATAATTTAGCTATTGTAAGAGAAGGATAAACATCTACATGCAAGATATCATTCCCTTAGCTCAAGAGCATGAGTATGTTTAAATTAAACGAATAAAGAATGACATTGACCAACCATCTATATCAACTTCGCCCCAGTTACGACCACTGACCGAAAGCTGCTTCTCTTCTGGCATTACTCCAATATATTTTTGTATAAAACTTGTCAAGTTACTGACATCCTACATGAGAAGAAACAAACCCATGTAATCTACAGTTACATTCATTACACTTCAATGACTATTATGACATACCTAAACTCTGTGGAAGTTAAAAATCAATAAGATATATAAATAGATATGTAACTGAATGAAATGAATAAAGAAAACAGTAAAATAAAATGCAAGCCTTTGTCATGCTCATAAGTTGCATCTCCTAGCATCTGGGTTTGTGAGATAGATAACTTGTATGGCTATAAATTCAAGTGTGTAGCTGCTGTCATAACTGTCAAAACATTAAGAATCTAAAGAAAGAATGTCATTGACAAGAACAGATAGCTAATATTGTATTAGTACAGATCACACCAAGCTGATGCCAGATGCTTTTTGTGAATAACAAAGTAAAATAGATGTGAGTTCATTACATATATCTTTTTCACATTCACAGGCACAGAGAGCAGGAACATCTGCGAAGGCTAAATGCTGTCTGACTTCAATTGCATAGACAGATTTTCAAATAGAAAGGGGCAGCCTGGTGCACGAAGCTCCTGCTATGTGTTCAATAAAAGGCTTTAATAATGAGTAAAATCAGATCTATCTATTCAGAAACTTAAGAACAACTTCATTAAGAGAGAAACTATAGTGGAAAAGGTGTCAAGGGACATTTCCCCTTTGTGTTTATCTCCTCATAATTGAAGCATTACCAAAGTCAGAAAGTGAATAATAGTGATCTAAGATGCAAATCAAGTTTAATGGTCTTACACAGGTGTCCAAATGTCTGCTTAAATCCACAAAAATAATTCTAGGCAAGTGTCAAGTTAGTTCTTCTACACTAAAAAAATATGCCAATGAAGGAATCGTCTTCTTCAAAGTTTACTTCAAAAAAAATGCCTATGAAGGACTAGTCTTCTTCAAAGTTTACTTCAAGAATTTATTTTAAGGTAAACAAAAACCATAAAATCAAACCATTTAGGATATTCTGAATGGGCTTCTGTCAAATTATCTTTGCACTAAAATGACAAGCATAACACCTCCATAAGGCAGGGTATATCAACACTTTCATGATTTAAACAACTAGTGTCAATAATCTGTTCTTAGTCGAGAAATTAAGTCAACTAAAAAGAACAGCAAGATGACAAAATTGTCCAACAAAAATTTGGCCAGCTATATCTTCAACAAAATACTTTCTAGTTCATAAACTCTCATGCTCTAAATTTTTTGGCCAACCAAATCTCAGAAAGTCAGACAATTTAAAGAAAACTTAATTCTCAAAATAAAAGACACATGAAGTGACAAGACACAGTGCAGATGTAAATTTTAACCTGCGATAACTAGCAAATATTTCATTATTTAAATTTAATCATAGGTGCATGCTACGGGCTAAAGATAGAGGCATCCCATTGTCACATATTGGTAATTACAGATTGAGATCCTCTCCAATTAGGGTAATCGGAGAGGGTCCAATTCTCTCCATCCATACCATCTAGGTCCAATTCTCTCCATCCATACCATCTATATCACTTTCAATGGATGAGATCGCACCATCTGAGATTTTGATTATTACAAGTAGTGGTTTTGAATACATTGGTTTTCAAGTTCGCAAGTGGTTTTCGAGACCATAGTGGTTTTCAAGAAAACAATGAAAATCTTATGTGGCGTGATCTCGTCTACTGAATTTAATATAGACGGTAAGGATTGAGAGAATTGGACTTTCTCCAATTACCACCTAATTGGAGAGGATCCGAATCCTGGTAATTACATATAATTGAAAGCAAAGAGTCAAAGACAGAAGGCTACCTGCTCTCTGAAGCCTGTGAACTTGTAAAACAATCCATCTTTATTCCTCACCCCAAGTTGATATGTTCTAGGTACTTTTGTCCAAGTCATGCCCAATATATCACGTTTTTCAACCTCAATAACCTTTCCACCTCCTTGCTTTTTCCATGCGATACCTCCTGAATGTATTCTCAACTGCCCAGGGTTCTGCACAAAGAAAAAGCACCAAGCACTTAGAACAGCAATCATATTATAAGGTTTGTTTTCTCATCCCCAGAGGGCTTTAACAACATGAATACATAAGAGATATTTGATGAAAACAAGTCTTCCTGTGCTAAAACAGAATAAATGTCTTCGACCTTACTCTTTTCAACAAAAAAAACCCAAACACAAGCCTACTCGCCCAAATTGCCCCCGATTACAAATTAATCAGGCCAAATAAAAAAATAAACAAAAAAAACGTACAAGAAGAAAGTCATTATGAGAAAAAGGGACGGGAAAAAACCCTAGTTTGGGGGAAGAAATCGGCAACCATACGTAATAGAACTTCAAAATGGTCTCAATTCCAACTTTGAACACTTAACTCAGGTCAGAAAATTCCGTCTTTTTATTCTAAATATCTGCAAAATGTTTTTATTTAAGTGAACAGGAAAAGAACCCTCGCAAAAGCTTCAAAATCATCAAACTGTCCCCAACTAACCAGTTAATTTAAAGAACGTCACTTTGTAATTTGTAGGAAATAGAACAAAACCCTAAGTTGGTGAAGGAATCAGCAACTTCCAAAAGAAAACCCTTATCCACTTCGCAGGACTCGAAGTTCCCCCAAATCGATAGAAACTCTAGCTAGGCGAAACCCCAAAAACCCTATATGAAAATGACCAACGGAGAAGAAAACCCTAATTCGGTGAGGATACCAGCAACTTCCAAAAGGACAGCGCTTCACAATCCTCACTTTCCGCCAAAACCCTAGATGATGAAGGCCGCGCATAAAACCCTAGAAGGAGCAAGCAAAAAAAAAAAAAAAAAAAACCCTACTTAATTCTCAAAATAAAAGACACATGAAGTGACAAGACACAGTGCAGATGTAAATTTTAACCTGCGATAACTAGCAAATATTTCATTATTTAAATTTAATCATAGGTGCATGCTACGGGCTAAAGATAGAGGCATCCCATTGTCACATATTGGTAATTACAGATTGAGATCCTCTCCAATTAGGGTAATCGGAGAGGGTCCAATTCTCTCCATCCATACCATCTAGGTCCAATTCTCTCCATCCATACCATCTATATCACTTTCAATGGATGAGATCGCACCATCTGAGATTTTGATTATTACAAGTAGTGGTTTTGAATACATTGGTTTTCAAGTTCGCAAGTGGTTTTCGAGACCATAGTGGTTTTCAAGAAAACAATGAAAATCTTATGTGGCGTGATCTCGTCTACTGAATTTAATATAGACGGTAAGGATTGAGAGAATTGGACTTTCTCCAATTACCACCTAATTGGAGAGGATCCGAATCCTGGTAATTACATATAATTGAAAGCAAAGAGTCAAAGACAGAAGGCTACCTGCTCTCTGAAGCCTGTGAACTTGTAAAACAATCCATCTTTATTCCTCACCCCAAGTTGATATGTTCTAGGTACTTTTGTCCAAGTCATGCCCAATATATCACGTTTTTCAACCTCAATAACCTTTCCACCTCCTTGCTTTTTCCATGCGATACCTCCTGAATGTATTCTCAACTGCCCAGGGTTCTGCACAAAGAAAAAGCACCAAGCACTTAGAACAGCAATCATATTATAAGGTTTGTTTTCTCATCCCCAGAGGGCTTTAACAACATGAATACATAAGAGATATTTGATGAAAACAAGTCTTCCTGTGCTAAAACAGAATAAATGTCTTCGACCTTACTCTTTTCAACAAAAAAAACCCAAACACAAGCCTACTCGCCCAAATTGCCCCCGATTACAAATTAATCAGGCCAAATAAAAAAATAAACAAAAAAAACGTACAAGAAGAAAGTCATTATGAGAAAAAGGGACGGGAAAAAACCCTAGTTTGGGGGAAGAAATCGGCAACCATACGTAATAGAACTTCAAAATGGTCTCAATTCCAACTTTGAACACTTAACTCAGGTCAGAAAATTCCGTCTTTTTATTCTAAATATCTGCAAAATGTTTTTATTTAAGTGAACAGGAAAAGAACCCTCGCAAAAGCTTCAAAATCATCAAACTGTCCCCAACTAACCAGTTAATTTAAAGAACGTCACTTTGTAATTTGTAGGAAATAGAACAAAACCCTAAGTTGGTGAAGGAATCAGCAACTTCCAAAAGAAAACCCTTATCCACTTCGCAGGACTCGAAGTTCCCCCAAATCGATAGAAACTCTAGCTAGGCGAAACCCCAAAAACCCTATATGAAAATGACCAACGGAGAAGAAAACCCTAATTCGGTGAGGATACCAGCAACTTCCAAAAGGACAGCGCTTCACAATCCTCACTTTCCGCCAAAACCCTAGATGATGAAGGCCGCGCATAAAACCCTAGAAGGAGCAAGCAAAAATAGAGGGGGAGAGAGGCTTACAGTCCCTCCGCGGCCGCCGAGGAGAATGTTATTGAAGAGGTGGCCGTCGCTCATGGCTCCCCGCCCACTCTTCGATTTCAAGAAGAAGAAGAGGGAGTGGGATATCTCTAAAGATTTCTCGCCTTTGGCTCCCGTAAGTTTTTGAGTAACTTGCTCTCTCACTCCTCTCGATTTGGGACTCGGCATTTTATACATCGAGAGAAGGAAAGAGGCGGTTGTGTTACGCGCCAGCTCAGATTGCCGCCAAATTTCTTTTTACTTTATATGATATATATTATAGAGTTTATTTTTCTGACCTTTTCCATGCCTATTTTCACATTTACTTTCCCTTCTACTCGTGATATTTATTTTTATTTATTCTTTTGTTCCTTTTATCGTTTTGGTTCCTTTTTTTTTTCTTTTTTTATCATTTTGATTTGAGTCTATATGTTCTTTCACACTTGCTGTTCTGACTGGATTTGTAGCCGTGAAAGAAATTGTTAAAAGCCTATCTTCACTGTAAACCAGTGGAGTTACGTTGTGGTAAGCCTAGACTCACAAAAGACTTCTATTCAAAAATAAAATAAAATAAAAAGAAGTGAATAAAAAAGAAGATTGAAACTAGAAAACATATATAATTATTGAACTAGATATTAAAGTTCAAACTTGGTTAATCGTGATGTACGCTAGATCGATCTTTCACACATACAAATAAGGGCGTATGCATTTTCTCCCATTTTCTCAAACTGGCTGTCAGCTTATTCCCATTTTTTCCCCACAAATAAACATAATAACATCTCAGGTATCAACCACGAATTTCAAAGTATAAAACAAGATGTTCATTCTCAATCGCTCAAGACAATCCTTCTCCATAGATAGACAAGGAAAAAGGATAACAATTGTCATTAATGCATGATCAGATAAAAATAAATACAGGATCTTCATAGACAAGAACATATCCGTTCATACATGATCAGCAAGAAACATGGTAGAGCTCTTTCTCTCCTCCCACAAATTAAAGGGGATTGACAACATACTGGGGGTAAATAAGCAATGATAAAGTCCAAAACTAGGCTATTCATCTTCTACATCCCGCAGTCCCCCAATGCGCTGCTTTCTCCGATCAAACACTGCCTTGAAAGACTCGCGCTCAGCTCTAAGTTGCTCAGTAAACCTCCTCTTTGACTCGTTGACATTGCTCTTTCCACTTGATTGCAAAGCAACGTCATCTTCTTGTAGAGGGTTGGAACCCTACAAGTACAAAATTCTCCATCAGCGTGTAATACATCCGCCCACCACACAAAAGGATGATAAATACAAAATGCGGGAAATCCATATAATTGAACTAGAAAGCCATCCAAATATACAATTTTTGGGGGCTTACAAAATAACATATTATTTCCCATTACTGGGATTCTTTGAAGCATGACAGTCAAAACAGAACTCAGATGATGGAACAAGTTTATCCACATTACACTCTTGGAAGTATCCAGTGGCCACGGTCCATTTTATTGTATTTATAGCGCACCAAACAAATATCGACCTAGGATTTGTGCACTCATCGACGAACGGCAACCCTCTGATGCACTATTCATGCAATAGCCTGCGACCACTGGATACCCACCTATGATGCAGTGTGAGTCGTCTAAGGATCTCCTCCATTTATATCACCTGTGTTCTCACACAGACTGATCACACAGTCTAATAAACATGAGGAAAACTAGAGATTTTATTAGTAAGTCAACTCAGAGGATTGATATTACACTGACAGCAGTTATTCGTTTCCCTGGGTACTCATGCATGAACAGCCTCACTCGTTTTCATAATAAAAGCTGTAATTGATGACGAACGATGCATCAAATCAAAGTACCTATAGAAAATGTTTTTTTTCTACTTATTGGAATGATGCATAGCATGGTAAGGTATTCGTTTTGAGTTAATTTGAAGTAACTGAAGGGAAGATGGTTTTCCTACTATTGGCAATCATGCACAGAATGGGAAGGTAAATTTTCACGGTACAACAATTACCCATGTACCCTAAGATAAATTAGCCCATTAAATACATGATATGTCTAAAAGAATAAGCATAAAAATACTACAAACATTAAGTACCTGACCACTCTAAAACACATAAAATCTCTTGTTGGGCCTAAATATTTTTTAAGACCCCACTAGCCGCACTCAAATTTAAGGAAGAAAAGACTGTAGGTAAAAATTAACAACAAAAGCAGTAGTCAAATATGCAGTAGTCAAATACATGATCTGCTATACATGGCATCTTCCAGCCTACACATGCAGAATCACAGTTAGTTCCACATGTGTAGGTTAAGATTTGGTGCAATATGCACAGGCATTATAAAGCATCATCTAGTTGCAAAACAACGATGAGAACTTTTGTACCTGTTTTTACAAAATGAAATAAAAACATGAGAAATAGCTAAAATTGATCATTTCGAAGGAAATATTGAAGCCCTTGTCCAACGTTTATATAGTAATATCAAAAAACCAGTAAGTTTAAACAATGTCCATTTTCAAATAGAAGTTACTAGTGGATGCCTTTTAGCCTAACAATCCGCAAAATACAAGAATGAGTATAAGTAAAGGCAGTGCCTCTAAACTGAACATGTTAAATTGTGTTGTGAATATGACGGTTTAACTCAGACCATTGCATCAGGATGGCTATATAATTAGATGAAAAGCATACTAGAATCTTACTAATGATAGGTTAATTTGATGATTTCGGAAAATCAAAATCATAGTCGATGGTATCTGAACGTAAGGATGGAACATAGTTAAGATCATGTCTTAAGTGTATGGACACTCTTATTAAACTTTTAAACATGGCTGGTGAGACTGGAATAAATGATTTCCAAGGATCATTCAATCTTCGAAGGGCAAGTTAAAAAAATTGAGATGATGTTAAATTTCAGAGAACTACAAACCAAATTATAGCCTGATCCAGGACCAATAATTAATGATGATCTTCTCTGCTTCTTGACAGCACCTATAGAAAATCCACTCTTTTCAACCTGAAAAGCAATGTAGACAAGCTTAAGAAAAATTATCAAAAGTTAATACTAAAATGCATGTCAGCAGGATGCCTACTACAGTAAAAAATGAGTGTGAAACCCCTTGCTATAGATTGTAGGTATCCCCTTTTTATATTATTGAGTTTTTCTTTCCCCTTTAGAAAATGAGTGTGAAACATGGTTTGTTTGATGAAAGGTTCATACAAAGCTTGGTCTTCTCACCCCTTTTTCTTAACTTCTTTTTTCCCCTCTGCTTTTGAGTCCCAAGAGGAATTTAATGAAAAGATGCATAATTTATGAGAGTACCTGATCACCCCAATGGACAGACTTTTCACTCTTGCCATAGGCTTGAACCAGACCTGACAGAGCATTCAGATTTCTTCCAGCACCATCAGATTCATCGATATCCTCATCCACATCCTTTGACCATTTACTACTTCCCAAATCCTTCACATGTGTCAACTCCTCTTCTTCTTCATCAGAATTCCATCTCTCTGAAATAATTGGTATTTTGTACCTGTATGTCAAGGGACGAGTAATAAAGCAAATAATGGTAAGAGGTACATGTCCTTATTGGTTTCTAAGAGGGCACAGCCTATCAGACCATAATTACCAGTACAGGACAGCAGATCAACAGGAGTACTTACATGACACAGAAGTGAAATATGCAGTCCCACAGAAATGTGGCGAGTGTGTGTGAGTGCACGTTTGTGTGTGTTGTATTCATATGCATATACTTATATGAATGTATAATACATTCAATTTCATTTACATTAAATTTAAATTACAAACAATAACTTGAAAATATTGTTTCTTCGAAAATTGAAGTATTATAAAGAAGAATCATCTGTGTAACTTTAAAATTATAGAACATTTATCTAATGTAAATATTAATTAAAGGTAGTTCTAAGTAGGATAGAGATATATAGTTCGCTAAGAAGTAAGAATAAACTTCATGTTTGTTAACACATACCAAGTTTTGTGATGGATCATCATGATGGTAGGTCAACTCCTTGTTTATCATATTATAGTTTATGCATTTTAAACATTCTATGGCATCCCAACAAATGGTTCGTCTCATTCTATATTAAACAATCGCTCATTTTACAACCCTTACATGACTAAATTAGAGATCTGCCTGGCATAATCTTTATCCAAATAAATTCTAAGATGTGAAAATCAAGATGAATGGTTTGAATCATTTATCACAGTAGTTAACTATATAGTTTGGTAGGTGGGAGCGAAAACTCGAAGTTTGTCCCTAGGGAACCACAAGGCCAGGCGTGTGTGTGTGCACACGTGTGCACGTGCGTGTAGGAAATAGAAATAATGGGTATGGGATGGTGTTCATTCACCAAATGAGCTATCAAGTATCAAGAGAAAGGAGTGATGAGGTTCACCAACTCCAATGCGACTACTGGGGTGGATCTCACAACTAGTCTCTATCTCTTGGGCCCATTCATTAAAATGAGCTGTCACCTCGTGCACATTATTTTCTATACATATTTTCAGGTCATGCTCTCCATTCAAAAAAGTATTTTTAGGATTTCTATATTTCAGATTAATCTGTGCATTTACAATAGTTTTCGTGTATGCATATTTTTCATCAAAAAAAAGTTCCCCTAACTACTAAATGTTCTTTTAGTTTTTCAAGCAATAAAAATAATAAATGTTAGGGAAGTGCCAAAACAAGTATAAAAATGGTAGTTTGCAAGTATCATTAATGTTTCCCATAATTTTGAGAAATGGTATGGTTTTATATCAGAAACCAGTTTTCTTGAAACAAGTACCACACGGATGTATAGAACATTCAGTAACTATGATCCAAACAATCCACCATGCACTAACAGAATGTATGAAATAATAATGATTGTTTTATAAGTATTCAAACAGATAACACAGGGTTTCAAAGAGCTCCAATAGCTCAGCTTTTCTTAGCCAATGGGGAAAAATATAAACATATGTGATAACAAAGGAGGCACTAGGACAAAAATCCTTAGGTGCTATGAATTTGACAGATTACACAACCAGAATTTCATAGAAGAATATAGCTCAATCCTATATAATTGTGTATAGCTTTACAGAAAGAATGCAAATTCAACTGAATAACAACTTGATATTGCCCCTTAAAATCCCAGCAAGGCAGTTTCAAGTAGAGCTAGTGATTCTAGAAGGCATGTTGGACAGGAAACACCACTATTGACTCCAATATGAGCCCATGCAAAATGGACAAATTTGTCCAAGCTCCTTTTGACACAGAAATTACTTGACAAAGTAGGATTAAGTTTTCATAAACCCAGAATGTTTAGTTTTATAACTCTATCCCTTCTTCCCAGGGTTGTAGGGTCACAAAAAATGGGGGAAACTCACAGGGTTGATGGCAACAAGGTGATAAGAACACAAAGCTAATGCTGAAGGTGAAAGTCAATGGACGTGCATTACATGAGAAAACAAAATCATAAAATGCAAACCAATGCATAATCGCATGTTACCATCAAGTGTGTGATTCAATGGTGAGGGTTCTTTATTCCTCATATCTTCACTTTGCTGGGGCTTATCTGCTTCTTCATCACCAGCTGCATCATCTGTATCCATGTCCACCTGTCCACAAAATATGCGAAATAAACGTCAAATTATAGGAAACTTTTTGACACTGACCGACTATAATTCAAGAGGCTTTGATGGTAACAGTATTGACTTTTTATGAATTGGGGCCATTAAATTACAGAAGGAAAAAGAGGGGAAAAAACAAAGAGGTCTATTTCGAATGTGATGCTAGACAGAGACTGATGCATCAAACCCCTGGATGTGATATAGTCAGGAGTCAAGACCCAATTTTCATCTTTAAGATATTTTTTACTGGATTTAAATAAAAAACAGTAGAAGGTTTTGAAGAATCTTGGATAAGAACTTGATCTGATATCACGTAAATTTTATATGCTTTTGTGTTTCTTGTCGTAATTGAAGATAGGTTTATTTACTATTTATCAGTTCAGCTTCCCGTTATGTTTAGTCTTTTCTTTGGCAGTTGAATTCCCATTATACTTGGGAATTTAGCCCCTATTCCAGCAAATGTTAGACTACCATATAAAGATGTTTCTCATTATTGTAAATTTGTAATGATCAGCTACTTTGTTCTTTTATTTTATCTTTTTGAACAAGAGGAAGCCTTGGTCAAAGGAGCTCATATCAAGAGCGGAGGTCTGAGTTTGAGCTTGGGCACACTCAGGGGGTATCAAGAGGCATTTTCACCTCGAACCAATTGGGACACCCTCACCTGAGAGGGACCCATCTCGAAAACCACTGTGAGTTGAGTCCCACCTTATTCCCAGCACAACTCCATGGGAATAGGAGGGGATTTGAACCCCCATTGACCAGAGGGCACTTTACCCACTCAACCAACTGTGTAGCCCCCAGTAGGTATGATCAGCTACTTTCATAATAACAAAAAAATTTGGTTACTTATGTCTCTCTACCAGAAATTCTTGAATTATTCTTTAGAAATCGGAAGATTATGAATTACAATAGATCAAAATTGCTATAGCCTAGAAAATCATCAAGTGCTAATCTCCCTAGAGAAGCCGACACGTGTCTCACCCCTCACCTAATCAGACGAATTGAGGCCGGAACGACTCACACTACTTCTACGGCCTACTGCGTCAGCCGACAACTTACATAGCCCAGTCAAAATGCAGTACTTATCAGCCACCTCACCCGATCGACCCTATTAGCAACTCGCACTCGACGTACTTGTCTTTGATTTTTCCACTCATAATCAAAATAATGACTTGATCGTCGGAGGAACAACCGGAGAACCCCACTCCGCCCTCTTACGAGTTTTTATGTGTTGAGAAGAACAGTGGGCTCTGGAACCAATCATCTAAAGGAGTTTGGGCCTCTAAACACTCTTATAACTCAGGCATAAACCCCCGGTTTGATAAACTGACATCAACAAAAACTATTCCAACTACTATCATCAAAATGCTGTGTGTGTGTGTAATGAAAACTAGGATAAAAAGCAAAATCGATCAAATGAAATGAACAAATAAATGGCAATATTATATGTGTGGTGTATAAGGAAAACAGAAATGGGGACAACTAATAGTTAAGGAGATAAACATGGTTTTCAACTTGACGCGGCCCTCCTATGAATTTGTACCAAAATCCTAGCCCAAACAAGTATGCGAAAATAGTTTATCAGCATTATTACATACCCTATATGCTAAATGTCAGTGCCCATCAACAATATCCATCATTAGGCAATTACACCCAAAGCTTAGTCTGTGACGTAACATTGTTGTATCACAACAGTTTCTAGAGTGCTATTCTATTCCTTAGCAAAAGTCCACACTGAAGATCTAGCCACAGAATTCCTCCAACCCCCATCCTCCCGAACAAAACAAATTCTAAATACACACAATCTTAATGCCTCCGGAAAGGAGCCAAAATATTGGCCAAACGAAATCAAAATGGTTGGGGCCTTTATGCAGGAGAGGAACAACTGGATCGAACTGTGTCAGCCGACAACTTGCATAGCCCAGTCAAAAAGTAGTACTTGTTAGCCACATCACTCGATCGACCCTACAAGCAACCCGCACTCGACCTATTTATCTTTGATTTCCCCCACTCAAAATCAAAATAATGACTTGATCGTCGGAGGAACAACCGGAGAACCTCACTCTGCCCTCTTACGAGTTTTTATGTGTAAAGAAGAACATTAGGTTCTGGAATCAGTCATCTAAAGGAGTTTGAGGACCCTAAACACTCTCATAACTCAGACATAAACCCCTTGTTTGATAAACTGACATCAATAAAAACTATTCCATCTACTATCATCAACTCCGCCCTCTTACGAGTTTTTATGTGTTGAGAAGAACAGTGGGCTCTGGAACCAATCATCTAAAGGAGTTTGGGCCTCTAAACACTCTTATAACTCAGGCATAAACCCCCGGTTTGATAAACTGACATCAACAAAAACTATTCCAACTACTATCATCAAAATGCTGTGTGTGTGTGTAATGAAAACTAGGATAAAAAGCAAAATCGATCAAATGAAATGAACAAATAAATGGCAATATTATATGTGTGGTGTGTAAGGAAACCAGAAATGGGGACAACTAATAGTTAAGGAGATAAACATGGTTTTCAACCTGACGCAACCCTCCTCTGAATTTGTACCAAAATCCTAGCCCAGACAAGTATGCGAAAATAGTTAATCAGCATTATTACGTACCCTATATGCTAAATGTCAGTGACCATCAATAATATCCATCATTAGGCAATTACACCCAGAGCTTAGTCTGTGACGTAACATTGTTGTATCACAACAGTTTCTAGAATGCTATTCTATTCCTTAGCATAAGTCCACACTGAAGATCTAGCCACAGAATTCCTCCAACCCCTATCCTCCCGAACAAAACAAATTCTAAATACACACAATCTTAATGCCTCAGGAAAGGAGCCAAAAAATTGGCCAAACGAAATCAAAATGGTTGGGGCCTTTATGCAGGAGAGGAAACAGTTGCTGAATTAAGCCAAAATCTCATAAATCAATTTCCTGTAGTAGAAGGCCAAAGTAGGACGCAACAAACAGAAGAGATTATATAAAACTAGTAAATGTTCATAACAATATTACTGATCCAAACTGACTTGAAGCACTATGAAAAGAACTACGTAAATATTCATCATACAATATATAAGTCAAATATTACCTTCCTATGATTTACAAGTTGCACAGTATGTTCTAATTTAATATTAAAATGTTTAACAAAAATGAAAAGTTGTACCGAAAAAGCAACAAAAAAGGATGTCAGAGTATATTACCTCTTGGATAGATTGCTCATTCAAATTATCCCCACGGAATAATGACTGTAAGGTCAGAACAATATGCAAAGAACTAATTAGCATATAGTAGACTGCTAAGTTACGCTGAAGAAAGAAACTTCTGTCACAATGACATTAGTGTCCTAGAATGCAAATGAGGAAAGGTAATTAACATGACAAAAAGAAAAAGACAAACCTGGATGTTTAGATGCAAATATAATGATGGAGCTTCCTCCCATTTCTCTGCCATTTTTTGTATATCATGTACCGTGAACCCATGCACATTCCTAGCAGCACAACCCTAAATTTCCATGACGATATTAGACAATACTAAAGCTAAAAGGAAACCCTATGCAAAAATGAAAGTAGAAAAGAAAGAAGCAAAGTCACTACATAAATCGTCCACTACATAAATCGTCACAAAACAAGTGATATTGCTTCCAAACAGATAGAAAGATACTTGCACACAAACTACAAATGAACATACACCCCCAAATTAAGGTTCACGGTGCACATCCAGCTCCCAGAGCCTCTAAAATTGGTGTTAGATGAATTCAGCGTTATCACAAGTTAGTTGTCATAATTTTTCGAGCCTCAGATGCTTGGACTTTTAACTCCTTAAGGATCAGGATCTTTAAGAAATTATTTGGCAAAGTTCAGAATAAGTTTATAGCTAAACAGATGCCGTATGTACCTGTCCTATATATTCTACTATTGCCAACTTCATAGCTTACCATTGTTAACCTTATACGGAAAGAAAAATATGGGAAAAGTGGTAAACCCACAGTTGAATAGATGAGGGTTGAAGGGTTGAAATACTGCAAGTATCCATTTGCATAAATTTCAGCAAATATCAGCAGATAAATTGAGAGTAATTTGAAAATAAATCATACGTGTACTTTATTAGACGAAAAAATATTTCCATATTAGATCAAAATTATTCATGAAATATCAAGGGGAACAAAAGACTTATAATATTGTAATCATAGGCAGGCATCAAGTTAGACTGTATTGTATTTCGAACTATACTAGGGAACGCTATAAGATTTTTTCAGTTTTGAAACAAGGAGTTTCACCAAATTGTTTGAGATCATAATTTAGCTGCCGACAGGATGGTCAGAAAAGAAGACAGTAAATACCTAGAGAGTAAATATTATTTGAATATGAAACTGGCATCAAAATCAGAAAAAACCTTGATGTTGACCTCCCTTTCTACCAAATTAATTTTATACAATTGACAAAAGTCACAAATACATACTAAGTACTAATCTAAATATGGTCTTTATTAAATATTATTTGGTAACAGAATTCATAAACACATCTGAATTTGGTCCCTTTCAAATTCACAACTCAAGCTACAAAGTTTTCAGGTTCAGAATTTCGAAGATAAGCATATTTTAGAAGGACAAATTTTTAAAAAGGACCATATTTGAATTAATATTAGCAAAATCGACCTTCTTATAGCAAAATTAGCAAAATCGACCGTTTTCTACCATCTTCGCAAAAACGGTCGATTTTGCTGAAAAAAGGTTTGGGAATTACACGAGACTACTAGTCCCATGTGATTAGAGATCTGCTCTCTTAAAATCCTGTCACCTCCCTCAATGCCCTCCACCATCTCCCTTGCTCTCGTTCGCCTCCATCCCTCGGATCCCGTCACCGCCCCCGGTGAGATTTTAAAAAAAAAAGACCTCCAACTGGATCGCCCTCTTCCCTGACGAAATCTGGGAGCTCATATTCTCCCTCCTCCCCTCCGTCAAGAGATGATCAGGATGAGGATTATTTTGTAAACAATGGATAAGCTCTAATTACACAGGACTAGTAATCCCGTGAAAATTAAACCTTCTGTTTTGCAAAATCGACCTCATTTTGGCCAGCAAGCCAAAATGAGGTCGATTTTGCTAATTTTATTATCAAATGGTCGATTTTGCTTATATTGTTTTCGAAAAGGTTTATTTTACAAATTTCTCCATTTTAGAACAGTATGCACTATGAGATATAAAGGACATGAAAAATATATATTCCACATGGTTCAGACTAAACTAAGCACTTTTGTCAAAGATTGAGAATAAAACATATTAATATATAAAAAATGTTAAAAGATACTTGTCACTATTATGATGGTACATAAATCTAACGTATTAACCTCCATCCTCAAAAAATATCTGCTACATTCTTATCAACTGAAACATATTTACAAGAAAATATGAAGAAAAACTCACAGTTGGATCCTTGTATGTTGCTTCCAGCAAGTACACTTCATACCCCGATCTCTGATCATGAAAACAATAAAGGAGATATATATAGCAACGAAAATAAACACGAAAAAATGCAACATTAACCAGACTACATGTGTGCTTCGATCTGATATATTCAAATAAAAGTATATATCTCATGGGTATGTAAATTCTGAAGTATTTTAGCATGGTTTACTTAGTCGAAAAAATATATACAACCCTGTATCGAATCCTATCTTGTGACATTGTGAGAATGACAACTAAGAGATAAAGATTTGCATCAGACCAACTCCAAAAACTTTAGTTCTTACCTGTCAGGAAGAAAATGGAGCCCTAATAAAACATTTTCAAGTAACAAAGTCAATTTTTGCTCATATCTTAGTTAAGTTCTCCGCACTATATTTCCAAGTCAGACAAAAGAAACAAGCATATGCACATGGACACGAGTCCTTAAACACCTGTTTGGCAATTTCCAGTCTTCCAGCACATTTTTTAGGCTTAGAAATCCCCTATAGGAACTAACTGTTGCGGAAGCATACAAAATAAAATATGGTAAAGGAGATAATGTGCAATTGTAGAATCTGTTATGACACTATAACTAAATATTTTTATTGTGTTAATGAAGGTATAACATACACATAGTATGCAATAACCTTGTCCAAACAAAAAATTTAGCTACCATGAAGAAAGAGGTAAAAACTAAACAATATGAATGTTTAATTTTATAACTAAATTAAAGTTAACTAATATATCACCATTCATATGCAAGCAATAGAGTTATCTATAGTAGTAGTTAAGAAGAGACAGGTTTATTGAAACCAGTTGCTTATCCTTGAAAGAATAGCGGATGGTGAATTGGAGCTCCTAGGTCCTCTACATAGGAAGCTTAGGTGGGAAATTCCGTAAGGCATGCTTATAGTAGTCTTCTTCTAACCATTATATAGCCCATTCCCTCAAAGGAACTTGGTGAAATTCACAAGAGAGATAGAACCCACTGCATTCCATATATCATCTCATTTGCAGTTATCCTAAAGCCAACTTTGTGAACATCCAAAATACGAAGGAATTACACTGACGATAAGATGGTCATATGAAGTTTGGTTCTAAATGCACCTCTGAAGAAAGCTATAAACGCCAGATCCACCACAAACTCTGCTGCTCAAGCCTCAAAAAAATAAACAAATAAAGCCCCCAACCAACTAAAGACAGTTTCATCTATTTGATCCCATGATTACCATCCAAGCACACCATCTCCAGCCCTACCAACTATGTAAGGACTCTTTTTTTAGCACTAGAAATTCCCAAAGGCCACAAGGTAGTACTAACCTTTCCCAACACGGTCTTTGTCAATGTTAATCCTACTGGCCTATCATCAAGCAGCTTTACGCACCAAAAAGCAAATAGGAGGGCAGAGAAAAAATGGTAATTTTACCACCTGAACATGAAATCTAACATACACATTGGTTGATATGTTAGATACTGTACCACATGGTGCTTCCATAAAAAACACAGAGAGAACTTGTTGGCCAGGCCAACCTTCAACTAACAATCAACTTCTATCCAATAAGTGCTTAACAGATTTCCATTCAACCAACAAGCAAATAGCTGTTCAACCAAAATCATCACAAAGATTGAAAATTCTATCTGACAGATGGTTCCATTATCTTCTCTGAAAGTATGGCTTTTAAGAAACAAATTACTGCAAAATAAAGTCATGGTTAATAAATGATCTCTGCATCACCATCAATGAGGGTATCAAGCATTTTTCTTGGGGAAGACATACGCTCTATTTTACCAGAATACAGGGACTGTTTGACATATACATGAAGAAGAAGGATTAATTTATTTCAAGCATCTCCCTGGGGTCTCTTAATACAAATGGGAGGCCTCAGGAAATGGTATAAAACATCTACAAATAGCAAATGTCATAGATAGTATAAACGTCACAGCTGTCCAAATTCCAAAACAATATATTCAATACCTCAAAAATTAAAGGATTGGTATACACATACAGAGATGCATGATTAACCTAGAAAAAATGCCAACATCGTTGTGATTACTCGTAATGAGATAGCATAAAAGAAAACTTGCTCAAACCATTCTCCTCAAGTTTCACCTAAGATACACAGCCATATCAAAGCTGCAAATCTAGCTTCCTCGTCTACTGGTCTCAAAACATAGGATTGAGATGTTACAACGTATCTGCCAGCACTTCAAGCTGACTGAATTCAAGGACTGACTGCTGATGATCAACAAAAATCAGTCCTAACAAAAGGCAATCTCTAGCCAGCGGCCCTGGTTCGGAACCCTCAGGCTTCCCACCTCTGAAAGGAGCTATCATTGCTACCAGGGGCTCGCCCCCACGTGAATGGGCGATCAACATGGGGCCCGAATGGGCACGACGGGCTGGATTAACTGACCAGTAAAACCCCGGGTTTCTGTCCCCATGCTTAAACCCACAGATGAATGCGGAAGCGGGGATTTGAACCCCTGACCAACTAGGGAGATCTCCTCCCTCACTCTTTGTGACGCTAGCCAGAAGTCCAGGGCCGCTGACGGACTCCAAAGGAGTTAAAAGTTGGGGGAACTGACCGGGTTTCCCTTGTCAGCAAAAAAAAAGGCAATCTCTAGATAAAACATGCAACGTCAGTAGAAAGCTTGCAGGTGCATTTAGAGTTCAAGAATCTATCAGCGAACATGCATACACCATCTAAGAGCATGTTCAATAATTTTGTTAGATAAAGCAGGCGACAAGAGATGCAAGCATCCAATACCAATATTAAACTAAACACTGCACCATTTTAGGATTTAGAGTTTTATTGTCTAGCCAATCACAATATATGTAGTTTAGATAGATACATCTCAGAGTATGATCAGCTCAGTATGCTTACATGTATTTTGCGGTAAATTGTTCACGAAGCTAAAAAAGCAAAAATTAAATTCAGGATTCTAACACCAACAAGCCTATATGGTACTGAACAAATTATAAGAGAAGAATTGCTCAAGATGAGGAACATGTAACTTTTGGTTTGGGGAAATGTTAGAAGGCTCTGAGTTACTTTCCAAATTCTACTAACTTTTTCTTTATATGATAAACTTACTCTTGAGAGATGAACTGAACTGAAAAATACATGTCCTACCAGCTAATCCGTCAATGAAGTGAGTAAATTTATCGCAGATACCTTGCATGTCTAAATCAAGTATTGAGGAGAAGAGAGGAGAGGGAAGACGTTAGACATGGCAAAGAACTGGGCAAGTCAGGTGCATCTCAGTATTGTTCCAGGTTGCTAAATTTCCAAAGCAAAGCCAAACACACTTTCAGTTAGACATGGCTAGCCAGGCAGACCAAAATCACTAAACTTGAAGTTAAGAAGAAGTATGACTTCACTAAATAAGGGTGAGTAAAAAAGTCAAGTAGTTACGAATAACCTAAGTCAAAAGGACTCTTTCCACGAGTAAAGTGTGAAGTATTATGGGAGATTGGGAGTGAAAGAGTGCCTTTAAATCACTTGTGATTAATGCCTCTGAACATTTTGATGGTAATGTCTTTTTTCTTAAAATTGATTGACATGTTAGATACATCACAAGTAAACCAAATGCACTAGAACAGAAGTACTCACAATTGTCACAAAGAAAGAATAAGAGTATACCTTTGCAACTGCCCAAAACTGAGCAAAATCAGCTACCCGCAGATTGCGGTCATCCACTATAGGAGGCAAACATACCAGCACAAATCGGTCAGTTGCCAAACAACGCTGCATCAGTCATTAGTGAAAACGTAGGCAGTGCATGCTGCATAGGCACCGCACTTAACCACTTCATCCAAAACCAAACTAAGTATTGAGTGACTTGAATAGTTGAAAGGGGTAGAACAGTGGGCAAGCCTCACTATGAACTTTTATTCCAAAACCAAACCAAGTATTAATTTATTTGAATAGTTGAAAGGGCTAGAACAGTGGGAAAGCCTCTCTATGAACTGTTATCCCAGGTGCTATTGGTTCTATTTTTGCATAAAGAACAACCACTTACTTCACCTTAATAAAGTTTCACAAAAAGTTCAATAATTGTTGAATGAATTTTATGCCTAAAAGCAGTGTTTTCAAAACTCTAGTTATAATCATCAGAAGGCATTCCATGCGCAGGGGTGTATTCATCATAACAATGAAAAACACTCAAGATTAATCAATGCACAACATATGTAAAGTAAACAATATATCAAGATAAAAGCATGATAAGGGGTAATGGCAGATAGTAATACTAATATGGTACAAAGTAATCCAGATAATGACCCTCGCTTTTCAAAAAATCATGTCTGGCTCCTGTTAGAAGTCCCATACCAATTATAAATGTGAAGTTCCCTTCATCTAAAGTCTTTTTGAAAGCCTTCAACATACTGGACCGATAAACCTATCAAAAAAGAAAAACCATGATATGCATTAAGAAGGGGATCAACAGTCATATTATACAAAATATCTAATAATCTTACAACCCTTACGGCAGAACTGCAATTCAAATTTGAAATGTCTTAGTTTCAAAAACAACCTTTGATTAATAGAGTAGCCTTACCGCAGAAAAGCTTTTCAAGTGGTGACTCAAGTTGTACCACTAATCATCTACTTAATGGATCTAGTGTTCATGAGTACAGTATCTATACAGTGACTCATTCAATCATCATCATCATCATGGATTTTGGTACTCGAGAGTGTTAACAACTGATATGATCCAGCACTCATTGGTTTGGCTGGGGTGGGGTTTTAGCAGAGCTCTTTTCAGAATTTCTCTCAACAGTGATTAGAGGTATCATTTGAGGCTAAGATGAGGAAAAATATGTCAAGACTTCTAGAATATGTTCAATATAAAAAGAAGGAAGAGCCATTTGTGGATTGTTGGATTGCAGACAGTGGTGCTATTATGAGATACAGACCAAAACTTGGGATGAAAGAAGATTCAACAAGAAATGGTCTTTTGAAGAAAGAAAGGAAACAATCCATATAACCAACCCCAGAATTGAAATAAAAGACGGTTGTTGTTCAAAAAACTGGGATATAAAGATGAGCTTAAAATGGTATATATGAATGAACATGATCCTCAACTAGAAGATAAGAACATTCAACACAACATTTTTCTCTATCAGGCATCAGATGCGTAAAGATGATAAAAACATGGAATTGAGTTGGATCATCATTACCAACAGTATTCAACACGCAGATACTATGAACCAAATTTAAATTTGTCCTTTTAAATTTGAAATTTATACCTTCGGATGTGTTCTAATAATATACATTGACTAGCTAGAAATAAAATTTCAAACAATTAGGAGATGCTTTACGCATTCAACTAGGGGAGAAAAATTAATCAAATACATTGAAAACCAATTGAAATTGTTGCTACTAGAAGTCTGTGAAATAGATCACATCCAACAACATAACATGAACTTCCAATTTCCATGGTTGTCTTTTAATTTTGGTGATAGCATCAGCATGGTAATATCTGTTCTGTTGATAGTATCCAGCTCGACTCAAAAACACGCAACGGAAGATCTATTAGTAATTGCCATGAATAGACAACACAATCTCTCAACTGCTAAAAATCAAACCTTACTTGAAATATACATGTGGGCATGTATCACAGAACAGCAACAGTAATGGCTGGTGTCACATTGGAAAGACTTATTACACTATTCAATTTAATTTCATCCAGGAAAAGTTATCTTGCATGCCTAACCTACTACAGTTGCCATTATCATGTGTGATTAAACTTGTTGTTTACCAACTTGCATTTCGAAAAGATTATGAGTTTGCATAGTTAACCTAGAGGGATTATAAAATATTACTTTGGTTGTAGTCTTGATAGACAACCCACTCTTAATGTTCTGCCATAACTATTCCTGAATTGAACTTGGGTGGTCCATTATTACAGATATGACAGGTTTGTATCTCTTAAAAGATTATGACAAAATATATGGTACCTAATTAACATTATAATAAAGACATCAGATAATTTTTTCTATTTACACCATTTTTATAAATATTAACTTATTCATATGTTGCTAAGTAGAATGGCGATGACGTTTGCTTCAGACTTGTCCTACCAGTCTAAAGAAAAAACATTTTCCTTAAAACAAACTAGTGCAACAAATTAATACTATTAAGTAATAAGTAATCAAGAGATTCCATTCCAGATAGCATATAGTATAGCGCAACAAGATTTGATCACAATTGTTACAATTTCCTTAAAACAAAACAGCTGAATCCCAAAACTTATAATTGCTAACATGAGGTTCCAGCAATCAAGAGAACCAGATTAGAAAAAAATACTGAAAACATCAAATATCATGCAGTTAATAGAAGAAAACAGAGGTAATCGAGTCACCTCTTCCATTTCAGGTTCATAACAATACTCGATCACTTTCTTAGTAGTCTGTTTCTTCCCTCGGGATGAACCGGAGGATTTAGAGCCCTCATTTTCTTCAACCTTTTATAGAAAAAAGAAATATGAAAAAGTCACATAAGAAAAGATTGGCACGGTAACGAGAAATGAAAACATACAGCAATTAATCGTTTTCAGAAAGGTGACACCTGAATAATCCATGAATAGAAGTATCTTCTCACCTTTTCTACTTCAATCATGAAATAATCATCCATTGCATGAATTCGTGGTGCACTTCCTCCAGATTCAACTTCAAGGTCACGTAGTGCCTTGGCCAAGTAGCTCTTTCCACTACCTATGAAATTATAGCATGCATGTCTTACTTACATAAAGATTTGGAGGATAACAGAAATCGTAGCTACAACAATCTACAGTTAGAATATAAGGAATGGAAAGACAGCAAACATAGATAAACTAAATATAAAAAACACTTCATTTCCGAGTCAAAGATAAATCCTTCAGTTAAATAAAAATGCATGATGACATGCACCATTATATTCAGCTAATGAATCAGATGAACTGAATAGCATATATATAAAAGCCATTCACCAACCAGAAGATATTTGTTTACTCTCCACAAGTCAGAATTTGATTGGCCCCAGAATTTGAAGCCTAGGGAAGAAGATTACTGAGGTCAATTTTATCACTAAAGCTTCAAGTGCAACATAGCACGTTGTATCTATTGGGTTTCTTCTTTTAACAATTAAAGCCTAAAGAAATATAATAATCAGTAGGCAAAAACTGATAACAGGAGACACTCCAAAAACAAGATTCATGATCTCTAATTTGAATTATCAGCACTACGCGAGGCGCATCCAAAGTGGGTCTTTCAGCAGTTTCAGATCGAAATATTAGATTTCCTAGCAGTAGCTGAAAACTTTTAATTAACTAAAAAAAGGTACTAAGATAACTTAAAATTATCCAAATACTACTTTGTGGTCACTATCTGATTTGCCACCGTGAACTCGCGGATTAAAAGTTCAAAATTTTATGAGTTTAATTATAATTGAAAGCAAGTAATTTAACAATGGATGGATTGATGGTAGTAAATCAACAAGTAAATCAAATTTATATGATAAATAGATAGGTTCAAAGAGATCTATCTGAATTCTGAAATCTAACTGGCATTGCCTTAATAACATACCCTTCAACCATTTCATTCTTAGTGGTTACAAACATTTCCCTTACATCTCTCTCATTTCAGTTGATACATTGCTGGTTTGCAAATAAAAAGTAAAAGGAGCACATCAAGGTATAGCATACAGTATAAAATCCTCAAAATGGATCCTACAGGCCTTCTAGGAGTGCGCTCAGATTTTGAAAAGCTGAACCAAGCAATAAAATAAGTTGCAAGGTTGTCAAAAGAGGAAAGTGAAGCGAAGCGGCAAGATGCCGTTCGGCTTTTTGGGGCTTAAACGGAGAAAATTGCCAAGTCAGTTTTTCAATTTCTAAATAGGGACAAAAATCAGAAAATAAGAAGAAAAAAATCTGAAAATAGAACCAGCAAAAAGTGGAGAAATTTTTTCTACAAACACATGGGTTGATTTATAAAGATCCTAAGCATGAAATAGATGTGCAACAATACTTAGATTCAATCACGTAATATTAACAAAATACAATAAACATAGTAATGTGATAAACTAACACGTAGTAGACTACAAGCTAACTTAATGTAAATTATCAAAGGGCTCTACTTGGGAACTTTTTGGGTGCTTCTTGGCCAGAGCCACTATCTGGGTGCTTCTTGGCCAGAGCCACTATCTGGGTGCTCTGCGCCGTGACCGCTTAAGGCACGATTTTTCAAGTGAAAAGCTTCCTGACTGCTCAAAACCCACTGCTTTGACCCCGTGCGCAGAGGCTTAGGGGCACTTGTGTTTTTCGGGCCTATTTTTGGGTGCTTTTTACCATTTTTTACCTCTTTTTACCACACTGATGAGCAACAACAAGATATATAGTATGATTCGGTCATTTCTTTTGCACTTTATATCTTGTAGATTTTGAGCTCTCTTCATACACAACTATTATTCGTGAATGGACCAAGTCCAGTCTTGTCTATAACATTGAACTCTGGCATTCAGTACTGAACACAGGATAAAATATAAGATCCCAAATAATAAACCTGGAAGTCCCCGAAGGATGACTACAATACGATCAGGACGAGAAGCTCGGTGTGGCTGCTTGAACAATTGGCATGCATCAATAACTGTAGGTTCATCTTTAACAGGACGCCTATTCGGAAATGTCTGTCCTCTTCGCTCCATGTATTCCTTGGATGGTTTCTGATGTATAAATCCTAATGCCTGCATCATCAACAAGAATAATACATTAATCCTTTTGTTTATAGTGAAGGAACTCAGATGAGAAATATTAGCACGAAAACAGAAAGACTGCAGACAACCAGAATTCATCAGCTCTGCAGTTGACTTGAAAATAAAGCTAGACATCAAAACATGACTATCAAGCTTATCAGTATGAGCAATACGGCAACAAGAAATATTAAAAAAAGAAAACCAACATATAAAAAAACAAAACCCTGTTATAAATTTTGAAGATTGGTAGCATTTAACCACCCTTGCAAGTGCTAGTAAAATGCACCAGGATACGCACTAAAGTTCATTTCAGGTATCCTGAATCGATCTAGTGACAAATAGTTTTCTCACTAAGCAAAATGGCTGGCTCCTAGACTCTGAAGCCCCATCCTAGCTGATAAGGGATAACCAAAACCTTCAGCATAATCACAACTTGAACAATCAATCATTTTCTCCAGCGAATAAGGGCTTTGGCACACATACTCCAAGATTAGACAGATTGGAGCGACATGTGCTATTCTATATATACCACATTACCATGAAGCGGGAATTGAAATTCAAGTTAGATATCTGAGGTTTTCTTTGACGTGGAGAAAATTCGTGGAGTTTTTTAGTGCAATGTTCTCCCATATTATCAACCTAAAATTCTCCAAACCTTTAGTACTCAAATAAAGGAATCTCACTGTTCTTACTAACAGGTATATCCTTAAAGTTGCTTCTAAATTTATTTTATTTTTTCTCCTAAATGTTTTAATGTTTTTGGGCCTCTTCAACCTTCTTCCTCAAACTCTATAAGAGTTAGCATTTTGCAAATTGACACTTGCTATTTGTGATCTAAATTTAATTCAAAATCAAACTAACATCTAAGTACAGCTATGAGACACTGAGTACAATTCCAATCTCCAAGGACCAAGTCATGAGTCTACATCTCTACAAAAAGGAAAGGGGAGAGAGAGAGAGAGAGAAGCAAAAGCAACGTGACTCTATTAGAGTATAAGAACACTACGCGCATGCTCTTCTAGGCACTTGGATCATGAAGTGATGTTTATTAAGTCTCAGAACCAAACATGAATGTGTAAGTGGAATGAATGGTAGCCATAAGCATCATATAAGGAATTCTATGAAATGCAAGTGCAATTATACAATATGGGAGGATTGGAAGATGTAACTGTTCTTCTTTCATCAATTTGCAAGTGCATTACCTTTCTCGTAGAACACCATTTTTGAATATTGAATTGATAAAATAATGGAATCTATAAGTGGATTGCTAATCATCGTTGGCAAAAAGGTTCACTTATCATTTTGTAACCATATGAAGAGGCTCACTCATGTCAACTTCCTACGAATTGATTTTCAATAAATGATTATAACTATATGTTTTGCAAATTGTTGCATTGCCTCATAAGTTATAAGAACTTATAGTTCTTTTTAGGTAACTAAAAAATTCATTTACAATATACAATACTCAGTGTCTAACACTAAGAGCAACAAGATGACTGAAATATTTACAAAACAAAATTTCCAAATAGACATATCTGTCGACTTGATCAAAATTTCCAACTAGACATGTCTATGGAATTGATCAAATCATTGTCTTTTTATTACCTTTACTCTAGAAAAATTTTTGAACATGTATTCAGCTAAAATTATTCTCATGGAAGATTCCACAAAATGATACGCCGCCTAGGTGGCGAACCTGGCACCTACAGCCTAGGTAGGGCCTAGATGGTTTTCCTTTTTTCAGTTACAATAATTAATAATAAACGTCAATGTTATTGAAATCGCTAGGCACCGCTAGACTGCCGAATTGGGGCACAACGCCTAGGCGCCTAGGCAGATTTCTACCTTTCTTTATGTAGTGGTGGAGTTTTTCTGAAAATTGGAGGTGGATGTATCCACAGTTAGTGAAGGAGGCCAAATAGGTTTGGAGGTTGGAAGATGCTGGGGCTGCAATGGAGGAAATAACGACCAAGAACTAAGCGATGCAATTCGTGTAAGTGGCCCATCCTCCCCTAGGCACTCCTAGGCTAGGCTGGGCATCTAGGTAAGCTAGTTGTGTATATCCTAAGTTTAATCCATATTACATTTTTCTTTTTCTTATTTTCTAGAACTAAGATCTTAACACAGCCTTGAACTTGGGAACTGCAAATTATTGTTACCCATATGTTTACAGAGTATGTCATTCAACATAGACATGCATAGGTCCACAGTGGGAGAGGTAACAATGGAATCAAAGCCACAGGCGATCACAAGACAAGCATGAACGCGTGTAAATCCGAGTGTATAAAGCTTCTGTTGCGGAAACTGACCGTATAGATACAGCTACGCATCAAGTCTAGAAAAGAAATAAAGCTAGGATGGTATGCTATAGCTCTAACATGTATTGGATACGCCTAAACAACAGATGCTAGTGTCAAGAAAAACAAACACAATATAATATCATGCCTCCAAGGTATGCTAAGTTGAGAAAATAACGAAACAAAGGGAACAAAAATCACCTCAGTAACAAACCCAGTCGTGTGGCCAACCGTCTCAGCGTAGAATTTGGATTGCACCGCTGAGCGAGATTCCAAAATGTTTCGGCTAATAGGTGGAGTAGGAAACAAAGGTTTTGAATTAGTAGACGGAATGGGACTCAGCAAGGGAGGCGGTGACCGTATCAATGGCTTATCTTGAAAATTCCGTGGAGGAGAAGGCTCAGGAGGTGGAGGGATTGGAGGATGAGGTGGCAAAGGAGCGTAGTGTAGAGAATTATAAACTCGACCTGGCAACGTCGAATCCATCCTATAGTCATTACTCTCATGAGAAGCAGAGCTAACATAAGGCTTGGGTGCGAAATGAGTAATTTGTTCATTTCGCAACTCAAATTTATTTTCTAATGGCGGACCATAATTAGGATATGGCGGAGGATGGTGGCTCCCTTGTTCATCACTTGCTGTTCTTGTCATATGATAACCCTCAGAGCGAGGATATTGAGGCTGCTTTGGCAAAGGCATCATATGATTACTCTCAGACTGAGGATGCTCGGGTTGCTTTGCACAAGGCATCTCAGGGTGAGGATACTGAGCTTGTTTTGGCAAAGGCATCATATGATCGCTCCCAGAGAGAGGATACTGAGGTTCATTTGACAAATGCATCATATAACCATTCTCAGAGTGAGGATATTGAGCTTGTTTCGGCAATCTATAAGACGAGCTCTCATTCAGATAAAATTCGCGATCACGAGAAAGTGATGGCCTGAACTCCCCAAATGACCGCTCATCCGAGCCTCGATCTACATATTTCTCTTCACCTCTATTTCTCAAACTTTCAACCCCTCCGCCATAAAAATCCCTTCTTTCCGGCAGCAAAACCCTGTCAACGCTCTCCGGCCTTGAAAAGTCCTGAAAATTTCGATGCCCGTCAAAAGAATTCGCTTGCGAAACGTAATCAAACCTGTGATCAGAAAGCGGAGCAGTGTTCTGCTGCCCGTGCTCCCGAATCAAGCTCAACCTCCTCTCGTCCTCAAACGACGTCATCCTCGGCTGCTGTTGGGGCATCGGTGGGGGCACCGGTATTCGGTCCTCGACCCGCATCCGCTTCCGCAAACCGTCTCGATCCAAGAAATCGGTCGCCCTGCAGAAACGCGAGGAGGCGGCGGTATCGGTTCGATCTCGTGCGGGAAGGCAGGAGGGAAGTGCGGCGGTGGAGGTCGCCGGCGGGGCGAGGTAGGGAAGGAGGGAGGGGGAGGGCAGAAGGGAAGTGGGAGGTGGAGCAGATGGGCAGAGTTGGATTGGGTTTGGCAGGAGGAGGAGCCCGGCAATCGCCATGGATCCGCCCATGGAGTTATTGGATCGGATCCGGTCTAGGGTTTTTAGTGGAGGACGCCGGGGGCTTATTGAATAGAAAGGGGCTGCTCTGGGAAAGCAATTTTATGGGCGTTTCTTAATCTGGATTATTTACGGGGAAAAAAGGAAATAAAGAAGATAGTTAAGGGTTAATTTACGTAAATAATTTCTCACTCTTTTTGTCATTTGGACTTTTTTTTTTTTGGGGGGGGGGCGTGGCGGGTTGATTAATATGATTGCTTTAAACGGTTAGAATATTCAAAACTCTTTATATAGTTTAAGGAGTTTATTATAGAATACTTTAACAAATAATTTAATGTTGAACTCTCATAATCTCAAGATCTCTTGATTGCCGGAATGAATTTCAAAATGTTGCAAGAATCTAATTTTTAACACCGAAAAATTTCATCACACATGAATTTTCTGATTGCAATCATTCTAACAAATTCATCATTTTCTAATTCATAGGTTGAACTGAAAATTAAATAAAACCTTTAAGAACATCTTCAAAACAAAGCCAAGTAAAATTCCACCATCTTACAAAGTTCATAGATGGCTTGATAACTCAACTGAGCTAGACACGAGTTTTCTAGTTTCGATCCCCCCTAAAACAAGTCGATAAAAGCTACAGCATACCACATATGAATAACTAAAAGAGAAGGATGAAAAATATTCTCCACAACAATGGTAAACATCCTCACTTCCATTCATCATATAATAAAAAGGCGTTCAAATTCAAAAACAAAGAAATTTATATTGCATCCATCATGTCTCAATTGCAAATTGGCTTGCTACCAAATTCCAAAACCACCTGCACCCCTAAAAAGTGCAAAAATCTTCAAAACTGCATGCTCCACCTATCATATCTATATTCGCTTACTAATCATGGACGAATACAAATAGGGAGACATATATGTCTATGTAAGGAAAATTCATATCCATATCCGTTAAAATCGGATATGGATACATGTGGATGCACACACGGATACAAAACAGATATAAGAAAACTAGTTAATATTGAAAAGAATATAGTTCATAAGATGCAAGAGGGTTCATTAATATGTTCGTTATATCCGAAAGCTAAGATTAGATCTCTTGATCATCAAAATCAAACCTCAAATTCATTAATATAAGGAACAAAATAGTAACTGTGTGACTAACATATTCTCGGATATTTCGAATACTGATGTCGATATTTCACTATACATCCATGACCATAACCATATATTATTATATATAAATTATATAAGTAATGATATTTGCATCCTAACGAATACCAATAAATCCTCAGATATGGATTCTTTTTTCCCCACCCATATGCATCATTTCTAAAGGCTAAATGTCATTACAGCCCCATCCCCCAAACAAAAAGCGAAAAAAAGTTAGAGAGAGAGGGAGATAACTTTGGACGATTATCATATAAACCCCCACAACTTTCAAAATATCAGAATAGAGACCAAAAATCACAATTTTCATTAGCAGCGTAATTTTACCCACCAATGTAAAGTTGCAGTTTCTTGACATTTCGCATGTTTAGGTGGGTCTGCTGATAAAACCTTAAAATTAAAGGGGGTTTTCTGGTGAGCACCAACTTAAGTGTGGTTTTCTAATATTTTGAAAGTTACAGGGGGCAATCCAACGATCGTCCAAAGTTAAGGGCTTTTTCTCGTATTTAGCCAATGCTAAATGTAGAAAAATATGAATACCATTACCATTACGCACATATTCACTGACACGGTGGCCTCGAAAGATTGGGACGCACTCTGTATGCGAGTACACCAAAGCATTCAGAAAGACTAAGAACAGTAGTAGATTAGGTGATCTCGAGTTCATGGATTAGGTTGTGAAGTGATGATAGTTTCCACTAACTGAGGATGTACGAAACGTTCATCATCAAAAAGCAGACCCGTATCAGCTTGAGAGAAACAGAAAGGCCTCTAGAGCACAGGTTTGCGTTTTCGGGAGTCTCAGGAAAAATCTTCAAGCACCTCTTTCTACTGAGGTGAGTCGTCCATTCACACAATGATGATATCTTTACTTCATGTTCTCACATGCAAGCCATTTCCTTCAACTAGGTACAAGATTTATAACATCAGTACACGTATCATTTCATTATATGAAGCCATTGCCTCTTAAAAACATGTAAAAACCTGTGCAATGGAGTTCTTCCTGTATTACATCATAAATAAATCTCCACAACGTTGGGGGAAAAAACTCAGATTGGGAACCAAATCATTCTACCCACATGTAAATTTAGACACAAACATGATCAAAATGCCCAATTATATGCGTCTCATTCACATTTGCAACATATATTACACAATTTACCAACGCAATCACACTTCATTTATGCCTGCTTATTTTCGTTACCCTTTGTCGACGGATGATAAGGAGAATTTCGCACGCCATTGGAGAGGCTCCTCACAGGTTGCTGCCCATTTCTCCCAAATGAACCTTGCTGTTTAACACCGTTTCTTCCCTTTGGGCTATTAGCATTAGCTGCTGCTCTTTCTGCTAACATAGCTTGATAGAACTGAGAAGTACTGGCCATGTCTTTGAGGTTTAATAATGGCTTGAGAACCTCCACTACTTCGCTCATCAGAGGTCTGGCCTTGGGATCTCGGCTAAGGCAGTGGTGTGCGAGTTGGGATGCCTTTTGCGCGCCTCTTATAGAGAACTGGCCCTCAAGACGAGGATCTATTATGCGGTAGAATCTACGCCTTTCTCCAAGATGAGGGCGAGCCCATTCTACAAGGTTATGCTCGCCGTTTGGACGGTTTTTGTCCATGGACCTTCGGCCTGTTAGCATTTCTAGTAGGACAACTCCAAAGCTGTAGACGTCGCTCTTTGATGTTAGATGTCCTTCAGTAAGAAAGAAGGGATGGAAGTACACAAGTCAGAATATCTATCTACAGGATCCAGAAATAATGACTTCAAATTGATCGTGCGCTTTCTAAATATGTATAGTATTATTTTCCATTTTACTAAGGGTAAAAAAGAACATGCATGCACCTACATTAGCACTATAAGAAGTTGGTAAAAAAGAACATGTATGCGCTTACATAGCACTGTAATAAGTTGGATGGTATAGCGAATTACCAGTTTGGAAATTCGCTAGGTTTTTAGCATGGTAGATACAAAAAGACAACTACATTTTTGCTGGAATCAAATGTTGTCTGCTTTACCATGTCTCTCAGATAAAAGAATGCATCTCTTCACCAACTTTATCCTGATTAGTGTACTAATTGTTACCTTTAGGCTAATTTGGTGGCAGCTGGAGGAGGAGGGAGAGATGGAACAATGTGGAGATCTATCTCCTTGTTTACCACTGTCATGGAAGTCAATCTGCAGATGGATACTGCTAACGCTTAGGGCCTCTTTAAGCATACTAAAAGCAAAACAAACTTTCCAATAATTTACCTTGATTATTACATATTACATGTTTCTAAAAGGGTGATGCTGGTAAAGAATTCTGTTGAAGTTTTAAGCCGATACTGGCATATTACATGTTTCTAAAAGGGTGATGCTGGTAAAGAATTCTGTGAAGTTTTAAGCCGACACTGGCTTGTCCATCAGCAAGGAGAACAGCAAAATATTGAAGTCTATTACCAATGAGCCCAGGTATGAAATAATGCGGAATTTATTTTCAAATCTTAGGCTGAAGGTGCCAGAGATTCCGAACGATTAATGATCAATTTGATAGTTCCCTTTCCTTTGTGGAAGATCGCGAATGGAGTTGTCATTTAGGTTCAGGGGATGAATTATAGCTTGAATGAATGCACTTCTGGAATGTCATAGGCAAGCTACCAGACTCTAGTTCTTGGAAAAATATCATATCATATCATATCATGAGTTTGGGAGAAACTTTCCATGGACAAAAATACCCTTAGTTAGATATTGCATTATTATCCTATCCTACTTAACTCTTAACTAATAAGTATAAGCTTCAATTATCTTATCCTATCCTAATTAATATGTATATAAGCTAAGATTTGATTTAAGTATATTAAAGACTATATTTTTTAAAATTATATTAAAAATTATATTGTTATAAATAATTGTTCAGCCTTCACATTCAGCCACTTCTCTACAGATTATAAAATAGAAAATCTATGAACTTACACAATTTATTAGGTTTTTTTCCATGAAACCACTTGTAAGTTGGACCATATTTCACGTTACGCCCCATAATTACTGAAGTTTCATAAAACCACCCCTAACTACTATTTCATTAACAGAGAACCACCTCTACCCTCTTCCACCCTATTTTCCATCCATAAATTAATATTGTGATGGTTTTACTCCTACAGGTTTAATTTTATAAATTTAGTTATCAAGATTAAACTTTGTTAAACTTTGAATATCAAAGTTAAAATTTTAAATTTTATCAATCAAAATTAAATTTTATTGAAATTTAGTATATCAAGATCAAATCTTGTTGGATTTGTAGTAAAGCAAAATATTGTTAAATTCTGTGGTATTTTTTGAGGGGAAAACAAACGTCGTGGTATCAAAGTGAATAATGAAGTAGACTCTGAGTTATTTTTGGGCAAAGAAACGTTTTTGTAGAATCAAAGTTAAGATGAAAAATAATTTAGAATACTCAAGTTAAATACTTAAAGCTCAACAAAATTAAACATATATAGGGTTAAATTTGTCAAAAATAATTTGTTGGATGGAGAATTAGATGAAAAAGTGCATAGGTGGTTCCATGTTAACAAAATGGCAAATTGCGTAGGTTTTCTAAAAATTACATAATGAAGGGTGGTAATGTGTAATAGGGCCTAAGGGGGGTTCCCTTAAAAATCCCATTTATTTACTAGAAAAAACAGAGGAAGATTTAAAATTTTGACAATCTAAAGGTTTAAATTTGGTACCTAACAAATAAAAAATAGAACTTTGTATCTTATCCTTCATTTCTTTATATTTAACTTTTAAAAATAAAGATAAAGATTAGATGATATTACGAAATATTCTCACCTCCTTAATAGTGAAGTATCTTCATAATTAAAGAGACAAATGTTAATTATGTGTGAGTGACCAAGCTAGAAAATATCCAAAATCCATAGAATTTACACAACTCGTAGAAATAATCAAAAACATAATTTAAAAATTTTACAAGAAAAAACAACTTACAAAATTAGTAGAAATACCCAAAAGACTTTCAAATATTATATAATTTAAATGGAAACCCAAAAGACTTTAAAGCATCGAAAATTTTGCAGAAAAATTCTAGATTTTACAAAATCTAAAGAATAGTCATAGAGTTTACAAAATTTGCACAAAAATCCAAAAGAATTTTATACATGTTAAATTATCCTAATTAACAGAAATATCTTTAATATGACTTCATTGTGATCATGTTCTAATTAATTGAAATATCTTAAAAAGATACAAGTTATAGATGGTTTTTTAATCTCCACGTCTCAGACACTTCTCAAGAAATTACAAAATATAAAATCTCATAACTTAAACAATTTCTTTACTATAGAAAATATATTCAGATTTATAATTTTAACAATCTAAAAAATATAGAACTTCTTTATCTTATCGCTTATTTATTTTAAAATTAAAAAATAAAGATGAAACTAATTAAATGATATTATGAAATATTTGCGCCTCCTAAATTATCTCCATAATTAAGGAGATAATATTAATTATATGTGATTACCAAGCTAAAAAATATCCAAAATCTATAGAACTTACCTAACTCGTAGAAATACCCAAAGGACTTCCATAATCTGAAGATCTAAAAAAAGTCATCTTACAAAATTAGTAGAAATATCCAAAAGACTTTTAGGTATTGTATATTTTGCGAAAAATTTCAAAGAACTTGTGCCTTGTTTGATACGCGGGAATGAGTGGGAATATAATGCAATTCTAACTTCTCATTCATGCTTACTAAACATGATGTTTTTGAATGCTAGAAATGTCATTCTTATTTCTCATCAATTCTCACTTAATGTGGGAATTGCTATTCCCAATAAGTTATCAAGAATTGATATTCCCACTTAAGTGATAATAAAAATGATAAAATAAATTTTAGATATACCATTCTTAAAGATATTCCCACTTAATTCTCTAGTCGCATCCAAACATGAGAATGAAAATGAGTATTTCATTCCCACATCAATTCCAATCTATTCCTACCTTCATTCCATTCTCATTTGACTCTATTCTAGCGTACCGAGGCGTTATGGAAACTGAAAAGACTTCAAAATATTAAAAAATTTATAAAAAATAGTAAATTTTACAAAATTTGCAAAAAAATCCAAAATTAAAAATAGTTTAAGTCTTTACAAAGAAGTCCCTAATATATATTACATATAAAAGATGTTTGGGGTGTTAAAAAACTTTTGTACCTTTTTCACCCCTCTCAAATTTGATAATTCCAACTTTAATTTAATTAATTTACTGTCTCTTCACATGCCTCTCAACGCAGTAATACTTACTAAGCCAAGTGGGGCCCCAAAAGTCTACTTCACCATCAAAACTCGAACTTAATTTATCAAACCTACACTTTTATCAGCCAACCTTTTCACTACATGCATGCCTTCTTCCACTACATACTCTTTACTAAAAAAAACTTTATCACTTTTCTCACGTCTCATTTCTTAGTTGTCAATAATTACACAAAAATAAACATTACACTAATTCATCTTCTTCATGCCAATATAAATTAGTATCAAACCTTACCAAATTTCTCCAATTTGCATTATTGGTCAATTCAAGGCGTTAGATTGAGACAGTGATAAATTAGTATCAAACATTACACAACTATAAACATTACACTAATTTATCTTCTTCATGCCAGTATAAATTAGTATCAAACCTTACAAAATTTCTCCAATTTGCATTATTGACCGATTCAAGGCGTTGATTGAGACGGTGAATAGATCGTTCAAGTGTATTAACAGTTGCTTTTAGAGTTGATGTTTACTTCGAAGCCAATTATATCAGATTTCACAATTATTGCTAGTGAACAGAGGAAGTTTGGGGATGAGATAGTTGATGCTATTTGTGGGAGGATACTTGAGGTGAGTGGTTGAATTGTTGAGTTTTGTTTTGAACCCAAAAAGTTCCACTAGATTGTGAAAGTCCTTTAAAAAAATATTTTTTGTCACATTGTATTGTAATCAACCTAAATGAAGTAATCAAGATTTCAACCTTTGAGGAAAGGGTGAATTTCTTTGGGAGTACGGTAACCAAACTTAGTGCTACATGAGAGGTATTGAGTTATATTGTATTTTAGGGGGTGATTTTATCTGGAACACTAAGAGTTCCACTAGAGTGTTGAAAGTTTTCGTTACTAGTTAAGAATTTATAGAAAAAAAATTCCTTTGTTACATGATATTAAAATGAATGCAAATAAAGTGATGAGAGTTTAACTTTTGAGGCAAGAGTGAAAATTTATGTTCCTTTTGCTTATAAGAATTATCAGAAAAACAACATTACAATTATATTTCATCTTCCTTCTAGCCCTCTCTTCATAGGCCAATTCAACCATTAGTCTGTGTTACAAAGATAACGATTGGTATCTGCCATTATGAAGGAAACTTTATCCATAAATTAGAAAGGTGAATGGTAGATATAATCTTTAATGTTCCTATCCATGGAAGCATACATGCTTTGTTTAGCATGAATAAGATTAGGTTACATGCAGTGGTGGATCCAAAAAAAATTCCTTAGGGGCATACATCAAGTACCTCACCTAATAATAAAAATATAATACTATGAAACTATATTGCTCAATGTGAGTGTGCTTGGAACACTTTCAATGAGCTAATTCAATTTGCTACCAATTTATTTAGTGCTTTGAGATAGGTTGGGGTGGAATTTTTAAATTTTATTTTGGGAGGGAGGGGGATTGTTAATCTTACAAGGGGTTACATGTAATTTTGTATAGTCTTTTATTGGTGGTCACATGCAGTTACATATAAAGATCAATGAACTATAAAAATATCATCATTAATAGAAAACTATATCAAAATAAAGGTTCCGCGTGACTCTCATCTTGCATGCATTACATTTAATACTCTTTAATTGATGTACAAATAACAAATATATTTAATTTTTCGTTTCATGCTCCTGAATAGTGAATGATTATAACACCTTGAATTGTAAATACATCAAGACAATAGCCAATAGTTTACATTCAAATAGTTTATTTGCTATCTATAATATAGTGCATGTTGATTTTCACAATAGATTATAGCATTCATGCAAATAATTTACAAAATTTGTCATCTAAAATACAGTGCAAGTTGATTTTCACAATAGATTATAGAATTCATGCAAAAAATTCTACAAAATACAAACATCAATGTGAATTTAAGCTTATGCCATTTAAAACCATTTTACATTTCCTTGTGGGAAAAGAATATTGTAGCATAGTATTATATTTTGATCAGATTATGAATAAAATGCTATAAACTATGAACAAAATGTTGCAAATTATCCAAAATTAGCATATATTAAGATAGAGATGAGCTCAATTTTATTATGATTAATTTTGTTGTAAACGTATAAGTTGGAGCATTTTTTCATATATCTCATAACATAAAACAAGTTGTCCATGTGCAATGCACGTGCACTATACTAGCTTAATAAAACACCAGAAATTTTTATTTACGATAAAAATAACCCTGAAACTCTAAAAAGATCCTAAAATTTTATTAATTTTAAAAAGAACCATGGAGCTCCATGGAGCTTCACAAAATTTGGTCAAGTAGGGTGAATCTGAATGTTAAGAAAATATTATGAAATTTGATAAAACAAGCTCAAGAAGAAACAATGCTAGAATGTAGAATTCATTTATTATCATCATCATCTGCACAATAACTTTTGCAAAAAGAGCAGACATGTATTCTATTTACTATTTACATGTACTATAATGTCCTCAGTTGCCATTTATTCATAAGTTATATACATTAATACATATATAGGTGTCAATTAAAGAAATTTACTGAGGTGATGTCGTTCATCAATCCTTATTCACATGGACTCGATAGATTGTTTCTACTCATTTCACTCTTAGATTTATGTATTATTATATGTAAATAGTCAAAAGTTCTTTATGATACTCCTAAATTTAATCTCTTTCTTTTTTATTTAACTTTATTATTTTTCTACCCAAGAAAATAAATTCAACCTATAAAACAATTATGCCCATAATGCAGTAATGGTGAAGATATAAACTTAAAAAAATAATCAAAATATTTAACCACTTGCAACACACGTGTATCCCACTACAATGATTAAAGATTGACGGCTAAGATTTTAATTAAAGATTTTTATTTGAAATTGATGGTAGGTTGCAGTGGAAACATGTCAATTTCTTGTGTGAAAATACTAACGTGGCAGCGTATAGAGTTGGTTCTCATTTGGTTTTTCTTTAAAGTATACATATAATAAAGATATTAATTTGAAATGACTATTGGAATCTAATAGAATTTTCAATAATTTGAGAGATTAATTTATAAATAACTTTTAAGAGTTGAGGCACATGAGTGATTTTAATGATTTAAGGGACTAATATGGGGCCTTTTTATGTGTGGTTAGGAAATTCATAGTTAGCCTCGAGTTCAATGAGTTCTTCCCAATTGAAGGAGTCTGATTGAAACTAACAATGTTTTAGCAATAGAGACATTTCAACAATTCCAATCTACTTTTTATAACCATAAACTATTTTGCAATCCAATTATAGTAAATAAATAAAATCAAAATAAACAATCAAGAAATTCGACCACGTGCAGTGCACGTGCATCCCTCTAGTGCCAGAAAAGGTAGCTGACAGTAGGGGTGGTAAATGAACGAATCGAATCGAATCCTGATATGTTCGTATTTGTATTTGTTCGAATCCAAACCCGAATTAAATGTCTATGTCTGTAGTTTTTCAAATTCGAACTCCAATACTTGGTATTTGATAAATATTCAAAATAAAAATAATTTCTTTATAGTTATGATGCGTGTGTATAATTCGAATATTTCATTAAAAACTGATTTAAGATTCTTTTAAGTTTCTCAAATTAGTATATTGAACTTAAGTAGAAAATATAAGTAGGTTGAAAATATAAAATCATGTGTAATGATACAAATTATAAGCGATCAAATTTTAAATGAATATTTGATAAGCAAACGAATCGAATATACCACTGATTAAATTCTATTCATAAATGAACTAGAATACTAAATATTATTTATTTAGTATTAAATGAACAACAGGATCAAATGACCTAATAGTTAGTCAAATAATTAATGAATTGTTTGTTAATTATTTCGTTCGTTTCCACCCCAGCTAACAGTCTATGTTTGCCAGCTAGTAGTAGTTGATCTTGAAACAATAAGATTGCTCACCGACAAGGCAACTTAGCTAAAGTTTGTTCCATATGCGTTGGAAGTGTCATATCATAACTCACTAACGACGCAATTACAGCACAGGTACACCCAAACTATATGTTAAAAGAAATAGAAAACCACAAAACATGTGTTAAGAAAGAGAGAAATTGTGTGCAACATACTTCACAGTAATGTCCTAACACACTACTTTCAAATGTAGGGGGCAGCACAAAGCATTCAGCAAAGATGTAATATCCAATGCACAATTTTCAAGTATCAAGAGTAGCACAAAATATTCAACAAAGAAGTTATATCCAGAATTTGCAAATAGAAATAAAAAACTAAACTAACCTGTCATTACATATTCTGGAGCTGCATAACCATATGTTCCCATCACCCGCGTAGATACATGAGTCTTATCTCCTTCTGGACCATCTTTTGCAAGCCCAAAGTCAGAGAGTTTAGCATTGTATTCCTGGATAAGGATACTTTTAGAAAAAGATGAAACGAGAAGACAGTAGATAGAAGACGAATTTGGCTGTCCATTTAGCACTTACCACATCAAGCAAAATGTTGGATGTCTTAAAATCACGATAAATTACAGGTCTTTCTGCTTCCTCGTGTAGAAAAGCAAGGCCTTTTGCAGCACCAAAAGCAATTTTCATTCTGGCAGCCCATGGAAGAGGCAGGGACCCTGATAGAAACAAAAGGTATATAACTATTAGAGGATCAATAACATGACAAAAACAACCTAAGAAAAGCTTATAATCCACAGCAAAAGAAAAAAACTATGCTGCTGACAAGAAGTTTTAATAAGAAAACTGAAAAAAAAATGCAATTATTCATCGCTTGAGCAACATGGGCAGAAATGAAACAGAAATATGAAATACAAAAGAAAAAGAATCAGATGTTTGGAAAAGTAAAAAGGCTAAATAGCACTTATGTACCTTATTGTTTCTACTTTTCACTTATATATCCCACCTTGTATTTGGAAGCAAAAAAACACCCTAAAGTTTTTTAAACTTGCACTTATGTACCCTAACTTTTTTTAGCGGCACATAAACACCTTGATGTTTTTACAACTAGAACTTAAATACCCTAAAGTTTTTACAACTAACACTTAAATACCCTAAAGTTTTTAAAACTTGCACATAAATACCCTTAGTCATTCAAACTTGAGGGTATAAGTGCAAGTTTTAAAAACTTTAGGGCACTTAAGTGTCAGATTTAAAAACTCTAGGGTATGTAAGTGCAAGTTTTAAGAACTTTTTTAGGGCATATAAGTGCTACCAAAAACAAGTGAGGGTATATAAGTGCAAGTTAAAAAAAACTTTAATACAAGTGAGGGTATATAAGTGGAAAGTAGATGAAACAATAGGGTATACAAGTGCTACTTAACTAATGGCAAACACATTGGTTCAGAAGCCTATTAAAAATTTCTCATCCTTATCATTTTCTAACAAAGCGACTAAAAGACAATGTCAAGGTTGAACATCGTAGCAATAAATGGCGGTGGAAGCAAGCAATAATGTCTAAGGTGTACTGTGCATCAGTGACAAGTTCAGGATAGTATAGGTTGACAAGAAGAAAATATATAAATATTTGCAAGTATTTATTTATTGTTTTACACATTATCAAGTATTTATTCATCATTTTGCACGTTATTAAGAGCAATGCAAGTAACCCAAAGTAACAAATAAATGCTTAATGAAGGAATAGGTCTTTGAATCTGCACTCCGAAGTTTGAGCAAAGTTTTAATCAAGGTGTATATAAGCACTTAAGCGAGTGTAGTTCAGTGCGAACACAACCTTCACCAATTTGCTGGCAGCAGAGTCATGATTGGACAATGACTTTAGTTCTTCTTCTTCTTCTTTTCTTTTCTTCTTTATTCTTTTCCTTTTTGCTCAACTTCGTTCTTCTTTTCTTTTCTTTTCTTCTTTATTTTTTTCCTTTTTGCTCAACTCGAAGTTGAGATTGTTCGCAATTATAGTTTTGATTAAATGGATCGACATCTCTCTATGTTTTCAGCCTGAGGCTACAATAGCTAACTGGTTCAATAGCAACAGTCCAAGCGAATACTAAGTTCATGTTCCATCATGATTTAAGTTCGGTATTAAGAGTCCAAGCCAAAAGTTGTCTCAAATTCACTCCCTCGACAATGAGAATACACTTCATTTCTCATTAGGGCAAGAGAGCGCTAGGTTCATGTTCCATCATGATTTAGTCCAAGTCAAAAATTGTCTCAAACTTACTCTCTTGGTGTACTTGTTGATCCTTGAGCTCCAATTCATTTCACTTAAACTACACATTGGCATTTGTGATTCTAAATTTAGCGATGGATACCCCTTTTATATTTTACTACTAGAAATATCTTGGGTTGTTCCGTAATTAATTTTTAATGAAACACAGGGTGACGACCCCTTGATTAGCTGAAAATAAAAGGTTTTGTATCTCAAATTCTCGCAACCTAGTTTTAGTTGCTAACAAGAGTAAGATCTTTGCATGCATGAGAGCAAAGGAATTGGTCTTCATTCTTCAGAAAAGAAAAAAGCTGGAGATGCTAATGATAATTCTGATTTAAAAAAAAAATAGTATAGCTTTCCTTCGTGCTTGGAATTTGGTGCAGTCTATAACAACCTAATTTTTTAAGGCATGGAATCTCAAAAGACGTATGGGGTTTCTTCCTTATCCTTCTTCCCCGCTTTCTCTCCAAATTGTTGCCACAAAACCCTAAAGCAAAATAGCCTTGAAACTCTTCTCTAGATAGCATTGGTAACCCATGCAGTAGAGTTTTTGGAAGGGGAAAAAAGAACAAACACACAAACAAAATGCAGCTTATCCAAAGATCACTTAAACAGAATAATTCCCTGTCCAAAAATGGAGAGAATAAGGAACTGAATCTAGTATGCTCTATAAATTATGGTTAGTCAAAACCATACCAACAGCAATAAACTTTCTGGCAATGGTTGACATATATAGATGTAACATCGCCATAAGAAGGAACTAATAGTATTACATACATTAAAGCTAGCATAATACATATGACAACTAATGGCGGATCCATGTGAAGCTATAAGGGGGCATTCGCACCCTTAAAATTCTGATATTTATCTTTTAGACCCTTGCAAATTAAAATCTAGCCCTCTCAAATTTAAACAATTTTGCACCCAAGCCCACATAATGCAACATCAACTTAGATTTAACACATTTAAAACCTATAAGGTCTAAATACTATAAGCCCAAACATTAAAAATAAATATCCAATAGTCCAAATAAATGCAAAATCCACAAACCCATTATCAAAACTCTATATTCTCTCTCTAGATCCTCCGATCCCAAAAGGACCAAACCCAAGGACTTCTATCGAGTAGCGTCGCTTCTGCTTCCTCTCGTCACAGTGGCTTTTCCCGTTGTCGCACGGACCACACTATAGTTTTATAATTTATTATTTTTACTGTTAGGTAAATAAATATTTTTTTGTGTGTTGTCCAGTCTCCTAAGAATAGTCTTTTGGATCCACCGCCGGTAACAATAGTCTAGGAAATGCTACATAATAAATCTAAAGTCTATTACACCAAACATGGAATTGGTGTTTTAATGAGAGGAGTAGGCATATTCCTAGGCGGAAGCACAAGTAGGCTATTTAAATAAATTAATCTCGACGCCTCATTATGAGCTAGAGATTTTACACCCTCTCTCCATTTAAAATAATGTCCTAGAAGCCGTAAGAAATAACTTGTGTTTGATTTAGTTTTTTATTAAAATTTTATTCCTCTAGTACACTCTCAACCCCCTTGCTTCTCTTCCTCTTCTTGCCTTCACCTGAGGCTACTAGTATCCCTGCCTCTACATAAGGCTAGTGCCACAGCCACATTGTTTTCTCTTCTCCCCCTGAGCTTACTCAGTAGAGTTTCATGTTTCAATCCTCTTCCGCATTACTTAGAAAAAGTGAGATATTGGTTCAGGTACAAGATACTATAGCCTAAACAATTAGACATCCAACCCATAATCACAACAACCCAATTGCAAGAGCGGAGCTCTACCAACTGAGCTATGTCTCCCTAAACCAAGTGGAGTATGTATGAAAGAGTTAGATGCTTCTTCTATTCTTTTCCCTGATATAGTTAGGCCATCCTGATAAGAACAACAAAACTAAAAGCAAATTGATCTTGCTCTCCTAACTAAGTAATTCCTTTCTCTTCTAATTTAGATTTTATGTGATTCTAATTTTAAGTATTTAACATTCATTTAAAAGATAAAAATTGCAAGGAAAGAAATGCTTGAATGGCACCCTATGTTGCATGGGTACAAGTAAGGAGCATGGTAAATTTGTAAAAGGTTAGGTACAGGAACACAGCTATATAAATATTTATATACACATCTTATATATTGGAATTAATAATTTACATGAGAACGAGGATGAGAATTATATTTCCTATAACATTTTTATGTTTTTTTATTATGTGGATTATATATTGGAAATCATTGGTTTTCGTACTAAACATCTAAACGACCCTTTAAAATTATAATTCATAGTTCAGAACCTGACCTATGTCCAGCGAGTTTCAAAAGTGGATGTGAAGTGTATGATATATATATTACATTGTGGATGATCCGCTCCGTTGAACTTGATCTACATATTCTAAAACCCCAACACACTAAATTTGGGCTGAACCCGTCATGGTTTGGCCCTTCATCCACTCGTATCAATTTTAACGGTTTCGAATGAATAGAACTTTTTACATGGCTCGACGGAGGGTCAAACCACGACGGGTTCACCCCAAATTTGGTGTGTTGGGGTTTTAGAATATGTAGATCAAGTTCAACGGAGCGGATCATCCACAATG
>NC_033794.1:89590631-89595238 GCF_001876935.1 Asparagus officinalis | reverse complement strand
GTCGGGCGGATATATCGGGTGATATGTCGGTTATGTCTTATGTCGGCCGATTTTTTAGTCTGAAAAATTAGTTGACTTTTTTATTTTTTTGGGTATGTTTGTCTAATCAGGTTTGAGTAAATTCTTGATTGTCTTAATATTACTTTTAAAGACAAAAACCAATAAGTTAAGTGAAATGAAAAAAAAGACCGTAGTAATATTCGTCGCTCATCTTCTCTGTCTCCTTCGACATCTCATCGGTCTCTTCTCCGAGCTATTCCTTCAACATCAATATCAGACGATCTTCTCTCTTCTTAACCGCTAATATCGGATTTCTCACCTCTTTCCTTCAACATCAATCCTAAGCATCATAAGTTATTTACTCTTTTATATATTTAGGCAATAGAATTTTTTAAGTCTATTTAGATTTTATTTATGATATTTATATTACACATATGCACACCATCCGATATGGTAATCCGATATTTTTTTCATGTTCCCCGACATATCCCAAATTTCTGCTACCGATTTCTGCTATCTGACATGAATTTTAGCCGTCCGACATGAACCCAACATCCGATATTTAAAACCTTGAACTGTAGTCAATTAAAATTTTAGGGTTAATTGTAGATAGCCCCCTACACTGTTGCCTAATTGCACATATATCCGCTATAGTTCTTTGGGTGAGAATAGACCCCCTGTACTGTTTGCCCATGGGTGTACAGATAGCCTGATTTTTTTTTTTTTTTTTGCTCTTAAAAGAGTCCAAAAAAAGGTCACTCAGGGGGGACTATCTACACCAATAGAATTACAGGCGGTCTACGATCCACCCGCAACTGTGCTATAGTACAGGGGTCTAATCACAATTAACTCAATAAAATAATATAAATCAGAGATGAGGTCCAATAAACTTTCACAGTTTTGTTACTAAAACTTAGATGTGTAAAACAACAAAGAGATAAAATTTGTTGCGGGTATATATGTTTCAGGATAAGGCTTGAAGCATGCTTAGCCCTCTTTAAATAAAGTAATGGATTTTAATACATAATCAAAATACTTGAAAAATGGAAGACAACTAATGAGATGAGTTACATACTCCTGAAAAGATGATTTTCCAAACTTCCACGAGTCATGAACTCATACACAAGCAACCTTTGATCATCTTCAATACAGTACCCTATCAACTTGACTAAGTTTGGATGGAGAAGATCGCCAAGCAAACTAACTTCTGCCTGAAAGCATATACAATTTATTCACGTCTTTGTGTGTTTAAAGAACACATGAAATAAAATAACAAGCAGGTAGAGCTACATACCAGCCATTCTTTATGCCCTTGAAGACCATCATGATTAAGTGTCTTGACAGCAACAGTAAGCCCAGTACCAGGTTTTACAGGAGCTGTTCCATTCTCCTCAATCCATCCCTTAAAAACACAACCAAAGCCTCCCTCTCCAAGAAGACTATCAGGTCGAAAGTTTCTTGTGGCAGACTTCAGCTCTTGGAAAGTGAATTTCCGCAGCTGTGAAGCAATCTTCAGATCCTCACCTGTTCTTGGTGTAGATATGTTACTTTCCGCATTACTAGTGGTAGTAGAACCCGAAACTACTGCAACCACTGGTTGGTCCTTACTACTGCTATTCATGGACTTACTTTCTGCTGATCCATGCAAAACATGATAGTGTCAAACAAAAAATAAATACCAAATCTGCAACAAAAACAGGAAGGGAAAAGAAACAAACAAATAAATAAAAACCTACGCCAATAGATTGATTGAGACCACAGAGGTAATGGAAAACTGGCACTAGAAAGGGTAACTTGAACAGAATTATTCAAGGACTCGTGATTAAAAAAAATGATCATAGAATTAGCCAAAAATACAGAAGGAAAAGGTAGACAACCAGAACTCCAAAAACTATATGTCAATGATAACCATAATACTCAATAGAAAACCATGTGTGGACATAGAGATGTAAATACCAGATAGACAAGGTACAACATGGATATTAAATCCACAGCAAATTTTAAATAGCATATCATATGTAGGCCCCTCCCCACCTCAAAAGCTACTCACAAAATAAATGTTGAAATGCACTTGTCCAGTTTTTTACAAATGTATAAATCATTATTGACCTTGAAAGCACTTATAATATGAAGAATGTTATGTTCCCTTTTGACAAAAACAAACTGCTCTACAGATTCTTGATTAAAGTCGGGTTCTCTTTCCAGATAAGAACCTAAATTTGCATTTACCTTCAGGTGTCACAAATATACATATCTTAAAGAAAAATGCAAATTTAGCCTCTAAATTTTGATTGATTGTTTTGGTCAACACCTAGTATCTAGGTTGTGGAATGTGTACTTCTACAGATTCATTAAGAAAACAAGATATGATGCAACAAGGAATTTCTTTTGAAAATTTACAAATAATAAATTTGAACTTTTAAATTTAAGAAGTGAATTTTTGTTTAGTTATCTAAGAAGAAAGACTCAAGTAGCAAATGACCCTCTATTTTATATATTTGCAGCTCAACAGTAAGGAAGCTTGTTTGACCATGTTACATCACGTATGTAACATTTTATATCACTTATGAACTAAGGATTTTGGAAAAGCCACACCGTGGTAGGACACTAATAATTAAGGCTTGAAAATAATTCCAAGTCAGATCAATGGCACGCTACCTGGATAGAATCAGAAATAGTTATACACCCATGTCTAGCACTATATGCTATATATTTAACACTTTTCCATAAGAAACTAACAATATGTATGAAAATCAGAAATAGTTGTTATTGAAGAGAGCTTGTTATTGATGATCACATTAAGGTGCACAAATTTAAGTTGTACCATCATGTTTTCAATTTCCATGAACAATATGTATGAACTTCTACTTTTAATTTTTACAGATCATAGTTTGCTGCAAGCCCCATCCGGAGTTGCACAGAGCCCAAAGGTTCAAGTCCCAGATTGACAAGGTCAAACCATGCCCAAGACAAGAGTTTGTGAGGTCTAGTCTGATCTTGACCCACTTCCAGCCACAAATGCAACATATTTGTAGTGAAATCACACAGCTTATTCCTTTTTCCACGACGTGGTACAAAACTGTAAATGTAGATTGGTGTTATATGAAAATGTATTGATTGCAACCTATGTGACATATGAAATATCTATGCATGATTTTTTTATGCTGCTCTTCTGATTCAAGGTTCGACAGCTCGATATTGATATAAAAGAGCTTGCTGGTAAAATGATAAAACAAAGACTGGGTTGTGAATTCTAGAGTAGTTGAATTTAATAAAATATGGAGTGATTAAACTAAATCGATGTATTAGGAAAACATGAATTGATACCTGCCATCAACAGCAAACAAAAATGTCCAAAGCCAATCACACAGGCAAACAATGACAAAGCCGAAAAAGGTAGGTGCTATCCTTTCACTTCAAGAGGATCTCATAGCCCTTAGTGTAATTTTGCTAGTCTCTGTCTATCTATATTCTAGAGTTGAATGAAATTCCCACCTAAAATCTATCACTTCCCAACTTCTGCACTCTTACATAGTCTAGGTGAATTTGGATGCTCTACAGTAGAGTAAGCTGATACTGCACTACTAATCTGGTAAACATATCCCACTTTCTAAGTGAGCTTATAACATTCATGACAATCCACATTTTCAATGTTTCTTGGCTCACAATTTGGTATCAACTTGAACGGTTGAATCAACTTTTAGTTTTCTAGCCAAGGCACAACTTTCAGTGAACCCTCTCATTGAGCCTTGTACTCCGAGGCCAACCCATTCCAATGAGAAAAAGGCTTAAACAATCACTATGATCAATGTGACAGTAAGAATTAGGCATTGACCCGGTACCTAGCACCTAGGAGCCTATGTGGGTTTTTTTTTTAGCTGGAGGTTTTTTTTTAAGCTGGAGGTGGTGGAGATTTTGCTAAGGTTGAAGGAGGTAGAGGAGGTCGGCAGTGGAGGAGCCTAGGGAGGTAGAAGGATGTGGAGGCGGCAATGGAGGAAATCAGACTACAACCTAAGCTTTGCTGTTTGCACAATGGCCTATGCTCCCCTAGGCATTCCCATTACCTCGGCAGGTGACCTACGTACCACCTAGTCATAGGCAGGAGCATAGACCACTTTTTAAAACTATGACTATGATGAACCCACAAAACCTTAGGTAGTCCATCCAAATTTGCTCCTCACTAGAACTTAGATGGAAATTTCAGTAACAATGAAATATCTCCGAAGATGGTCAATGAAATATCTCCAAAGATGGTCTGTCACTAATTAGACAAGAAAAAGTATCAAACTTATTGTTAAATAATATCATGAGCCACCCTATTGATTAGATATTATATGAGCCACCATATATGTATGTGTAGTCACCATATATGTATGTATAGCCACCTCCTAATATGTGTAGTCATCCTATATGTATGTATAGCCGCCTCCTGGTGTGGGCTACTGATTGATGGGTTATATGGTATTTGTGTATACATAAACCTGTAAATCTGATCATCAATAACAAGCTCTCTTCAATAACAACTTAACATGGTATCAGAGCTAGTCTTACTGATCTAGAGAGATCTATTCTTCCAACATCTTGGACCGTCAAGGGGGTTCATCTCG
>NC_033794.1:89554100-89590621 GCF_001876935.1 Asparagus officinalis | reverse complement strand
CAAAACTCCAAACCCAAAATTTTAGTCGTCCATCATCTTAACTAAACTAGAAATTATCTGGCCAACATCCATATAAGTCTCTATCATCAATGCCACTATTGATCGCAGCCTCAGCTTCGTCCATTAAGCTCCAATCTCAGATCAGCCATCTTCGACCCTCAGCTTAGCTTTCCTTATCAGAGCAGATTCATGGACGTTGCTACTCAGTCTCCCTTCACAACGATGTGCTCCAATTCAACCACATCTCCCCAAGTCTCCTTTGATCGCTCCACTCCAGGCCCCGACGTTTGTAACTAATGAAGTCTCCTATGACCTTGATGCTCCTTATGCTCTCAGAGTCTCCTTCCTCGCTGACGAACTGAAGTTTCGTCGCCCCTGCTCAAAGACGCTGCTGCTCCATCTTCAGCACAAGTTATTTGAGGATATTATTGCATCCCCCACTCATTTACGACGCCTTTGCCTCGAGACTCCATGACTGTCATTGTTGCTAGTCGCTGCCTTCATGGACCCAGATCTAGATATCACTGCCGACACCATTGCTAGTTGGAGTTGCCTCTTTGACCGTTATCATTGTCATCTCCAACTACTAGCCATCAGAATTAGGTTGGCTCTGCTCTCGGTTCGCATCTCTGAATAACCTCCGACGCCTTTGACCTCCTTCTCCGAGCTCTCCCTCATTTCACTAGGGTTCGAGATCCCTTTTTTTGGAATCATGATCGAGTCTCCTTCTCGCCTCAGTCTAGTCCTTGATCTCAAACCAATCAGCTGTGTTCTCCTATAAGAAGAAAACCTCACACAAGTCCAACCTCGCCTAATGGTCAAGTTCTTTGTGAAGTTCCGAACCTCACCGTAATTGTTCACGAGATCAATCTCGCTTCAGCTCCGAAATGGTAAAGCGTCGGCCGCATTCTTTGCTCGCTACGCCTAGCCTTGAGGCTGCCTAGCATAGACACCAACTCTATGCACCACCACCACGACGCTATGCTGGTCACCCTTCGACCACACGCAAACGATAACCCCTCGTCCCTGACTGCGCCTCCTTCCTCCTGCTTGTCGTTCCGCTGTATCTCGATTCCCAACGCTGACTCAGTTGACTGCCCCACTTCTGAGGCCCGTTCTAAGACAATGACTTCTCAGCATTGCTCTCCAACTCACGATGAAGCCTTAACCATCACTGCTACTCCAAATCGCCTATGTCTCTAACAAACTCGCTCAATGCTCTGAGCTCGCCCCACCAGTCTCAACCGCAGTGTAGAGTTATCTTCTTCCTCGCACCTGAACTCTATCATGGAAACCAGTGACCATCTTAGCCTCAGTTCATGGCAAATTACAGACCCTCACACCCAAAATCACTCGGGTTCAACACTGGGCTTTGATCGGTCACCTAAATCATCCCCCTCTTTAAGAACATGAAGGAGTCAATCTCGTCTCAGAGAGCCTCTGTGATTCTTCTATTCAACCTCGCCTCATTTCTCATTCCTTCATCCACTCCTTTCCTAAATTCTTCTCATTAATTAAGGAAAATTGGTGGCTGCTACATAATTACCTTGTGGCTTTTAAACTTTGACCTGCGTGATCACCTTGATGTTCGCACTCGTACTTTACAGCTCGAGTCCATTTGTTTATTTGGGCATTCATCGCAAACCTCAGGGTCGGCCTTACGGTACTAAACAATGGGTCGTTGATGTTGCATCTGCTGTAATAGAGACTACTCCCGATGACTCCTCTATTGATACTTCCTCGTGATTAGTGGATTCATACCGTTCAACAGAATATGACCTATATTATGCGACCAATGGTTATTCATCGGTGGCCTTTCAAAACCCATTGTCGTCACATCCAGAATTTTGACTAAGACTCACGTCTCTTTCTTTTATGCGAGATATCTTCTACACGGCCTCAACATCAACTATTGAGATTTTCCTCACAACGAGCTTCTCCTCTTCACAGTCTCGACATCGACTCTCAATATCTTCTTCGTCGATGCACAAGGATTTCTGTCCCTCGTCGTTCAATCTTGTTACCACTACAAATTTCGCCATTGATGTATAAGGATTATTATCCTTGTTGTTCATCTCGTCGACATTAAGTTCTCCTCCATCGAGGCTCTTGGATTCCTATCCTACCCGATCGATCATATAGCCATTGGGTTTTTCTTATCGGTACTCCTAGATTACATCCTATAATATCGATTTCGTCATCACAGTTGAGTTGCAGTGGCTCCGCACTCTTTTGCGAGATCTTGATATCTTTGTTACTTCCCTTACCACTTTATACTGTGATAATCAGAGTGCCATCTTTATTTCCACAAATCCGATATTTCATGAGCATACCAAACACATTGAGGTGGATTGTCATGTGGTTCGACAGGAGCATGTTACTGGAAACATTACACTCTCATATGTTCCCTCTAAGAAACAAGTGACAGATTTATTTACCAAAGCTCAAACTATTTCTGCGGTTCGCTATTTCATGAGCCACCCTATACGTATGTGTAGCCACCCTATATGTATGTATAGACGCCTCCTAGTGTGTATAGCCACCCTATATGTATGTATAACCGCCTCCTAGTGTGAGCTACTGATTGATGAGTTGTTTGGTATGTATGTATATATAAACCTGTAAATCTGATCATCAATATCAAGTTCTCTTCAATAACAACTTAACACTTGTTATCTGCAGTGTATCAAGGATAATCCTAAAGGAGTATCAGTAACTTGGCAGAACCTAGACCAAGAAGGCATAGATAAACTTGGATAGACCAACAGAGGCAATAAGAAGCATATGAAGTAGTTAGTTAATTTGACTAAGGAGATGAACCTTAGTTGAAAGGAAGAAAATGATTCGTGCAGCCAGCCCAAAAAAATTGGAATAATGACTTTATTTTTATTGTTGGCACTCTGGCAGCACAAAAATTGAGTAGTCAATAACAATTCTCTCGCAGATAGAAGGCTAGGCTTTTAAGCGGGTGAATATAGTTTATAGAATAAGTTTTCTGGTGACAGCATGCGTCAAGGACCTAGAATTTTACTAACAATAGTCATGTCTTCACCGCAAAAACTGGGAGAATGGTTGTCACTGCAGAAAAAAAAGATATAAGTCCATGCAAGAACCATGCTCACGGTCACAGGACAGTGGTGTGAGGAACTAGGAGAATGGTTGTCACTGCATTGAGTTTCATTGTCAAGAAAGTGTCATCAGAAAATGTAGTTATGGGTGCTTAAAAATAGTTCTATCTTTGGATACTCATGCCCACATATTTACACAGAACTTTCAATGTGAAAAGCACTGTAAAATTATGTTAAGTGTAATGCAGCACCGATCCCCTCATCACAGTTCTATATTCCTCCAACCATAACTCCAACATCTCCCTTCACCTTCTTACTGATATGCATTATACAAATGAAGTAAAAATAACAAAATTCAAGAGCTCAATGATCATCAACCAAAGTCCAAATATCATAACAATGCTTACAAATTTACAACACCAAGCAACTGCAATGTTAGGGCCTTTCTCTACAGTGCAACTAAAGTCCTCCCTCTACGGGGCTAAAGTTTGACGCTTTGTCCCCCGAAATTGCTCATAAATCCAGTCATGTCCAATTTCACATCAAAAAAAAAACAAATTGAAATTCAAAGATACAACAAACTAAACTCAAATCTTACTCCACCAAAACCATAAAAGAAAAAAAGAACAAAAAGAAAAAAGAGAAATTACCATTCTGAGTGCTGCTGCTGCTGATCGAGTTGTCAACCTTAGATCCAGTAACACAACATCCAATCAACTTCCACCGACTCCAACACCGCTTCTCACCACTCCGATCCCTCTTCTTCTTCCTCCTCCTGCTCTTCTTCATCAGCGCCTCCACCTGAACATTCTCAGGCCCCAATCCCATCAATTCCACAACCCAAAACCTAAATCCGATTGAAGATCGATCGAGGAGAGAACATCGAAGGTGCAAACCCTAGAAAAAAGGGGAAGAGGATCGAGCAAAAACCTTGGCTCCTCGGGGTTTTTTTCCCCCTTCGCTTTTGGAGTGAGAATGATGAGAAAGGTGGAGAGCGGGCAGCTCGGGCAGGGGGGGCGAAGCGAAGGGAGGAGATTACGGGCAGCGCGGGCAGAGCTTAGTGGGGGAATTTTGGCAAAGAAACGAGGAGAAGTAACGGCTTTGACTGTCTCCGCCGCTAAAGCATATTCCACGCTTTCCCTTCTATAAATAAGTTGTGTTTTCTTTCTTACACCCTCCAAATGTATATTATTTTCGACAATACCCCTCGCACACGCGCATATCGCTAAGCTGTTCCTACAGTTTTTCACGTAGCCATTTTATATCCCTCTGCGTAAGAGAAAAGATAGGCTTTTGGTTGTGTCATTGTGTAAGTTACAATTTAAAAAAAGGTTAGGACATATCTTTAAGAAAATTCCTCAGAAACCTAAAATATGGGACCAACAGGGAGACATGTGAGGTGCCCCCCTCATATTGCATAATGAGCTGGTCATCATTAATGATGGTCACCTCATTATGCAATAGGAGGGGGGCACCTCACATGTCCCCTTGTTGGTCCCATATATTTGGATCCCTGTAGCAAAGCCATACCTTTAATTATATCTGTCGTTCCCATTTTTTCTTCACATCCGTGCCTATTAGGTTCTAGTAGCTCTCTTTGTAAACACACCCCCCCCCTCCCCCCAACCCTAACCCAACTCACTTATTGACTCCTCAATCCATCTGACTTTTCCAATTGTCTGTAATCCTCTACGTAAGCACATGTAGCTAAGAGCGTCAGCATGTGGGATAAAAAGTACGGCCTTTATCTTAAAGTTGAGTTGTGTCATACACGCGTCGTGTATAACTAGAAGAAAAGACTATTATAATAAAGTTAAAAATGGTTAAGAGCAAGCTAAAATATATAGAATTTATGAGCGAATATGCATATGAGGTAAAATTTTGATGACGAGAAAACCAAAAAAAAAACTCCTAATTCTTTAGGATAATAATTATAACTACACTATAATTTCTAGACTAATCATGTGGAAAAAAAATTGGAGGCCTTTTTTTCTTTTGAACTATCTACCATTAAAATATGTGAGTTATCAAGGCTCCTGACTTTTGCTCCAAATAAAGCAAATTTAGTTTAGTGATTATCGTCTAGTTATCACTACTCTATCTTTGAAAAGAGAAGAATATTTTAATGTTTCCTTCCCTTTTAGCTTCAAAATTAATGATATTAAGTAAGAGGGAAACTTCCACTCAATTACAAGAATGTCTTGATAAACTAATAGATGCCCTGACCTTAGAGGACAAATATACAGATAAGATATATTTTCGGGGTTTATAGGTAATAATTCTTTTTTTTAACGTTTTGCAGAAGCACCTAAAGTTCATTGTATTTAGGAAAACACCCTCTTTAGAAATGGACAGGCAGAGCATAATTTGTGAAGCATGTTCAAGATATTCAAAAGTTGGTATACTAACACTCATATGCACTCCGGAAGAGAGAGAGAGAGAATTGGATGAAAGTTTAACAACGAAGGGGGGGGGGGGGGTGGGGGGGACGTATAATTATGGAGTGAATATTGTGTATTTAATTATCCCTTATAATAAGGGATTTTGGTACACTCTGTAAGTAATTTTAGCGCAACAAAAAATATGCAATATAAAATTATCCACAGCACATGGTCATACGCATCTCATAACGAGATTTTTGAGATTAATTGCCTAATAGCCAGATTTTTAAGAAACTCCAACTGCTTGGCATGTATTAGTTTAACATTAATTGGAGAATGACCAATCAAAGACAAGAACCAAAGATTAGGCTAAAAATAATGAACGCATCATTAAGCACGATAGAGGCAAAGCGGGCTTGAGAGGACAGAAAATGTTCTGTGTGTTGGTTTGGATACTCAACCGAAACATTTTCCAAGAAGGGAAAAAAGGATGGATTTGACAAAATTCTGTCACTTTATTTATCTACCTGGAGATGATAGAAAATGCTCATTCAAGAAGTACGAACATTATCTCTATTTTTATCTTGAAATCATTAATGTCTTGAAAATCATTATTGTGAAAGACACTATTACGATGATCGGCGTCCTATACTACGTGGCCAATTCGCATCCTTTGAATTGAAATAAACAGTAAAGATTTGTGTAATTGGATCCTCTCAAATCATTGCCTAACTAGGAAGGATCTAGATCCCTAAGAACATCCCACTTGCGAGCCAAATGTTCAAGTTGAGATTGTTGAATCTCAACTTTATACTGAAGCATTGTTAAATAACTGAGATTCAACCACATCAAATAATATATCAAAACATCTGTTCGAGGAGATACCCTATTTTAAATATCCTCAAGATTGTGTTTGGCAATCACTCCAAAGTTGAGACATCCAACACAATTTTAGCCTAACTAGATTGGAAATAAATCAGAAAAAATAGTCCAGTTCAAGGGCCCCTTGTGGTCTTAGGAAAGCTTACCTAATACTGATCTATTTTTTTTATAAACACTACCTTCTCCAAAATGAAACTAGAATCAAGTCTGGCCCGATTTTGAGTGGTTGCCAAACAAAGGCTAGGGTTAGCCAATAAGATATGTGTGGAGGGTAAGATTTAAGCAATGTAACGTTAAGTCTTGCAATTGGGGGCAACTTATAACACCAAATTTTTGTGCGTCAATATTGGCTGATGAACGAAGTGTTAGAAAAGATTTGAGGAAAATAATTATTAAAATTGCAAAATAGACCGTTTTGCTAAATAATTAGCAAAATAGACCGTTTTGCTAAATAATTAGCAAAATAGACCTCTTTTTGGCTAACAGGCCAAAAAGAGGTCTATTTTGCAAAACAGCTCAGAAAACATACGGGACTAGTAGTCCCGTATGTTTTAATCACGGATTAGTAAAAATTTCTACTCATAAAACATACGGGACTACTAGTCCCGTATGTTTTCTGAGTCACTAATCCGTGATTAGTTGGCTCTAAACATACGGGACTAGTAATCCCATATGTTTTCCGAGCCTTGTTTTTCAAAATCGACCTCTTTTTTTAAAAGAGGTCTATTTTGCTAATTATTTTTCAAAGTGGTCTATTTCGCTATACATTTCATAAAAATAATCTATTTTGCAAATTTTCCCAATCAAGAATCAAAAAAGCTCGTGCAGAGTGCGCGAGAAGTAAAGGTCATTTTAGTTTTTGGCTATGCTTACGCGATAGGGATAAGGAAGCATCAATATCTATTGTGATAGTTGTCCACATCAATCTTAAGCCTATGAAATTTTTATTTTCACTTTCAAAGAATTAAGTTGTGACTGAAATGATAGAGAGCATTATATTAAAATCCATTAATACTATAGGGGGGGGGGGGGGGGGGGGATAAATACTTGTTTTATTAAGTGACTCGTTATGTTCGCGCGTTCCCTTTGTCCCCGTTTTTTTGTTTAATATTCTTTTGGTGATTGAAAAGTCTGAGCACAGGTGGAGGGAGTTTGAAAAAAACATCATTTTCTGATTGATTGGTTTCCTAACTAAAGGATACTTTCATTATCCTACTATTTTTTTTTCAAGTTTTAACATTTTTTTTATTGATGATGATCTAATTCTTTGACTTTTAGAATCGGCTTCGAATTTGCTTTTTTTAAATGTCGTTTTCTAATTTGCTTTTTAAACGCTAGGACAACAAACTACTGAAAACAGTTTTAGATTTTCAAATAAAATTTTGTTGGGACAAGCCCATTATTTAATTACATGGGCTAAGGTAATTGAGTACTTGGAAGATGCTGCAAGCCCTTTAACAAAAGGCCCAAGCTTCAAAGGCTTATTAAATCTTTTGTGAAGCAAATTTCTTTCCAGGGAAATATCAATCTTATCATTACGTTTGTCTAAAAATATGTTTGCATATAATCTTCATACACATGTGTTTATCAGTTTCTCTATATAACTTCAAATGTATCAACATCCTATGTTAGTAATTAACATGTGATGTGCAATTTACAATGCAAATTTATATCGGAACGTATTAGTGAAAAATTTGTTGAATTTAACAATTTTCTGAATTCCGACAAGAGATATTTGGTAATAAAAGACATATAGTAGTCAATGAGATTTTCTTATCGAGATACAATATTGGAAGCATTTGCATTTAGGGTGTGTTTGTTTATATACAAGTGAAAGATGAAAGTGAGAAAATGACTTTCTTTTAACATTTTATGTGTTTGTTTGCATGCAAGTGGTAATGAAAGTGAAATACAATAAAGTTACCACATAGGATTTAATGCAATTTTGACTTTCCCTAAAAAATTAGTGAAGTCACATGAAAGTGATAAAAGTAGCAATCAATTTTAATTAAATGAATTTAATTATATTTACTAATTGATCAAAATTTGTCACGTCATCTTCACATTGCACTTTTAACAATAAATTTATTTTTTAAAACAAACAATGTATTTCACTTACATGCTGATGTGGATGTGAAAATTATTTATATAAAAAAGTAACTTACACAATTTCAATTCACTTTCAAACAGCCAAACACCCCCTTACAGAAAGCACAGTTTTTATTTTTTTGGTAAAAACAAAATGAAATTCCCTAACATAGTTTTAATAAGACTAAATATCAGACAAACTCCTTAACTTTGGATGATAATCAGATAACCCCATAACTTTAAAAATATTGAAAAAAGTTATAAGTTTAGGGATTATAAGAAAACATTTTTTAACTTTGAGATTTTATCAGGAAATCCTCCTAAAAGTGATAGCAGCAGGTGGATTTTCTAATAAAAATTTAAAAGTTAAAGGCAATTCTCTAGTAAAACTTTAAAGTTAAAGGAGATTTTTCTAATAATCTCTAAATTTAAAGAAATTTTCTAATATTTAGAAAGTTATGGGGAGTTATCTATTTATTGTTTAAAGTTAAGGTTTTTCTTTACTTTTCTTCTTCGAAGAAATTTTTAAAAAAGATCCAATCCATATTTTTTTTCAAAAATCGACACAATCCCATTTTTATTACACAAATCGACCCAATTTCTGGCCACGTCCGTGGCCAAAAACTGGGTCATTTTTAAAAAAATCAAGTTCCTAATTAGTCGGGGTTGTCAACCCTGACTAATTAGGGTCACCCTTTGTCGCCCTTAGAGGCTCTACGCGATTACCAGAGCTAAATAAGCCAGTGTTGCGAAACCCGACTATCTTGGTCGGGGTTCCCAACCCCGACCATTTTGAGACGACCAATTAGAGACACATGCGATGCCCCCACAAAATGGTTGCGGTTCTCAACCCCGACCATTTGGCAGAGACTCTCCTCGCTCAAAAAGAGGGAATCAGCTAAGTCACCAAATAGTCGGGGTTCCCAATCTTGACTATTTTGTGGTGAGTCCCGCCCGCTTATATATACCAACCAAATCCATTTTTTCCTCAATGTGTCGATTTTTCCTCCCTCTCTAACTCCGGCCTTTCCCATTCATCCGCCTACCCGGTTCTCCCAACCTTATTTTGTGGCCGAGATTCATTGAGGAAGTTTGCTTAAGTATCTCTAGGGTAATTTCTCGTCCTTCTCTCCTCTTTTAGCATGTTAAAATCTAGAGGTTTTCTCTTTTCTTCAACATTCAAATGTAGGGTTTTCATCAAAATCTAATTTCTAGGGTTTAAAATTTAATATCAATCACTATCTTTGTGGTGGTTTGAATGCTTTGTGTGTTAATTGCTTTAGTTGAAATTAAAATTTTAGGGCATAAAATACTCATTTCTAGGGTTTAGAGTTTTCATTTTGGAGTTTAGGATTTTTGATCAAAATTATAGTTATATGATTATAAGATTATTTGCATCTAGGGTTTTTCTCTCATATTCAATGACCTGATAAAACTTTTTAAATTTTTTTCATTTAAATGATATAATCTTATTTTTTATTGGTTGAATAATATGATTTTTATTGCTTGCTCTTACGGTGAGAAAATTAATATGGAATGAATAATATGCTAATGTACGTCGGAGGGGTAACGATGCCGTTAATGATCTTGGAATAAAATAGTTACTATGACTTGATTAAGGAATTACACCGAGTTATGGAAATTTATCCACGAGAGTACCGACTAAAAAGAATATGCAATTTGCCCATAACTTTTATAGAACGCCCGTAGTTGAGATTTCAAACGATCATCATATGAGTATTATATTTAATTTGAGCAAGTCGCAACCAAGGGTAGAATTGTTTATTGAAAAGTTTCTATATAGTACGTGCCAAATGTTCAAACCTCTAGGAGAATACTTATGCATGTTAGATTTGGTAGTTAAGTATGACGATTTTCTTTCTTCTTCGAGTGAAATAGAGCGGTTTCAATTTCAATATCTAAGTGCACCTTCATTTGGGGGAACATCAAATATTTTGAACAATGAAGTCCCTTATGAAAATATGAGGCCGTTAAGAGGGGTAGAGATTGAAGAGGATGAAAGAAGCAATGATTCTGAAGGTGAAGAACATGAAAATGCACCAATTGATAGCATGCAATTTGTGATTGAAGATGTTAAAAAGAATCTGGAATGGCCTGATGAGGCTTATGTTAATAATGAATATGTTGAGTATGAAGAGCCACCTCCCGATGAGTTTGAAGATGATGAGTGGATTCGTTCTTCCACATAACAAGATATGTGCATCGGCCAAAGTTCAATCGGTAGAAGAGATGAGGATTTCACTTCTAAAGTTGGAGATTTATTCGAGATTAAGGACCAATTAGTTGATGTTATTCGTGATTACTCTATTAAAAAGAATGTCAAATTCAAACCAGTTAAAAACAATCACACAAGTTATGATGCAATTTATTTTATGAATACACAAAGAAAAGGTCAGGCCAAGGGAAATGAAGCCGATTAAGCGTGTCATTGGAAGTTATATGCATTTGCCAGAAAGAAACATAATGGGCATTCTAGGATCATATAATACTATGGTGTTCATACGTGTAGCAATTTGATTTTAAAGCAAGATCATAGTGGTGGATCTGCCTCTTACATAACACTGTTGATTATGCCAAAATTAAAGAAGAAGCTTGAACTAACTCCCAGTAATATAATTGATAGAGTGCTAGATACGAAGTTTATTGAAATATCATATAGTAAAGCATGGAATGCAAGGAGAATTGCGATGAAAAAATATTTAGTGATTGGGAGAAGTCTGATGTGACACTTCCTTAATATCTTGATGCAATTAAAATAAGCAATTCTTGATCTGAATACAAACATATAACCGAAGAGATCAATCTGGGAGTTCATCAATTCACCTCTGTATTTTGGGTATTTGGTTCTTCGATCGAGGGATTTAAATTTTGTCGGTCGGTTCTTAGCATTGATGGCACACACTTATATAATAAATATAAAGGTGTATTGCTTGTTGCTACATGAGTAGATGCAGATGGTGTCTTATTTCATTTGGCTTTCGCCGTTGTGGAGGTTGAGAACAGTAAAAATTAGGAGTGGTTTTTTCATGTATTCAATTATATATTCTTAATATGTTACCTCCTAGGAAAATTACTTTTACATCTGTAAGGATGAAAGGTTTTCCTAAAGCATTATACATGAGATTTGACTCTCATCACTATCATCGCTATTGCTTAAGACATATTAGAGATAATTTTAAAAAGATACATGGTCAGATACATTTACAAAACCTTCTTTAGCAAGTGGACTGTACACCCGAAACATGTGTGTATGATCGGATTTGGGATCAAATCAAGGCAACATCTTAAGCTACGCATGACTGGATTGAGAGTAGTTTGGGAAGTGAATACGTTGACCGGTGGGCACTAAGTAGAAGTGGAGGGAATCGGTTTTGCATGATGACAACTAATTATTCTAAAATCTTCAACGGTGTACTTAAGGGAGCTCGAGCAATGCCCATACATGCGTTGATTGTGAGGATATTTTATAGACTCAATCACTATTTTTCAAGTAGCGAGAGGATGGAGCAAAGTGGGTGACGTTATTGACACCAAAAAATGAAGAGATTGTAGGGTCTCGTGTCGTGCAGGCGAGATCAATAAAGACTGTTAGATTTGCTATAGATGAATGGTAGGCTACAGACAAACACGGTCATAATTACAATGTCAATTTACGAGGGACACAATGCGCATGCACTTGCAGCATACCACAACTGTAAAAATTGCCATGTTCGCATGTTATAGCAATTTCGTCCAAGTAATTTAGGGGTGAAAATACTTCATATTATACGTATGCTTCTGAGTGGTGTCAATCAAGCCACTATAAAGATTCATACAAGTCATGTTTCCATCCCATTGTAGATAGTCGTTACTGGCCACCCTATAACAGGCCGCATGTGTTACCTCATGAATATAAGAGACAAGCCGGACGGTCGCGATCAGTACACCTAAAAAGTACGACAAATGAAGGACATGAAGGAGCTCCAAAGAAAAATAGGTGTGGATATTACAAACAACTGGGTCATAATAGATCTCATTGTCCTACCAATCCAAATAGATAGTAATTAATGAGTATAATTTATTTAATTTATAATTTTATTCTATTTCATTTGTAAGTCAATGCGTACTCTCAAATTCTGTAATTTACTTCTAATTCAATTTATCATATGTCATAATACTGACACATTTTAGTTTTATATATGCAGATATTTATAGTATGCAGGCGGGACCATTGACATATGGGGTCCTATATGACCAAGATCGGCACCGATCCGTGAAGATAGACTCGGAGGAGATAAATTATATTTTTATTATTTTCAATCATTTTAAAATTTTAATGTTATTACTATTACTAATCATTTAAATTGTTTAATATATGCAGGCCCTAAGTACTACTATTGTTGATCATACTCGTGCACATTCGAGTTGGGATTTGATGGATCTACATGTTCAATATTATGTTCGTTAAGTAGGCTTTTTTGAATGTTCACAAATAAAATGGGTAAGACTCGATTGACCTCTCTTGACGGTATTGATTGAACGATAGAGGCCGGAGATAAGTACATTCCACATGCGTCAAGGAGAGTCAACTATTACTCTGTAGAATGTAGGGTTTTTTACTTGGCCTCAAAGTGGATGGAGATGCTGTTATGGGTATCTATGACTTCAACTAGATAGGAGTGTGTAAAGATTGCTGGGTCAAGCTCCTAATATGAAAGGTGGTAAGATCAAGCTCGAGTGGTTATGAAATAATTATATGAATGTACCGATTGATGCAACTGATAAGATCGTCAAGAGCTATGCTCATACGTATATGAATGTACCAGATTCAACTAAGGATTCGATGCATGTTAGATGGTTGCCACTTCTTGAGGATCTTGAGGAGTGTGGAGAATTATCTTGGAGGAGTGCAGTGTTAGTTTGTCTCTATAGGGAGATGACAAAAGTGGCATTTGTACGAAATAAAGAATTCAAATGTTGCCTCACTTTGTTGCAAATATGGTCATGGGAGCGATGGAATTTGGGAATACCAGATTTGAGGGGGACCTAGGTTCTCGATGGCCAGATTCCGTTAGGATGCAAGTATATTAGTTTGTAATTGTAGGTGTCTAAAAATGCCTATAGGTGTCCGAACATAACTCGAGACAAAGAGAAGATAATGAATGTCATCATTCGAGTCAAATGGGATCATCCAAAGCTATAAAGAAGCTAACGAGCGCACAAAGCAAGTCAGTGAGGCGTACAAGTCGACTAGATGATAAGATACGTAAAACGGCAAAAAAATACAAGTCCGGAAGGCCAAAAAATGGCTAAGTCCCGAACTGTCTCGTGACCGCGCGGGGCACCATATGGTGTCCCGCACCCATTTGGTGTCCCGCGCCCACGCGGGACACCAATTGGTGTCACGTGCTCGCGCAGGACACCAGGACCTGCCCCGCACCCAACTGCCCAAAAACGCGTATTTTGGTGGTTTCTTCAGGATTTCTTCATTTCTAAGCTTCCTAACTTACTTGATATCATATTTAAGAGTGGTTAGGCCATTGTCAACTGAATATATGGCTAAATCATTCATTTTTATCCAAATACCCTGCATCCGAAGCCCTACAAATACGAGCCTAGGGTATTCTTGCAGAGGGGGCGAATTTTAATCAAAGAAGGTGAGGTGCTGCTGGTTTTGTGAGTTCATTCCATAAAATTTCAGAGAGAGCTAACCGTTCTTGGCGAATCCGGACATAAAGAAGGAGCAATTTGAAGGATCTTAAGCCCCATCCACCCTTTCCTTGAGATCAGACTTGGACTTGATCTCGAGAAGAGTCATAATGTCGCTTGGTCAAGATTATCACTTCTGTTCTTGTTTCTGTAGGCGTCTAAAAATGCCTATAGGTGTCCGTACACATCTCGAGACGAAGAGAAGACAACGAACGTCGTTATCCGAGTCTAAGAGGATTATCTGTCATCGACAAGTGCATGAAGCGAAACGACGAACCAAGTGGCCCACGCGTGTCAATCAGCTCGCACGCGTCGGTCAACACGCGCGCGTCATTCAGCTCGCACGCGTCAGTCAACACGCGTGCGTCAATCAGCTCGCGTGCGTCGGTCAACACGCGCGCATCAATCAGTTCGTACGTATCGATCAACATACGTACGTCAACCAACGCGCGTCGATCAACACGCGCATATCAATCAGTTCATGCGCATTGATCAAAACACGCACGTCAACCAACGCGCGTTCGACGATCAGTCCCTAAACGAAACGTGCAAGTCAACAAGACGATCAAATATGCGAAACGGAGAAAGATAACAAGTCCCGAAACCAAAGTGCCAAAAAAGAGAAGGAATTTGGCAGAGGTGACGGACCCGCGCTGACGCGGAACGAAACAGACCAACCCGCGCAAGCGCGGGTCAGACGAAACTGACCGCGCAAGCGCGGGTCGGATAATTCCGACCCGCGCAAGCGTGGGTCCGATCATCTGACCCGCGGAAGCGCGGGTCCGATTATCTGACCCCCGCAAGCGCGGGTCGGATTTTCCTGTCGCGCTGTTTTGACCCCCAGACGCGTTTTGGTGGTTTTAAAGCTGTTTTTTGCAGAGTTTATCGCTTCCAGGGGTTCCTAACTGACTTGATCTCATCCCCAAATGTGATTAGGCTATTGTAAACTGAAGATAGAGTCAAATCACTTGTTCTCATCCAAATAACCGCATCCGAGGTCTATAAATATGAGCCAAAGGCCTCCATTTTAAAAGGCTAGGATTAATTATCAAGAGGAGGAGGTGTTGCCGGATTGAGGAGTCAAAGGAGCACGAATTTTAGCGAGGGTTGACAGATCTTGGCGAGTTCTTCGGCATAAAGAAGGAGAGTTCGAGAGATCCGACGCCCGTTTCCCCTATTTCCTTGAGATCAGGCTTGGTCTTAATCTTGAAAAGAGCTACTGATTTTGTTTGGTCGATCTCAGCGCTTCAAATCAAATACTTCCTCGGTGAAGGTGAAGCTCTGCCGAATTTTCCATCAACCGGATCCAGATCAAAGACGGTCCACGGATAAACCCCGGCACAGGCAAAGATCCTGTAGGATGTGAAATAGATACACTAGAACACTAGAGGGCGGGGGGGTGTGAATAGTATTCTTTTAAAATTATTGCAAAGTAGATAATAAATTGCAAAGAAAAATGGCAATCTCAAAATTTTGCAAACACAAACACAAGGATTTTATACTGGTTCCACCAATCCGGTGTACACCCAGTCCCCAAGCAAATCCCGCTTGAGAGTTTCCACTATGATTTTGAATAAACTTACAAAATCAAATGCAAACCTGACCAATTTGCAAGTCCCTGCAAATTGCAACACCAATTGACAAACTCCTTGCCAATTTGAACCCCAATCTCTAAGCCAAGAGATTAACAGCTTCAGTTGTTGATAATGATACTGAATTTTGTTTCTTACTAAACCAAGATACAAGTGAATGTCCTAAGAAATGACATGTTCCACTTGTACTTTTTCTATCAGATTTACATCCGGCAAAATCAGCATCACTATATGATATTAAATCAAAAGAACTATGTTTTGGATAAAATAAACCATAATTTGTAGTATCTTTAATATATCTAAATATTCTTTTTACTGCTTTAAGATGTGAAACTTTAGGATTTGATTGAAATCTTGCACATAAACATACACTAAACATAATATCAGGTCTACTAGCAGTAATGTAAAGAAGTGATCCAATCATACCTCGATAGAGCTTTTGATCAACATTCTTACCATTTTCATCTTTGTCAAGAGATGTTGTAGTGCTCATAGGTGTTGGTTTGCTTGTTGAATTTTCCAATCCGAATCTTTTAAGTAAATCTTTTGCGTACTTGCTTTGATTGATGAAAATTCCTTCTTTCAATTGTTTAATTTGAAGTCCAAGAAAGAAATTTAGTTCACCCATGTGACTCATTTCAAATTCATCCTGCATATTCTTAGCAAATTCTTGACAAAGATTATTGTTAGTAGAACCAAAAATAATATCATCTACATATATTTGAATTAGTAAAATATCTTTATTTATTTTCTTAATAAACAATGTTGAATCAACTTTTCCAATATCAAAACCTGAAGTTAAAAGAAATTTCTTTAATCTATCATACCATGCACGAGGTGCTTGTTTAAGACCATATAATGCTTTCTTAAGTTTAAAAACATGATTTGGAAAACTTTCATGTTCAAAACCTGGAGGTTGTTCTACAAAAACTTCTTCATTTATAAAACCATTTAAAAAAGCACTTTTAACATCCATTTGAAATAATTTAAAATTCATAAAACATGCAAATGCAAGTAAAATCCTAATTGATTCTAATCGTGCAACTGGTGCATAAGTTTCATCATAATCAATTCCTTCTTCTTGATTATAACCTTGAGCAACTAATCTAGCTTTGTTTCTAACAACTTGACCAAATTCATCTAATTTGTTTCTAAAAATCCATTTTGTTCCAATAATGGATTTATTTTGAGGTCTAGGTATAAGATCCCAAACATTATTTCTAGTAAATTGATTAAGTTCATCTTGCATAGCTATTATCCATGAATCATCAAGAAGTGCTTCTTTTATATTTTTAGGTTCAATAGTTGAAATAAAAGCATTATGAGCAATCAAATTAAAATGTGATCTAGTAGTTACTTTGTCAGATATATTTCCTATAACTAAATCATGTGGATGATTTTTAACTTCTACAAAATCTTTAGGTAAATCATTTTGTAGATTATCATCTTTTGTAATATCTATCATAGGAGTATCTTGTATGGTATCAATTACATCATCATCATTATTTAGTATAATAGGTGTTTTTGAAAAATTTTCATCAAAAGAAACATGTAAAGATTCTTCAATAACTTGTGTTCTTTTGTTGTAAATTCTATATGCTTTACTGTGATTAGAATATCCAACAAAAATTCCTTCATCGGATTTTGAATCAAATTTATCTAAGTTATCCTTTGTATTTAAGATAAAACATTTACAACCAAAAACTTTAAAGTAAGATACTTTAGGAATTTTGTTATAAAATAATTCATAAGAGGTTTTCTTTAAAATAGGTCGTAATAAAACTCTATTTAATACATAACAAGCTGTTGATACAGCTTCTGCCCAAAAATATTTAGGTAAATTACTATCACATAACATGGTTCTAGCACATTCTTGTAAGGTTCTATTTTTCCTTTCTACAACTCCATTTTGTGGAGCAGCTCGAGGAAAAGAGAATGTGTGTGATATACCATGTTGATCACAATAATTTGCAAATAATTCATTTTCAAATTCACCTCCATGGTCACTACGTATAGAGATAATAGAAGTTGATTTTTGATTTTGAATTCTTTTGCAAAATATAGAAAACTCATTAAAAGCATCATTTTTATGTTTAAGAAAAATTACCCATGTGAATCTAGAATAATCATCAACAAGAACAAATGCATATCTACTTCCATTTAAAGATGCTACTCTAGATGGACCAAAAAGATCTATATGAATTAATTCTAATGGTCTATTTGTAGATATTACATTTTTAGATTTGAAAGAAGATTTGTGCATTTTTCCTTGTTGACATGCATCACAAAAATTATTTTTAAAGGACATCTTAGGCAAACCATTTACAGAATCATTTTTAGAAATCTTAGACATATGTTTAAAGTTAACATGTCCAAAACGTTTATGCCATAAAATAGAATCATTAGATGATGCAATAAGACAATGTTCATTTGAAATATTATTCATAGATAACACATATATGTTATTTTTTCTATAACCTTTAAAAATAATGGTTATTAAATCAATATCATAAATTAAGCATGATTCTTTTTCAAAAACAATTTTATAACCTTTATCACAAAGTTGACTAATACTTAGTAAATTATGTTTAAGACCATTAACTAATAAAACATTATCAATGATAGGTTTGTTTGGATTACCGACGGATCCAATACCGATGACTTTTCCTTTGTTGTTATCTCCAAAAGTAACGGTACCTCCATCATTGTTTTGAAAAGATGACAACAATTGAATGTTTCCAGTCATATGTTTGGAGCAACCACTGTTCAAAATCCACCTATCTTTCTTGGGTACCTGAAATAATAAACATTTACATTTTGGTACCCATACTATGTTGGGTCCTTTAAATTAGCCTTTAGGAAACCAAACCCATGAAGAGTTTGATTTGCCTAAATAGTTAGGTGATAAATAAATATTTTTAATAAAATCAGAAATATAAAAATTCTTATGTAAAGAAGATAATTCTTTTGGAACCCAAATAGAAAAGAATTTTGATTTCTTTTTATACAAATTTTCATATTTATAATCATGCAAATCACAAGAAGGTTTTACAAATATTGTATTCTTTGATTTGTTTTTATTAATTTGAAAACCTAATCCTTTTGTCTTTTGTGATTCTTTTTGAAAAGAAAGAATATTATTAAGATTTTCTTTTCCTTTATTAAATTTGCTTACATTTAAACATATATCTTCATATCTTGATTTAAAAGAAGAAATATCTTTATCTAAACTATTAATTCGAATATTTAACTTATTACATTCTGATTTTAAATATTTATTTTCATTAGATAAATTATCATTTTCTTTTAGTAAAGAAAAATTTTCTTCTTTTAATTCAACTAATTGAGAATTAGTAAAAGTAGAGGAATTTAAATCGGAAATTTCTTCAAGTAATCTTTTATTTTCACCTTTAAGAAAATTATGTGAAGTTTTTAATCTTACAAAAGTTTTATATAATTCATTAAAAGCATCTAAAAGTTCTTCATTTTCACTTACATCATCTTGTGCCATGAAACACATGTGAGCACTTTCCTTTTCTTCAATTTCTTCATCTGAGGATGATTCATCACTATCATCCCAAGTGACCGCCATTGCTTTCCTCTTCTTGTTATTTTGAATATTGTTGAAGTTGTTGAAATAACTTGATTTTTGTTTATTCTTCAACATTGGACAATCTTTCTTCATATGCCCTGGTTTATTACACTTAAAACAAAGAGGGTTAGTTGAATTTGAATTCTTAAATTTAAAATTACCTCTTTTGATGAATTTTCGAAATTTTCGTGCAAACATGCCCATTTCTTCATCATTATCATCTGAATCTTCTTTATCTGAAGTAGTATTAAATGCAAGAACTTTCTTGTTCTTAGATTCTTCATCATTCTTCCTATCTTCAAGTTGTACTTCATATGCCATAAGATTACCAATAAGATTTTCAACCGTAAGAGTTGACAAATCATTGGCTTCTTCAATAGCGGTAACTTTCTTTTCCCATTGTGGAGTAAGTGAACGAAGTATCTTTCTTACCATCTCCACTTGAGTATATGTTTTTCCAAGACCAATAAGAGAATTTGTGATGTCGGTGAATCTTGTGAACATTTCTCCAATAGTCTCATTTTCCTTCATCTTGAATAATTCAAATCTGTGCACAAGAACAGAAATTTTAGACTCTTTAACTTTAGTAGTACCTTCATGAGTTACCTCGAGTGTGTGCCAAATATCATATGCGGATGTGGCCGTTGACACCCTATTGAACTCATTCTTGTCAAGTGCACAAAATAAGGCATTCATTGCTTTAGAATCCAAATTCGCATTGTTCCTTTGAGATGTAGTCCATTCCGCGAAAGGAGTTGTTGGTTTCTCATATTTTGTTTCAACGACGTTCCAAAGTTCGTAGCCAAGAGATTGGAGATAGATCTTCATCCTACACTTCCAGTAGTTGTAGTTCGTGCCATCGAACATTGGAGGACGATTTGTAGAGTGACCTTCCTTGAATTGTGATGTATTTGACAATGCCATCTTTCACCTTGCTCTGATACCAAATGTAGGATCTGAAATAGATACACTTGAACACTAGAGGGGGGGTGAATAGTGTTCTTTTAAAATTATTGCAAAGTAGATAATAAATTGCAAAGAAAAAAATGGCAATCTCAGAAATTTGCAAACACAAACACAAGGATTTTATACTGGTTCCACCAAACTGGTGTACATCCAGTCCCCAAGCAAATCCCGCTTGAGAGTTTTCACTATGATTTTGAATAAACTTACAAAATCAAATGCAAACCTGACCAATTTGCAAGTTCCTGCAAATTGCAACACCAATTGACAAACTCCTTGTCAATTTGAACACCAATCTCTAACCCAAGAGACTAACCCTCTCACAACCGAGAGAAAACTTGTTGAAGAAGAACACAATGATCCTATAAGCCTTGAATGTGTAATAATGTGCAGCAGTGGCTTAGGATTCTTTTAATCTTTGTAAAATTGCCTAATTGATTTGTTTTTGATGAAAGTATATAGGCAATTTCAGAAACTCTTCTTTTTCAGAAAATCAGAATGTTTTTCACTTAGGAAATTGCTCAAGAATCAAAGCTTATGGGTATGTATATTTCTCCAATTTTTCTGAACAAATAACCTATATATACCCCTTGAAAAGACAAGTTTTTAAAGTTTGAAAACGTTTAAAAACGGCCAAAAACTGTCAGATATTCAAATTCTGAAAACTGAAAAACTGTCTCTTGTAGTCGACTACTGTAGTCATTAGTCGACTACACTGAGTTCAGACAGACTCTGTGTTTTCGGAAAATGTTCTCAGTAGTCGACTATAATGATAATTAGTCGACTACACTGAGTTCAGACAGAAACTTGAAAATTTATATTTTTCTTCAGTAGTCGACTACTGTAGTCATTAGTCGACTACACTGTAAAAAGACAGAAACTTATGTTTCTGTCAAACATCTCAGTAGTCGACTATAATCTCTATTAGTCGACTATACTGTAAAAAGACAGAAACTTGTATTTGAGTTATATACATGAGTAATCGACTACTATCCTAATTAGTCGACTATTAAGATCAAAAATTCAGAAATAATGAGTTTTTATAATTAAGTTTTAACTATTATTCTAATGGTTAACATAGGGGATTTCTATAGTTAACCAACACACTAAGCCTGTGTTAGTGTATTCTAAAAATGTGTGTGTGTGCGTGTGTGTGATCAAGGCTTGTACATGTATTTGAGTTTTATACATGAGTAGTCGACTACTATTCTAATTAGTCGACTACTAAGGTCAAAAATTCAGTAAAAAAGAGTTTTTATAATTAAGTTTTAACTACTATTCTAATGGTTAACATAGGGGATTTCTATAGTTAACCAACACACTAAGCCTGTGTTAGTGTATTCTAAAAATGTGTGTGTGTGCGTGTGTGTGATCAAGGCTTGTACAAAAATTCTAAGTAAAGAAAAATCAAATTACATTATCTTTTGTTCTTCATTTTCTTCACTTCAAAATGCCTTGATATCCACTTGCACTTGTACATATTCTAATATTGAAATCTGCATATGAAAGTTAGTGCACACACAATATAGATTGTTATCATCAAAACACTATCATGGAGATATGATAGTCAACAGATCTCACGCAAGCAGAAGACCGATAAACGATCTCTGCGTTTGTTTGACGAGAACTGTATTTTTTCATTTTTATTGTGTAAAAGTCTTATAAAAAGACTATCCTTTTGTTTTCATTGTAACGACCGAAATTGTAATGAATACCGTAATGAATACAACAATTTTCGACGCAAACAAACTGGCGACCACAGTAGGAGCCAACGGTCTCGTTGCCGAGGCCGTCGTGTCGCAACCGATGATTAAGATCCCGGTTGAAGAGGTGATCGAATACGAGTTCGGCCAATAGAAGTACGAAAAATACCTCTCGTCCTCCTCCTCCAGATCCTCCGCTTCTCGCAAGTACAGGAAGATCAACGCCCCCGTTGCTACGGTAGCTGAACCTTGCAACGCCCTTCCAGCCTCTAACGAGTCTGGATCTGCAGATCTGAATTCCTCCTCAATCAAGGAGTTGAGTACAGAAGGCGCGCACACTTTATCGAAGAGGGCACGTAAAAGGTGACATCAACGCCTTGCACGTCAGCTTGCTAGGGCTTTGGAGTCAATTGACGGGATCCGTTACGAGGCGGATTTGAAAATTAGGCAATGCCAAGCACCCCAACAGCGGACAAATGGCCTCTCCTCCAAATCATCAACAAGTGAATGGGTACAAATCAAAAAAACCCGTTCAACTCTCGAGGAGCGGATCAAAAAGTGCCGCGCACTGCTTGCGCACGCGCGAATTCTTGCGCAAGAGGCCAAAAGGTTGCAGAGGGAAGAAGTGGAAAAGAAGCCACAGAAACTGCACAAAGTTTGGAGGCCAAAATCCAAGACGGCGACCGAAAAGATCGAGAAAAGCGGGTCACTCAAATCCGACCCTCTAAATCGCGAGTCACTTGGATCCGACCCTCCACTTCACCTCCCAAGCGCGGGTCACTTCAATCCGACCCGCCAATTCGCAGGTCACTCGGATCCCCCCCGCCAATTCGCAGGTCATTCGAATCCGACCCTCCTAATCGCAGGTCACTTGGATCCGACCCTTCAAATCGCAGGTCACTTGGATCCGACCCTCCACTTTGTGGGTCAGTTAAATCCGACCCTCCACTTTGCGGGTCATCCAAAGCCGACCCTCCAACCCGCAGGTCGCCCAAGTCTGACCCGCGCCAGGGTAATAACAAAAGACGTTATGCACATGTTTCGTCCATCCCTTTGAGTTTCGCACCTCCGACGGAGCACCGTGACAGCGCAGATTTGTCCGGATTCAAGGTGAGGATAGTTGATCACCTGGGTCCTTTGCATGAGGATCGAGGCAAAGTTCTGATCGAAGAACGCTTGGGTCCGGTGACTGAACCCCGAACGACTCGTCGAGCTGGGGGTCGCACATGCCCTCGCAACAATTTCAAGCCTTCTTATAAAAGGAAAACTCTGGTTCCCATCCGCCTGGGGGTGTATATCCAAAACCAGGAGCCTGTTGAGATCCTACGCTCCCAAAAGCGTAGTTCTAAACAAGTGACTCTTGAGAATGCTAATAAAGCGGCAAATCCCCTAAAATAAACGTATTCATCTGACGATGACAACGTTATACCAGGGGAGTCGTGTCAACACACGATAGGTTACTCCGGTCATCTGACCGATGAGTTGTACTATCGGGCTGGTGGTATGAACAAGTCTCGAAAGAGATATACCCGCGAAACAAAATCTCACTGTCTGTGTGCCGAACTAATCAGGGCAGTATTATCAGCATGTAGCTACCCCAAGACCGCTCCGCAGAGGGTCTCGGTATTTGAGAGGATCTCCAACGGAAATGCTAAGTCCAACCTAAAGCGTCTCCGTAAGAAACGATCGATCGTTCAAGATGACGAACCCCCAGAGGTTACCATCAATATGGTTGATAAGGGAAAATTGATTCGACCTTCTAGTTCTGACCCGCTTGTATCGCATCGTCTAACCCGGTTACGACCAGGAACTATTAGACAAAGGGATTATCAGAGAATGCAGAGAGAGTTATCCTCGGATGATGAAGCATCGGATGCTAACTCGGCAATCGCTTCTGATAATACGGTATCCAATCCGGGACAATCCCGCGAAGTGTTTATGATTAACACCGAGGAAGTAGCCAAAATGGTTGAGGATGCCTTGGCCAAGCAGAAAGAGGCATTCAAGATCGAAATGGAAATGGCTATGCTACGAATGAGGGAAGAGCATGACCAACAAATTTGGGCTCTGTCCAATAAGTTCGGTGAATCCAACCGTCGCAACTGTGCTGACCAAGTAGGTGGCGATTCAGATGTGGATGAACCTCTCGATGCTGAGAACCCTCCCATTGACCAAAACGCTAGGGGTGGTTCCACCAGTAATAACAACACTGGGGGTGGCCCCGTTATTCCTCTTAAGAATCGTCCAAGCCCCGATACGAGCGAGGATGAGAAAATAAAAGATCTCGAGAGTAAAATCAATGCTCTAATGTCTGAACGAGAGGTAAAGAGGACTGACATTCCATGTCTATATCCAAGAGAGTGGGACTCAATAGCATACCCGGCGAAGTTCAACATGATTAACTTCACGCCGTTCGACAGGAAGGGTTCACCCACTCAGCATTTGATCTACTTCAAATCCCACTTGGGTATGATCTCCAGTAATGAAACCTTGATGGTCAGGTCATTCGTTGGCACCCTTCGCAGGCCCGCCTTCGATTAGTACCGCCGTCTCAAGTCTGGAAGCATCAACAACTGGGACGACCTGGAGAACCTGTTTCTCGCTCACTTCTTTGATGACGATGCCGAAGTGTCAATCAGGACACTCTTTGATGAGAAACAAGAAGATGACGAAACGGTCAACGACTTCGTCAAGCGCTTCCGGAATAAGGCGATGAATTGCCGAGATCCGATCACAGAGGACTTCATCCTCCAAACCTGTCACAACAACCTTTCTTTGGACGTGTTGGAAGTTATGGGAGTAGCACCGTCCAACAACTGGAAAGAGTTGAAGGTGCGCGGAGAACAGGCCGAATGCTTCCTCAGAAGGAAGAAAGCCGAAAGAAGGCAACTGACGGCTAACTCCCCGAAATCAAACTTTGCCTCCCTTGGTAAATGGAAAACACCTGCAGCAGCTGTTGACGCTAATCAGACGTCGCAACAGCAACCCCGAAGACAGCAAAAGACTTTGGGTCCGAGACTCCAAAAAGAGTACTCTTTCAAGGACGAAGATGTTCCAGCCATCTTCGAATCCCTTCTTGAAAATAACATGATCAAGCTACCACCTATCACAAATCAGAAGGAAGCTGACAACACTACGAATCCAAAGTACTGTGCGTACCACAATAGGGTCCTTCATCCCACCAAGGATTGTTTTGCTCTTAAGAATAGCATCCAAACCTTGGTTGAAGCCGGTGTTATATCGCTCAATTAAGTCGAATCAACACTCCGACAAGTATAAGAGTATAAACTGCTTCTCAAAACTCCAACCGGTATATGAGTCTAAACTATTTCCTTTCTTTCACGGGGAGTTCTTGGAGAATTTTTACATGTAATATTCTTAAGGATAATCCGATCATGTAACTCAGTATAATGTTAGACCCAGTTTCGCGAAGGAAGCTGGGGGTGGATGATTCATGTAACGGGAAGTTCCCGAAAGAATGTTACATGTAATTTTCTTAGGGATAACCCAATCATTATGAACAAAGTGATAAACACTAAACCCCTACTGTGATTTTCGAACACTCTTTTGCTGAGATGAGATTCGATCACTTCGTTGGATCAATCTTCCCTCACAAAACTTCCATTGGTATTTGACGACTCATAGTCTTCCACCACAAAATCCCCTACCGATCAGACTAATTGACGGTGGGATCACCGAAATTCTTTTCGGTTTAACTCATTCAAACTTACGCTATGTTCGTGCACTCAACACTTTCATGGTTAGAGTTCGGATATAATGCTTGGAATTTTGATCTGTCAATCTTTGACAAATTGTCAAACCCCTTCGTGTTAAGTCCTTATCACTTGACACTAAGAACCCATGCTGAGTGATTTGTACAAGTCAACACTCACATTATGATTTGTACTCCCACTCCCACTGTCCATTTGGTCAAACCCTCCTACAGTTAGGACCACAATCAAAATCCCCTCTCGATTCCTTCAATGAACGAGAGGTCCACAAATCGAGTGATCAAACCTATAAAAGTTAGGGTCATCTCACACTCCCACTGTTTACCTGGTCAAACCTTCTTACAGTTAGGACCACAACCAAAATCCCCTCTCGATTCCTTCAATGAATGAGAGGTCCATTTTCAGATCGAGCGATCAAAACTTGCTATAGTTAGGATCATCTCAAACCTCTTACTTGGTCAAACCTTCCTACAGTTAGGGCCAAAACCAAAATCCCCTCTCGATTCCTCTAATGAACGAGAGGTCCACTTTCAAATCGAGTGATCAAACCTTCTTACAGTTAGGGTCACCTCAAACTCCCGCTTGGTCAAACCTTCCTACAGTAAGGACCAAAACCCCAATTCACTCTCGATAAATGAGAAATTCACCTTTAGTTCGGTAATCAAACCTTCCGACAGTTAGGATTATCCGATTTTTTTGATTCTCGGAGTGGAGATCCCACTCTTAGTTTTACCTTTTCGGATTCTGAGGGTGGAGATCCCACCTCGAGTCTTCTTTCCAACTGGAGATAGAATATAAAATTCTTCTTCTTTAGTGTTAGGAAATAGAATATAAAATTATTCCTCTCCCATTTCGGGTTCGTCTTTGCCCCAAGAGAAGACACCATCCTTCAACTCCAAAAGCCGGTTTAGTCTTTCACCGATTGAAAAAGACACCAGAATCCAGTCTGGGGCATTTTATCCCGAAGCCTAAGTAGGGATAAGTCAGCGCTTAACCCGTGTTGCTGGGTGGTTCGTTCCCGTAAAAATGACTGAGTCTACGTATTCAGCATCGTAGCAACAAAAATCCATGCCTTTTATGCATGTGGAATTTTATCCCGAAGCCTAAGTAGGGATAAGTCAATGCCTAACACGCGTTGCCGGTTAGTTCTTAACCGTAAAAAGAACAAAAACCCACAAATTCAACACTGTGGCAGGTTGTTATTCATAACACCAAAATCCGTGCTTCACACGCATGGGGAATTTTATCCCAAATCCTGAGCAGTGATAAGTCAATGCCTAACACGCGTTGCCGGTTAGTCTTTTGCTGTGAAAAGGACAAGAGCCCACATATTCGACATTGTGATAGGCCGTTATTAATAACACCAAAATCCGCGCCTCACACACGCGTGGAATTTTATCCCAAACCCTAAGTAGGGATAAATCAACGTCTAACCCGCGTTGCCGGTTTAGTCTTTCACCGATTGAAAAAGACACCAGAATTCTAATCTGGGAACTTTTATCCCGAAGCCTAAGTAGGGATAGGTCAGCGTCTAACACACGTTGCTGGGTAGCCTATTCCCGTAACAATGGCAAAGTCTACGTATCCAATATCGTAGCATCAAGTCTAAGGGAGTTCATTCCTTTAGCACAACGTCACATGCGGAACTGACTTAAATAATCCGCATGCAAACCCGATTCAAATGGTACTCGGTAAAGGCACATCAAACCCGTTGAAGGCTGAGGGTTTGCCAAAAATCTTAAAGTCTATGCCTAACACGCGTTGCCGGTTAGTCTTTTGCCGTGAAAAGAACAAGAGCCCACATATTCGACATTGTGGCAGACCGTTATTAATAACGCCAAAATCCGCGCCTCACACACGTGGGGAATTTTATCCCGAAGCCTAAGTAGGGATAGGTCAGCGTCTAACACACGTTGCCGGGTAGCCTATTCCCGTAATAATGGCGAAGTCTACGTATCCAATATCGTAGCATCAAGTCTAAGGGAGTTCATTCCTTTAGCACAACGTCACATGCGGAACGGACTTAAACAATCCGCATGCTAGCCCGACTCAAACGGTCGTCGGTAAAGGCTCATCAAACCCGTTGATGGCTGACAATTTGCCAAAAATTCTATAAACACGAGTCATTGACGCACCAGCTCCGTTAGTTGGTCTCGTGACTCGAGTATCCAATAACTTCGGGATAAGATCCATACATGCAGACGAATCAGCTTTAATAGTTGGTCCTGCAGCCCAACATTTAAGACCGCCACGCTCCAACACCTTAAGAGCTTAAACTGTGTAGACTACAACAAAAGTCAACACCGCACAACGCGTTACAGTAAAGATCGATGCCGGTCAACGCATCAGCAATCTCGTCAAAATAAGACAAACGATGATTTTAAGGAGTTCAATCGGATTCAAGTATGAATTTCTGACAAAGATGATCAGTTCAAGGTCAACTCAACGATAAGAGCTAAATTCAGAAACTTACACACAAACTTCAATTCAAGATTTTGACAACGGTTAGACGATAAACGTAGCGCCAGAAGAACTTCATCTATTCGACAAAACACTGAGTAGACTGAAGGCTGAAGAAGTCAAGAATTAAAGCAATTCACAGGTCCCTCTACGAAATTGAGGAAAATACCTATCTTATCCAAAGCCTTTCAGACTCTTCTATAAAAGAAATGAGTCTGAAATACTTTGGAGGGGGTATCTGTAGGTATCTAAAAATGCCTATAGGTGTCCGTACACAGCTCGAGACAGAGAGAAGACAACGAACGACGTTATCCGAGTCTAAGAGGATTATATGTCGTCGACAAGCGCATGAAGCGAAACGACGAACCAAGTGGCTCGTGCGTGTCAATCAGCTCGCATGCGTCAGTCAACACGCGCGCGTCATTCATCTCGCACGCGTCGGTCAACACGCGCGCGTCAATCAGCTCGCGCGCGTCGGTCAACACGTGCGCATCAATCAGTTCGTGCGTATCGATCAACATACGTACGTTAACCAACGCACGTCGATCAACACGCGCACATCAATCAGTTCATGCGCATCGATCAAAACGCGCACGTCAACTAACGTGTGTTCGACGATCAGTCCTGCAACGAAACGTGCAAGTCAACAAGATGATCAAATATGTGAAACGGCGAAAGAGAACAAGTCCTGAAACCAAAGCGCCAAAAAAGAGAAGGAATTTAGCAGAGGTGACGGACCCGCGCTGACGCGGAACGGAACAGACCAACCCGCGCAAGCGCGGGTCGGATTATCTGACCTACGCAAACGCGGGTCGGATTTTCCTGTCGCGCTGTTTCGACTCTCAGACGCGTTTGGGTGGTTTTAAAGCGATTTTTCGCAGAGTTTATTGGTTCCAGGGGTTCCTAACTGACTTGATCTCATCCCCAAACGTGATTAGGCTATTGTTAACTGAAGATAGAGTCAAATCACTTGTTCTCATCCAAATAACCGCATCCGAGGTCTATAAATATGAGCCAAAGGCCTCCATTTTAAAAGGCTGGGATTAATTATCAAGAGGAGGATGTGCTGCCGGATTGAGGAGTCAAAGGAGCATGAATTTCAGCGAGGGTTAACAGATCTTGGCGAGTTCTTCGGCATAAAGAAGGAGAGTTCAAGAGATCCGACGTCCGTTTCCCCTATTTCCTTGAGACCAGGCTTAGTCTTGATCTTGAGAAGAGCTACTGATTTTGCTTGGTCGATCTCAGCGCTTCAAATCAAATACTTCCTTGGTAAAGGTGAAGCTCTACCGAATTTTCCATCAACCGGATCCAGATCAAAGGCGGTCCACGGATAAACCCCGGCACAGGCAAAGATCCCACGCAAGCAGAAGACCGATAAACGATCTTTGCGTTTGTTTGACGAGAACTGTATTTTTTTGTTTTCATTGTGTAAAAGTCTTATGAAAAGACTATCTTTTTGTTTTCATTGTAACGACCGAAGTTGTAATGAATACCGCAATAAATACAACAATTTTTGACGCAAACAATTTTCTTTATGAAACAACAAACTTCTAGCCTTCCGATCAACCGGATCTGATCTGCGACGGTCTACGGATAAACCCTGGCATAGGCAAAGATCACACACAAACAGAGACTAATAAATAGGATCTGTGTGTTGTTTGATAAAGTTGTAATCCTTATTTTTCATTGTGTAAGGAGATCTTATAAAAAGATCAACTTTTCTATTTTATTGAACTTGTAATTGATAAACAATTGTAACAGGTCTAATGATAATAAAAAAGGTAACTTTTACACCAAACACACTGGCGACCACAGTAGGAGCCAACAGCTTCTCTGCCGAAGCTGTCAAGCCGCAACCACGGATTCGGATCCCGGTTGACGAAGAGGTCGGGTATGAGTTCGACCAGGCCAAGTTCGAGGAGTATCTATCATCCTCCTCCTCCAGATCCTCCTCCCTTCGCAAGCGCAGGAAGATCAACGCCCTTATTGCTGCTGCAATTGCATCTCGCAACGCCCCTCTGGCGTCCAATAAAGTCGGATCTGCAAATCTGAACTCCTCCTCAATCAATGTGTTGAGTACTAAAGGCACGCCAATTCTCTCGAAGAGGGCCCACCAATGGCAGTGTCAATGCCTCGCACGCCAATTCGCCAAGGTTTTGGAGCCTGTTGACGGGATCTGCTATGAGGCGGATGCGAAACTCAAACGACGCCAAGTGCCCCAACAACGAACAAACAACTCTTCCTCCTAACCAGCAACGAATGAATGAATCTAAGTCAAAAGGATCCATTCAACCCTTGAGGAGCAAATCTAGAAACACAGTGTACTGCTTGCACACGCACGAAACCTTGTGTGGGAAGCGCATAAGTTGCACAAGGAAGACATGGTCAAGAAACCATCAAAACCCCAAAAAATTTGGATTCCAAAGTCCGAAACTACGTGAAAATTAAGTCGGGAGATGGTAGGAAATTCATGTGGCCGAGACAGCCCAAACTGTTTTGCACCTAGCCGAGATAGCCAAAGCTGTCTCGCACCTGACAGAGACACCAAAGTCTATCCCGCCCAAGGAACCAGCTCTGCGACTGCTTCTCTGCATCCGGTTTCTCCCGTACTTCCGGTAAAGCCTCATGATAGTGTGGATCCCTCTCGATTCAAAATAATGATGGCAAATCACCTTGGCCCTTTGCACGAGGATCGAGGTAAAGCTCAGATTAAATAACGCTTAGGTTCGGTGAATGAACCCCGAGTGACTCTTCAGACTGGGGATCGTATACACCCTCCGAACAAGCCGAATCCATCCTGTGTCGGGAAAACTTTAGTTTCCACCCGCATGGGGGTGCGTATCCAAGACTAGGAGCCCGTTAAGATCCCGCGCTCATGAAAGCGTGGCTCTAAACATGTGACTCTTGAAGACGCCAATAAGATGTTAAATCCCCAGAAGGAAATGTTTTTGTTTGATGATGACAATGTTATACCTGGGAAGTCGTACCAACACACGATAGGTTGCTCCGGTCATCAGACTGATGAGTTGTACTATCAGGCTGGGGTTACGAATAGATCTCGAAGGAGAGAAACCTGGGAAATAGACTTTTATTGTTCATGTGCCAAACTTATCAGGGCAATGTTATCAGCATGTAGTTGTCCTAAGACCGCTCCACAGAGGATCTCGGTATTCCAAATGCTTTCCTCTGAAGCGTCAAAAACCAAGCTAAGGCGTTTTCGCAAGAAACGATCAGCCGTTCAAGATGACAAACTTCCAGAAGTCATAATTAACATGGCGAATAAGGGAAAGTCGACTCGACCTTCTAGTTCTGACCCTCTTATATCGCATCGTCTAACCCAGTTGCGATTGGGAACCATTAGACAAAGGGACTATCAGAGGATGAATAGATGACTATCCTCGCATGATGAAGTATCAGATGCTAACTCTGCAGTCGCTTCTGACAATATAGTATCCAGTCCAGGACAATCCCGCGAGGCGTTTATGATTAACACCGAGCAAATGGCTAAAACCATCGATGATGCTTTGGCTAAGCAAAAAGAGAACTTTAAGTTCAAGATAGAAATGGCTATGATGCAGATGAAGGAAGAGCATGACCAATAGATTCGGGCGTTGTCTAATCAGATTAGCGAATCTAGTCATCACAATAATACCTACCGGGCAAGTGGCGATTCAGACATGGACGAATACCTCGACGTAGATAACCTTCCCGTTGACCAAAACACTAGGGGTAGCCTAACTAAAGATAACGACGCTAGGGGTGGTCCTACCAATGATGACAATATTGTGTTAGACCCTAGAGGGGGGGGGTGATTAGGGTCTTATGCTAATCTAATCCGATTAAATGCTAATTAATATATTAACAAGTTATATTCTTGCAAGATAGATATACAAAGAGTTAAGTGCAAGAATATGCAATATACACAAGGTGATATATCCTAGCAAAGAGGTATACTATATGATATATGCAAGGATATATAAACTAACACAAGGGTAAACAATATGAACTAGATAGTGGATCATATAAATAATGAGCTAATGACAATGGCGACAAGAATTATAAACACAAGTATAAATAAACGCCAAAGCACATTCAAACACAAGATATGATCACGGAGTTCGGACCTTCCGTCCTACGTCTCCGCTCCCCACTCCCGGGGAGAAATCCACTATCAACCGGGTTTTCTACGTTCACCCGAATAACGTTTACACCTCACAGTGTCGGTTTTCAATGCTCACCGATCAACGTCGCTCCTCACACTCGGTTTCTAGCTCACCGAAAACCTCACTACACACTCGGTTTCTAGCTCACCGAAAACCTTACAACACTCACAATGTAACAAATATAAATTTGTTCTCTACAATAGATGAGAACACAATGAAAGCACAACTCAAGGTTACAATCTCTCACCACCCAACTATACTATGTATGTAAATACTAAAAGCTCAAGTGGGTGTGTGTAACAATGAGATTCAATAAAACTTAACTCAATAAGAACTAGCAATAAAAATTGATATGAAATTCAATAGTAAAAATGCTAGGAAATAGAGTTAAGGAAACTTCTCTATAAACACAAAGAGAGGATGATGAAATGTTGAAGATGAACTCTTCAATAGCTGATTGTAAACTCCTCTTTGTAACAGCAAACCAAGGTTCGGTCGACCGGTTCGGTCGACCGAAAACTGACATATATAAAAAACAGGTTTTTGACACATTTAAACAATTTGTAAAATATTCATTTGACTTCTGAAAATTATGAAACTTTGGGAAATGTATATAAACATGTAAATGAACATGTTACAAAAAGAATTTTCCAAATTGCATTTCCCATTTGAAAAAATATCATCATTTTACAAAATAGTCCAAAACATGAAAACCTGAAAATTGATATTTTGATATTTTGACTTAAACAACATTTTGAAACCTTATGAAATGATTGTATAGACTTGATAAAAATATAACATGTTGTTATGAAGTCTATAATCTAGAAATACAATATTTTCATAAATTTGCATATTCTACGCAATATATTCAAAACACTAAATATGATTTCATTAAATATAAGCTTGTTAAAGGTGAAATCATATATAGGCATATAAACATGAAACAAAATAGTATTTTACAATTATTCATTTGTTTCATATATAAACTCGAAAATTATTAAACCAAAAACATATATGTATATATATAACTGTATATATACAAAACCAAAACCAAAGCGTGTATGTGTGTGTATGATTGAGCTTAAAGTACTAACACACATAATATAAAACCTAAAACTACATTACCCAAGCAATCTTGATCTTCAATTAAGCTTGACTTGGTACACTTGCGGATGAAGCTTGAACTTGGATCTTGAACTTTGAATAGCAAGGCTTCAACCCGACATTCCGCCAACCTCCATTTGATATCGTCGTTATGGCGCAATCCATCCATCCTCCAACCACGTTGTTTGTCTATCATAAATAAGAAAACACAAATACTAGACAAACAATATTAGTAGTAAATTGTTTGTTAAACATCATCAAAACAAGAAGGCCAACATACTGGGGGTGGCCCTGTTGTTCCTCTCAGAAATCGTCCAAAGCATGATACGAGCAAGGATGAGAAAATAAAAATCCTTGAAAGTAAAATCAATGCATCGATGTCCATTCAAGAGGTGAAGAAGACTGGTATTCCGTGTCTTTATCCAAAAGAGTGGGAGTCGATCCTGTATCTGGTAAAGTTCAACCTGATCAATTTTACGTCGTTCGATGGGAAGGGTTCCCCCACTCAACACTTAATTTATTTTAAGTCTCACTTGGGAGTGATCTCTAACAACGAGCCTTTGATGATCTGGTCATTTGTTGGCATCCTTCGCGGGCTTGCTTTTGATTGGTACTGCCGTCTCAAGCCTAGAAGCATCAACAACTGAGATGATATGGAAAACACATTCCTCAACAATTTCTTTGATGATGATACCGAGGTATCAATGAGGATGCTCTTTGAGGAGAAATAGGAAGATGAGGAGACGATCGATGACTTTGTCAAACGCTTCCGAAATAAGGCGATGAATTATCGAGATCCAGTCGCAGAGGACTTTATCCACCAAATCTGTCATAACATTGTGTCCATTGATGTCCTGGAAGTAATAGGAGTAACATCATCTAAGACTTAGACAGAGCTAAAATTGTGCGGAGAACAGGCTAAACGCTTCCTCAGAAGAAAGAAAGCCGAGAGAAGCCAGCCGACGGCTAACCCTCCGAACTCAAACTTCACCTCCCATAGTAAGGGGAAGGCACCTAAAGCAGTTGTTGATGTTAATCAGACGTCGCAACAGTAATCCCAGAGATAGCGAAGGACTCCGGACCCGAGACTCCAAAAAGAGTACTCCTTTAAGGACAAAGACTTTCCAGCCATTTTTAAATCACTCCTTGAAAAAAACAAGATCAAGCTCCCACCTATCACAAATCAGGAGGAAATTGATAATACTTTGGATCCGAAGTACTATACGTACCACAGAAGGATCCCTCATCCCATCAAGATTTGTTTCGCTCTCAAAAATAACATCCAAGCCTTGGTTGAAGCTAGTGTCCTAACGCTAAAATAAGCTGAATGAAGACTCCAAAGAGTATATGAGTATAAACTGCTTCTCATTCCTCTAACAGGTGCATGAGGTTAAACTGCTCCCTGTATACTCCAATAAGTATATGAGTCTAAGCTGTTTCCTACCATTAACAGGAAGTTCCTAGAGAATTTTTTCTTAAGGATAACCCGATCATGCAATTGAGTTCAATGTTAGGCCTAGTTTTGCAAAGAAACTGGGGGTGGAAAATTCATGTAACGGGAAGTTCCCGAAAGAATGCTATATTGTGTATTCTTAGGGATAACCCGATCACTACAAAAAAAGTGATGAATAAGAAACTCTCACTTGGACTCTAAATGCTTCCAAAGAGTGAAACACATCCAATTGCCGGGATTAATCTCATAACCTTCCAAGCACTCCTTTGCTGAGACGAGATTTGATCACTTTGTTGAATCAATCTTCCCTCACAAAAAACTCCCACAAGTATTTGATGATTCACAATCTTCTACCATAAAATCACTTACTGATCAAATTAATTAACGGTGAGTCCATTAAAATTCTTCCTGGTTTAATCCACTCAAACCCCTGCTATGTCTGTGCACTCAACACTCCCATTGTTAGAGTCCAGATATAATGCTTAGAATTTTAGTATGCTAATCTTTGACAATTGTCAAACCCCTTCGTGTTAAGTTCTTATCACTTGACACCAAAAACCCCTACTGAGTGATTTATACAAGTCAACACTCCCACTGTGATTTATACTCCTACTCCTGTAGGCTGTCCAAAAATCATAATGGATAGCTGATCCCCATCAAGCTCTAACAATGAAAGTTACTATCAGACGACTTTCTTGTTATCAACAGAAAGCTACAATCAAAGGACGCCCCTATGGACCATGAAGAAATTACAAGTCAACGGTTTCTTCAAATCGAGAGGTAGAATTCACCCCTATAGTCAAAACACAAGTGGTTACGTTCCAAAAGTCAAAGCAACGCAACCATTGCATCATCAGCTATCAACACAGCCCCATATTTGAGATGATTGATCTTGATGGCTGCGACAACAACATGACTAATATTATATTAGCAACTATTAGAGGCGCTGATGAGCAGTGTAATGATTTTAGAAAAGCAGGAAGATCTAGAGAACTGTGGGCAAATATTCGACATGCTGAGAAGTGCATGGTTAAAGCCATGCAAAGAGATCTTAGTGAAGATCGTGACCCGCAGTTGATAGAGCGTTACTGAGATGCCTCAATTGTCACAAATAGCCTGAATAGGACCTTCTCGAATGATCATTGGTGTCATCCATATATAAAGATAAAGGAAGAACGCAGCCCCAAATCGCTGCAGAACGCAGCTCCAAACCGCTACAGAACGCAGCTCCAACCACTGCAGAACGCAGCTCCAAACTGCTACAGAACGTAGCTCCAAACCGTTGCAGAACGCAGCTCCAACCGCTGCAGAACGTAGCTCCAAACCGCTGCAGAACGCAGCTCCAACCGCTGTAGAACGCAGCTCCAAACCGCTGCAGAACGCAGCTCCAAATCGCTACAGAACGCACTTCCAGATGCTGCGTTCAAGCACAGAATCTATGCCAGAACGCAAGTCAAGGTTCTGACCCATTCAAACATGATCCATGCAGTTTCGAAAACCGTTTCTCACCCACGATCTGAGGAGTGGTTTACGTGGGTTGTTACAACCGATTAATGAGGCGACTAAACCCTCATTTGGGTGCGGATTATGGGGGCAGTTACACCCCTATCCCCCTATAAATATCAACAAACT
>NC_033794.1:89523358-89553956 GCF_001876935.1 Asparagus officinalis | reverse complement strand
ATTCACCCCTACAGTCAAAACACAAGTGGTTACGTTCCAAAAGTCAAAGCAACGCAACCATTGCATCATCAGCTATCAACACAGCCCCATATTTGAGATGATTGATCTTGATGGCTGCGACAACAACATGACTAATATTATATTAGCAACTATTAGAGGCGCTGATGAGCAGTGTAATGATTTTAGAAAAGCAGGAAGATCTAGAGAGCTGTGGGCAAATATTCGACGTAGTGAGAAGTGCATGGTCAAAGCCATGCAAAGAGGTCTTAGTGGAGATCGTGACCCGCAGTTGATAGAGCGTTATTGAGATGCCTCAATTGTCACAAATGGCCTGAATAGGACCTTCTCGAATGATCATTGGTGTCATCCATATATAAAGATAAAGGCAGAACGCAGCTCCAACCGCTGCAGAACGCAGCTCCAAACCGCTGCAGAACGTAGCTCCAAACCGCTGCAGAACGCAGCTCCAACCGCTGTAGAACGCAGCTCCAAACCGCTGCAGAACGCAGCTCCAAACCGCTGCAGAACGCAGCTCCAACCGCTACAAAACGCGGCTTCAAATCGCTGCAGAACGCACTTCCAGATACTGCGTTCAAGCACAGAATCTATGCCAAAACGCAAGTCAAGGTTCTTACCCATTCAAACATGATCCATGCAGTTTCGAAAACCGTTTCTCACCCACGATCTGAGGAGTGGTTTACGTGGGTTGTTACAACCGATTAATGAGGCGACTAAACCCTCATTTGGGTGCAGATTATGGGGGTAGTTACACCCCTAATCTCCCTATAAATATTAACAAACTCAACAGAGTTCGGGGTTCGGGAATAGAGATCCAGGGATTGGATTTGGAGAAGAGAATCTAGAGGCGACGATCTTCAACAAACTGAAGAGTTCCAGACATTCGATACTTGGCTTATTAACCGAATTATTTTCGGTTCAAACAACTCTTTTCTTATTAGAGTTTGTTACTTATATGAATCACAAGACTCGTCAAGAGTTATCAACCAGGCAAATCATTTGTTCCAGCGAATTGAGATTTTCGGATCGTCAACGGAGAGCAAGTTCGACATAAGCATTCGAAAGAAGCACTCCATCATCACCGTGAAGAACCCAGAATTAAACAAAGGGGAGAATCCAGATCATTTTCTTCTCTTTTGTAATCGGGAAATCCAATTGTAACCGAGAGTTGAGAGATTTATAAACATTCTTTTTTCTAAGCAGTTAGAGAGAATAAAATCAAACACAATTCTTTCATTATTTTCTTACTACAAAATTTTTCACAAACAAAAGATGGCGACTCCGCTGGGGACTAGCTTCTCTGACGAAGAAGTGGTGGCGTAATCCGATATTCATCTCGCTGGAATGACCGTTGAAACTCTCGTTGTAGAGTTTGATCAAGCCAAGTACGCAATCCGATATTCATCTCGCTGGAATGACCGTTGAAACTCTCGTTGTAGAGTTTGATCAAGCCAAGTACGAGGAAGCTCTTTCCTCTGGATCGCTGTTGTAGAGTTTGATCAAGCCAAGTACGAGGAAGCTCTTTCCTCTGGATCGCTTAGCCCCAAGGCTAGGCACAACATCCAAAAAGCCTCCAAAGAGATCCAACCTGTTGTTAAGAAGACGAAGAAAACCCTCTCCTTCGGCCAGGAACTTAAACTAGCTCTGCTGGTTGAAGACTCTACACCCGTATCGACACGGCGTACAATAGGTGGTAAGAGACCTATGGCGGAAGAACACCCAACTAACGCCGACGACGCTGCTGCTAAGGCTTTGAAACAAGCCAAGAAGAACGCTGCTTGAAGGTGGAGAAGATCCATCCGACGAGCACATCTTCGAGAAAATTGATCCCTGGTTCAACGCGAGGATCGCGTTCTCGAAGCCCCGCACAAAAATTGCGTTCCTACTCCAGAACGCATACTTCATGGCAATGAACCTAACTACGAGCCCCGAGTGATACAGGTCAAACGCGATCCTCAGTGGTGCGTTGTCCATCCAAAGCACAGTACTGTTAAGGATAAAAACACACCCCATGAGTGCGTCCAAACAAAACATGATCCCAAGGGGTCTGTTTCATCAATTAAACGCAGGCCAAAGCCTGGTGTTTATAAATCACAACGCGACCCTTGCGTTTCAGAACACGATGTGGTCCGCCAAGTACAAAGGAGTCAGCACGGGCTTAAGATTCATGTCCGACAAGAACAAGTCTCGCCTCCTCAAAGACAGAGGGTCTTATCTCCGACGAAGAATTACTCTCAAATCCCTGATATGCGAGAATTACTCTCTAGAGAAAAACCAACGCAACGAGCAGCTCATTCATGTCATTGTGAGCAGCTTATTTCAACAGTCCTTTCTGAATGCCACTGTTGTACACCTGAGCCTCACAGGTCTGTATTCGATAGACTGTCTGACATCGCAAGACCTACCAAGCGACAACGTCATCAGAAGAAGAAGAGTTCTAAAGCTGAATATCCTCAAGTCACTATTAATGTGATTGGCAGGGGAAAGCTGCTACTCCCAATTCTGATGAATCAGAAAGAAGCCATTCCCCGACCGTTCAGGAAATTTGTGACGAGTTCGAAGGAGTATATCGACACACCCGGACGCGGACAGGAGCTATTCGTTCAGTTGACTATAGAAAGCTGGCCAAAGGCATTACTTCTGATGATGAACACTCGGCAATCGAAAGCTGGCCAAAGGCATTACTTCTGATGATGAACACTCGGCAATCGTCGGATCCCAATCTTCAAGCTTCGTCGTGGTACGGGAAGTCTCCGTTTACATGACTGGAGACCCCGAGGATTTAGCTAAGACAGTCAACGAACACCACGTTATGCTCCATGCACAACAAGAGACCCTTCTCCAAATGAAGGATATGCTGGCCCAACTCCTCGCCGAAAAAGGCCAAAAACCTGAATCTTCCCGAAGGATGACCTCCAAAGGAAAGCAGAAAGTACTTAAAAATTTGGAACAAGAGACTCACAACTTGGAGTCTTCCTCCGAAAACGAGAAGGAGGTGGAGAGAGAGCAGAATCCCCAATCAACTAAAGTGGATGAGCTAGAAGCCCGTCTTAACGCAATAGCCAACAGAAGCGAGCTTCGCGAGGAAGGAGTGATACAGCCTTACCCCACAGAATGGGATACAGCTTCCTATCCGCCGAAGTTTAAGGCCCTAACTCTACAACCTTTCGATGGTACAGGGTCGCCGAACCAACACATCTACTACTTCAAGTCACAGACTAGAGATGTGGTAGCCAACGACGCCATCCTAACCCGTTTGTTCATCGGTACTCTTAAGGGAGTTGCCTTTGAATGGTTTATGAAACTACCCGCTGGATCTATTCAGAAATAGGTAGATTTGGAAAGGTTTTTCTTAGCCAGGTTCTTTGAGGACGATACAGAAGTTTCGGTCCCGACTCTTCTCGCCACTAAGCAGAAGAAGGGAGAATCCATCAAGACATATGTGGAGAGATTCCGCAGCATGGCGTTGCGATGCCCTTCAGGTATGACCCAACCAACTTTGGTTGAAACTTACAGGCATAACTTGTAGACGCAGCTCCTTGCTCAGATGGGAGTAGCAGAATGTCGCTCCTGGAGACAACTGGTATCGCAAGGAGAGCAAGCTGAAGAGATTGTCACTCGGGTCAAGGCTGAAGAAGTTACTCAACCCAAGCCACAACAGCAACGCAACCAGAACAATGCGCCACGCTCCAAGGGAAAGGAGACGTTAGCTGCCGATACCGATGCACGCACGCCATCAAGGAAACAAGGCAAAGCACCAAACCAGTAAAGAGAGCCCAAGCAGTACTCGTTCAAAGAAGAGCATGTGGACACTCTGTTCCAACTACTTCGGAAGAACAATAAATTGCAGCTCCCCGAAATCAGAAAACCAGATGAAGCAGGGAAGGTAGACGACCCCAATTACTGTCGCTATCATAGGTTCTTGGGACATCCTACCAGAAAATGTTATGTGTTCAAAGACATCTTGCAAAATTTGGTAAATGCTAATGTACTTACCCTGAAGCCGGAGCAGAAGACTGTATCTACCAACTTGATTGCGGTCCAGTTCGGTGACTTCCTCCCTGTAGTTGTTACAGATGGTGTCGTTCCCATCCATAAAGGGGAAATGCACTTGAAAAACACTGATTTACACAATCAGAAAGACAGGGGGTTGGTCCCTCTCATTATCCCAAAAGGAGAGATCATGTGGATCCATCCCGACCTAATTGAAGATCAGCATTGGACGAACACTTCGCCCAGGCAGAAAAGAGACAAGGCTAAGTCATCCAACATGATTAGCCCCTCTGTTAGTGAGAATAATGACCATCTCAAACCTCTCACCGACTCAGAAGAAGAGAGAATCGTCCTAGCGGCGTACCCAGAAGGCAACCCTGGTACTCGGTCAGGGAAAGCTTATTTGAGAAACTATGACCAGAATGTTCAAGAAGCCGAAGAACATCCCCAAGACACTGGGGGTTCTGTACCAAAGAAGCCGGTCGATAAAGGGAAACAAAAAGAGCTCCGATTCAACAAAAATCTTCACCAAGATCTTGGCAAAACAAGCACCCCTTACCAATTTAATATAATGGCGCAGCTAGCCAACATACCCGCTAGGATCACCCTATATGAGCTCTTGAAGTTATCCAAAACCACCAGAGAAGCTCTGATTGAAGCTTTGAAGAACACGGAGAGCTTCATCACTCAAGTTACTCGCTCTGATTGAAGCTTTGAAGAACACGGAGAGCTTCATCACTCAAGTTACTCCAATTCCTGAAGCGTCTGAAGATCACGGAGAGCTTCATCACTCAAGTTACTCCAATTCCTGAAGCGTCTGAAGATCAGTCCTGCCTGCAATGTTCACAAGCAGCCAGAAGCCTACCCTGCATATCATTCACTTAGGAAGATATGCAAGTGAAACATAAACATGACAGGCCCCTATACTACACAAGATACATCGGTTCATCAGAAATCAGCCGTGTTCAGGTCGACCCAGGCTCGGCACTCAGCATCATGCCATACAGAGTTATGCAAGTTTTAGGGATTCCCATGCATCGGTTGAATGCTACCCAAACTACCATCTTCGGATTCAATGCTAACAGCACTCGGCCCCTGGGAAAGATCAAACTCAGATGTCAGATCAGAGATCTCAGGTCCGAAGTGACTTGTTACATCATAGATGCGGACACGTCCTACAATCTATTATTAGGACGACCATGGATTCATGCAAATCGCATTGTCCCATCCACCCTACATCAAGTTATGAAGTATGTCAATGATGAAGACGAAGTTTGAACCCTGATTGCGGAGAAATACCCCTTCAGAGGAGTGGAAAACTTCCATACAGATTTGGTCTTCTACTCGGAATCACAAGAGAAAGAAGATATTGACAGTGGTAATGAGGCAGACGTCGAACCAGACCCGGAAGGGAATTGTCCATGGGAGTTGAACTTTAATGTAATTGGTCCAGTCGAGAAAAATAATAATGTACCGAGTGAGGGCGAGTGGTGCATTAATGGAGATTTTATTTTGGCGTACTTGTCTGATGAATCTTTTAAAGTTGGACAAATAGGGAATGATCATAATGCAGGTACCAACTCATGGCACACATTGTATTCAGAAGCATGCCTCACGTTGCTAATTAAGTCATCCTTCACTTTAGATGAAGAAGTAGAAGATGCACAAAAGGCTTTCTTCGAAGTCCCGTCCAAAAAGAAAGGGCAGAAGCCAATCCGCCTCGGTAAAGTTAAACCCACACCACTCCGACGGGGAAGCTCGGAAGAAGATGATGGAGTTCCTCAATTTCATTACCATGAACCCAATTCTATACACTTAATGAAACGAATGTGATATAACTTTAATGAAAAACAAGGTTTAAACTTCGGGAAAGGAAGACGAACACCGATCCGAATGTCTCTCACTCCTGAAGGAAAACCTCCGGACTACTATCAAAAAACCGGAAGGGGCGTGTGTTACGTCACAACCACATCTGCCTCAGAAAATGAAATCAGTAATTATCTACGTCAGGACCATTCATCCGGGACATCTTCTTGGGAATCCGACGTCAGTGTTGGGCCTTTCTTTAAAAGTCTAACTGTGAACATGATTTCGACTAGTCATCCAGATAAAAATGCAGGGGGTGACGAAGGATTAATCGAATCCACCGACGATCCTTGGATCAAACGCCTCAACATCTTGTGGGATATATGCTTCGAACAACGCGAACCACCCACTGAAGATAAAGTGATCCAGGTCAACATGGGAGACAAATCTAACCCTAAGCCTATCTTTATAGCCGAAGACTTATCTTCATCCGAAAAAGAAGACCTTATATCTCTCATCCGAGAATATATAGATGTCTTTGCTTGGAATTACGAAGATATGCCAGGCCTGGACCCAAAAGTAGCCACACATCATCTCAACATCGATCCAGATGCAAAACCCGTCAAGCAACAACAACGCTGGTTTCGTCCAGAGGTCATGGAAGCGATTGAGTCAGAAGTTAAAAAGCTTATAGACTCGGGCTTTGTTAGGGAGGAATAACACCCGGACTGGGTGGCCAACATTGTTCCAGTTCCCAAGAAGAACGGTAAGGTCCGGATATGCATTGACTTCCGTGACCTTAATGCAGCTTGTCCAAAAGATGAGTTTCCGCTTCCTATCGTGACCTTAATGCAGCTTGTCCAAAAGATGAGTTTCCGCTTCCTATCACCGACGTCATGATCGATAACACTTGCGGATATGAAAGGATGTCTTTCATGGATGGATTTTTTGGGTATAACTAGATCAAGATGCATTCGGAAGACGAAAAACATACCGATTTTAGAACACCACTGGGGGTGTATTGCTATACAGTAATACCATTCGGCCTGAAAAACACAGGTGCAACTTATCAACGCGCAATGAATGCCATCTTTCACGAACACCTACGTAAGAAGATCGAGTGCTACGTTGATGATATAGCAGTAAAAAGCCAACATAAGGGTGATCATCTTACTGACTTGAAGACAATGTTCGATATTATGCGAGCACATCAATTGAAGATGAACCCGACAAAATCATTCCTTGGGGTGTCAAGCGAAAAATTCTTAGGATTTATTGTTACATCTAAGGGGATTTCTCTTGACCCAGAGAAAATCCGCGCTATCCAAGATATGCCACCTCCAAAGAATCTCAAAGAGCTCAGGGGTTTGCAAGGGAGATTGGCCTATATTCGTAGATTTATATCAAATCTCTCAGGACGCTGTCAACCTTTTTCTAAGCTCATGAAGAAAGGAGTATCCTTTGTTTGGGATAAAGATTGCCAAAGAGCATTTGAAGAGATTAAGGAGTATCTTACTCAACCGCCGGTTCTTGTAGCCCCAATATCAGGAAAGCCATTCCTGTTGTATGTGAGAGCCATGGAACATTCTCTTGGAGCTTTATTGGCCCAGAATAATAATTAGGGTCAAGAACAAGCCATCTATTACCTAAGCAGGACTATGATGGGAGCCGAACACCGATACAATCCAGTTGAAAAAGAATGTCTCGCTTTAGTGTTCACAGTTCAAAAGATGCGACATTACCTAGTTGGACAAACAATTCGCGTCATCTCCAAGGTGAATCCCTTGAGAGTTCTGATGATAAAGCCATCATCTCTAAATTGTCGGCTCACAAAATGGGCCATTCTCTTGTCACAATATGATATGCAATTTATACCCCAGAAGGCGGTCAAGGGTCAAGCATTGGCAGATTTCTTAGCTGATCACCCGGTGCCAGGGACATCTAAGTTGTATGAAGAATTGCCTGACGAAGTCGATGAAACTTGCGTTACTCAAGAAACTACGCAAGTGTGGAAATTATTCTTCGACGGTGCATCTAGGGCAAAAACTACGCAAGTGTGGAAATTATTCTTCGACGGTGCATCTAGGGCAAACCCTCATGGAGCAATCACCGCAGGAGTAGGAGTAGTATTAATCTCTCTGAACGGTCACGTAATCCCAAGAGGATTTTCCCTAATCGAACCCTGTACCAATAATGTAACCAAGAATAATGCTCTGTTATTAGGAATGCAATTTGCCGAAGAACTTAATATTCAGCACCTCGAAGCTTACGGTGACTCTCAGCTCATCGTTAATCAAGTCCGAGGGGAATACGAAGTGCGTCATGAGGATCTCATCCCGTATTATTTCGCAGTGCTAGGAATACGAAGTGCGTCATGAGGATCTCATCCCGTATTATTTCGCAGTGCTAAAGCAAGCTGAGAAGTTCCAAGGTTTCTTTATTGAATACATTCCACAAGCTCAGAATGCTTACGTAGATGCTTTAGCCTCGCTGGCAACTTCATTAGCATTGCCTCCGGGGGCTGAAACCACAATCCCGGTTACAGGACGCAAGTTATACTGTTTCAAGATACATATGGAGGAAAACTCTGATAAGACACCGACAGGAGAAGTCTGTACAACCTCGATGGAACTTGAAGCGAGAGATTGACGATTCCCGTACATCGACTATGCCATATACGGAATATTGCCTGATGACCCTAAGGAAGCGGCCACTATCAAACGAAAGGCCCTCCAATTTTATTATGATGCAGTCTCTCAAACCCTATACCGTAAATCACATGACGGAGTTTTGCTTCGATGTCTCTCTCGGAAGAAAGCGAAAGAGGCCCTTAAGGAAGCTCACGACAGAATGTGCGAAGCTCATCAGCCTGGAGCTAAATTAGGCGATCGTCTTCGACGAATTGGATATTACTGGCCAAAAATGTTCTCAGACGCAGTCGACTATGCTAAACGCTATCACGAATGTCAGATTCATGGGGACTTTATCCATCAAGCGCCAGGTAATTTGCATCCTACATCTGCATCTTGGCCATTTGAAATGTGGGGCATGGATATTGTGGGACCAATTTCTCCTCCGACTTCCAAAGGACACCGGTTCATTCTGGCCGTAACCGACTATTTCTCCAAGTGGGCAGAGGCAATTCCGCTAAAAGAAGTCAAGACAAAGAATGTGATCAAGTTCATTAAACATCACGTCATCTATCGCTTTGGAGTCCCGAGACGAATAGTTCACGACAACGGGACACAATTTGTTAGCTTTGGATTTTAGAGATTCTGTGATAAATTTTGCATCCAAAGTGTTGCATCCACGGCATATTATCCGCCGGCGAATGGTCTTGCAGAAGCTTTTAACAAAACTATTGTGAAGCTCCTCAAAAAGTTTGTCTCCAAGAGCCGACGAGATTGGGACGAAAGACTCGGCGAGTGTTTGTGGGCCTACCGCACAATAGTGAGGACCCCTACAAAAGCTACACCATTCTCTTTAGTATATGGTTGTGAAGCCGTATTACCATTAGAAATCCAAATCCCTTCCTTAAGAGTCGCTATCACAACCGGACTGACAGAGGAAGAGAAACACCAACGACGTTTGCAGGAACTCGAAGCTTTAGACGACAAGCGACTTCAAGCTCAGCAACAGATTGAACTATATTAAGCCCGTATTTCTAAAGCCTACAAAAAAAAGGTTAAGGAACGGATTTTCAAGAAAGGCAATTTGGTTTTGGCTAATCGACAACCTATGGTGATGACCCATAAAACCAAAGGGAAGTTTAATCCCAAATGGGAAGGACCTTTTGTGGTAGAGACAGTCTATTCCAACGGAGCTTACCGTCTCATCAATAAGAAAGGCGATAGACTTATGATGCCAATTAATGAGAAATTTCTTAAGAAATATTACCCGTAAGTTGCAAGTCTCTTGAGCTTAGCAGGGGGTTGCTTATTAAATGTTTGTTTGAACGAATTGTTCTCCTACTTTGTATGTCGTCAAGTTAACATTACACCTCTGACGATTTAAGTTGTCGAGAAATATTATAATAAAGAAAATTTCCTAAGTTGTTGGATTGATTTGGTTCAGTGAAAAAGTCTTAGCAACCTAAGATGCGCACCCAAGGTTGAAAGAAAGAGCGTCTAGCTTCCCTGAACGCAAGTTCTACAACTGCGTTTCAAGTCTCCCGAACGCAAGTTTCAACCCTACGTTTTTGGTTCCTATAAGGGGGCAGACCCACGTTGAGTGCATTCAAACATAGAATTTTAGTTACAATGAAGAAACTTCCAGAGATTACCCTAATAACAGCAAAGGGGATCCTCAACAAATTGTAATGCGGCAGATCTCCCTGAACTAAGTCTTACAACTACAACTCAAATCTCAAAGTTGCGTTCAAACCTGTTTGGACGCAAAGTTAAAACCATTCGTTTTTGATAAGCCTGCGTTCAAATCATTCAAACACAAGGGAATAATCTTCAGAAATTCCCATACCACAAAAGAGACTATATCATTCCAGGAAATGTCAACAGTTCATCACAGGCAAGAGTAATAATTGTTACGAAAGTATCAAAAGTTATTACAAGCCAAAAAGTATTATAAAAGCCTTCAAAGAGAAAAAGATGCGAGGCGGGCTTTAGCCTGGGATATACACGCAGAATGCTTAGCTCGGACTTCTGCTTCAGCCCTCCCCCTCAATTCTTCAGCAGTGGCAGCAGTAGCAGCAGCTCCTGATCGCAAGGCTTGAAGAGCCTCCTCTATCTCTGGCTTTAAGTCAGCACTCTGCAATTTCTCCAAGGTTTCCACAGTGCCTGAGAAGAAGTAAATCTTCTCGGCACAGTGCAAAGCCCAGCTGCGGTTAATACGAGAGAGAGAGCGCATCACATCCATGAACGAGCTCTGGAATTCTAAAAATGAGGCCCATCCTTGCTCAGAGATGAGGTATGCTTGCCTCACCGTGTTCTCCAGAAGCTTCGTGAGGAAGTCCACACTCTCGGGGAGTGGAGTAAAAACCTCACCGGGAAGGACTATAGCGAGGGGGGTGATCAAAGGAGCATCCTATGAAATAATAATGGGAGCAGAAGCAGGAGCCCCACCTTGCAGACAAACAAAAAGCAAAGTCAATGAAATAAGTGAATGCAAACGCAGTGGTCTAGGCATGCGTCAAGATCAGCCTGAACGCAAGGAAACTAGACCCGCGTTGGATCACTATGAACGCAAAACTTCTTCCTGTGTCTAAGATTAAGGGATCAACCCTTCATCTCATCAATAAACACAGAAGTTCCCTTCTGCATTCAAGATCAAAGAACGCAGGAATGTTGTTTGTATCTAAGACGAGTAGTTTTCGTCAATAAACACAGAAACTTCTCCGTGTGTTCAACATTAAGGGTTTGATCCTTCGTTACGACAATGGACTCAGGAAATTCTTTTATCATCCAAAATCAAGGAGACGAATAGTTTTCATCAAGAGACATGCAAGTTCTTTTCACATTCAAGATTGAAAAGACGAATCTTATTCGTCATCATCAACCAGAATTCATCTAAGGAATTTCAAGAAAACCTATCGAAAAAGAATGCTTAAACGAAGAAAACAGCGTGGCTTACCTTGAAATCCAGCCGCCGGTGACGGAGGCGTCGACGTCGGTCCAGAAGAGGACCTGAAGACATTCTCCGACGACGGTGTAGGGTGCGCCATCTTTTCGTCTCCGCTCGAGCAAGATTTCTTGGAAGCCATGGCCAGAAGACGAGACGAAATAGTAGAAGAACTAACGAGAAGAAACTCGTTTCTGTTTAAGCATTAAGGCTTTTGACAAGACTAATCAGGGCTATTTATAAATAATTAAATGATATAGAGTCCCAAGACTCCCGACGGGTGTGGTCTCTTCATCATCATTGCAGTCGCTTGGACTTCCGATTAGACGCGGGACAAAACCCTGCATCCATAAGATAGGCAGGACAGACTAAACGCAATAATCTGGAGATGCGTTCTTCCAAAAATATGCAGCCCAACTCAAGAGCATGAACGCAGGGGATAACCCTATTCCTAGAATCGGATTTTTGGAAAATATGCTGCTTGAGTTTAAAACTTCTGCAGAATTTAAAACAAAATATTTGATGAAGGCTTTTCAACGTTTGAACTCTACCTTCCTCAAAGTTGCTCTGATCGCAACACTTTGTATGTTGTAAAAATTGCAATGAAAAGAACAAAAGAAAATTAACTTGTATTTCTTTGATTCCGGTTACAATTCGATTACAAAAGAGAAGAGAACAAATTTGGTTCTCTCCTTTGTTTAAAACTGGGTTCTTCAAGGTAGTGATGGAGTGCCTCCTTCGATTGCTCGCATCGAATTTGCTCTCCGTTGACGATCCGACCGTCTTTTATCTCGTGGGAACGATGAACTTCTGTGGAAAGTTTTATGAGTAACTCTTGTACGAGTTTAAGAACTCTAAACGAGTTAGAACTCTGTGAATAGAGTTGTTAGAACCGAAAATTCGGTTAATGACCAAGCAGATATTCTGTTGTTGAAGAATCCTTTCGATTTTGATCTTCTGGACTTGATTCAAAAATCCTATCTCCAAGGATTTTTGTCTCTTTCCCGCTCCTCTGTGCAGTTGAGATCCTCCAGATCTAATTTGCTGCCTCCCCGTTCCAAAAAGCCCACCCCTTAACTCAGTTGAGTTTGTTGAGTTTTTATAGGTGGATAAGAGGTTGTAACTACCCTCTAAATCCGCTCCTAAGTGGGCGTGATTCCCTCAGATCGTGGGAAAACAGTTTTGAAACCGTTCGACTCGTATTTGAACGAGTCAAACGCCCAATCTGGCGTTCATAACCCAACGTCTCCTCTTAGAATTGAGACGCGAGGTTGGGTGTTGGCTGAACACCAATAAACGCGAGGGTCGCTCGCGTTTGGTTTGTTATAGATTGGAAATGCGGGGGTCGGTATTGGTTGACCTCCAGAACGCGAGGGTCGCTCGCGTTTGACTTGTTATAGCTTGGAAACGCGGGGGTCGCCTGCATTTCCAAATTTATGACGCGGGGATGACTTTCGCGTTTTAGAAGGGGTTAGTTGATCTGTAACCTCTTCTATAGAACGTTGCAAGGACCGTTGTTCAGTAATCCTAGCTTTAGCTGTTGTGGAATGTGAAAGTCATCAGATTGTAACTTTCACTGTAGATTGTGAAGACTGCTGAATAGAGTTTCCATCAGTTGTCGGAAGTGTCGTTGAATTGTAACTCTTCTCGATCTATGTGAAAAGTCCTCCATTTGCAGCTTTCGTTTGTCGGCACGAAAACTATTTGATTGTAGCTTCCATTGTTGGAACTTGACGGGAATCAAACATCCATAGTGATTTTTAGACGAATATTTGCCCACAGCTCTCTACCAAGCAACTCACCAACTAAGTCCAACCTTTTATTTCTAAAATCATTACACTGCTCATCAGCATCTCTAATAGTCATGCTGTTGTCGCAGCCATCAAGATCAATCATCTCAGAGATGAGGCCGTGTTTATAGTGGTTGCAGAGTTGCAGATACAGTGATTAGAAAGTCGTCTGATTGTAACTCCTATTGTCGAGGCTTAATGGGGATCAGCTATCCATTATGATTTTTAGACAGCCTATAGAACCCCCTCCAAAGTTTTCGAAAGTTCACGGTTGACTGAGACGAATTTTCGGAATACTTTGGATCCCAACTCTGATTTTGGAGCTGTTGATTCCTTGTCGTAAAGGAGTCGTTCTCTGCACTCGCTTCGAAGGTATCTTGGTTGAAGGGATTTGCCATGTAGGACCTGTGTGAAGGTATGCGCCATAATCCTGCTTCTGGAATGTTGGGGTGTATCCCTACGTTTTGAACTTGAGACGCGGGTCTCACCCTTGCATGTTGAATTTGGAACACGGGTGTGACCTTGGCGTTCGGTTTTTTGCATCGCGGGTCTGACCTCAGCGTCTGACCTCCGCGTTTGGTTTTTACATCGCGGGTCTGACCTAAGCGTTTGGTTTTTGCATCGCGGGTCTGACCTCAGCGTTTTGACTTAAGACATGGAAGTGGCTTCCGTGCATTTTTGACTAAGTCTTTGAGACTTGTCTTTAGCTCATCTGTTTCAAGTCTCGGCTCACATCCATTAAGCTAATGGACCTACGAACATGCATAGGATTTTTGGCAAACCCTCAGCCATCAACGGATTTGATAAGCCTTTACTGACTACCGTTTGAGTCGGGCTAGCATGTGAATTATTTGAATCCGTTTTACATATAACGTTATGCTAAGAGAATGAACCCTCTTAGACTTGATGCTATGATTTCGAATACATAGACTTTGTTATTTTTACGAAAAAAGACTAACCGGCAACGCGTGTTAGGCGTAGGCTTATCTCTAATTTGGGATCAAGATAAAGTCCCCCATGCGTGTAAGGCATGGATTTTGGTGCTACGATGTTGAATACGTAGACTTTGCCATTATTGCGGGAATGAACCACCCGATAGCATGTTTTAGATGCAGACTTATCTCTATTTAGGGATCGAGATAAAGTCCCCCATGCGTGTAAGGCATGGATTTTGGCGTTATTAATAACGACCTGCTACGATGTCGAATACGTAGACTTTTGTCCTTTTTACGGTGAAAGACTAACCGGCAACGCGTGTTAGGCGTAGACTTATCTCTAATTAGGGATCGAGATAAAGTCCCCCATGCGTGAAGGCATGGATTTTTGATGCTGTTTCTTCCTGTGTGGCTTGAAACACCAAAAGAAAGTTAGAAGTGCCAGAGGTATAGTATTAACTTGGCATGAATTTTCACTTAAAGTGAAATTCAAAAATTTTCTTTATTATCACTAGGATAATTCCAGAAAATCTTTAATCCACTGGGGATTTTATAATGAAAACTTGCTATTCTTGTTGCAAAAAGGATTAACAAGTTCATTGGGGGGTAGACTGTTAGAGGTGTGATGTTAACCTAACAGTATTTTATAGACCTATCGCTCTATTGAAGAGAGTCGATAAGTTAATTTTGTCGTCAGAGGTGTGATGTTAACGTATTGTTAACGTGACAAGATTTGTGTTGCGATTGGAGCAACTTTGGGGACTTATCATCCTATTGACGAGGATTGATAAGTGGGTTTTGTCAGAGGTGTATTGTTTAACGTGACAAGATTTGTGTTGCGATTGGAGCAACTTTGGGGACTTATCATCCTATTGACGAGGATTGATAAGTGGGTTTTGTCAGAGGTTTAGTGTTAACGTGACAGGGATATGTGTTGCGATTGGAGCAACTTTGTGGACTTATCATCCTATTGACGAGGATTGATAAGTGAATTGTTAGAGGTTTGGTGTTAACGTGACAAGAGAATGTGTTGCGATTGGAGCAACTTTGTGGACTTATCATCCTATTGACGAGGATTGATAAGTGAATTGTCAGAGGTTTGGTGTTAACGTGACAAGAGAATTTGTATCGCGATTGGAGCAACTTTGTGGACTTATCATCCTATTGACGAGGATTGATAAGTGGATTTTGTCAGAGGTTTGATGTTAACTTGACAGGAATGTGTTCTTGTGACTTACACAAGATTTTAGGAATTAGTGTCACACTGGGGAAACTTGCTCAATGAGTTTATCATCAAAAGCGATAAATTTTGATGCTTGTGATTTGAATAAGATTTTGAAGACTTAGCGTCTTGCTGGGGAAGATTGCGATTTGAGCAATTTTGAGGACTTATAATCCTATTGTCAAGGATTGATAAGTTGATTGTTGTCAGAGGTATATTATTAACGTGACAAATCATACTCTATGGGGATGATGATCGTCAGAAGTGTAATGTTAACTCGACGATGTGAAAGATTCGTTACTCTTAATCCAATGGATTCCAAGTAACCAACCCTCAGTCTTGATTAAGACTTAGCAGGGGAATAAAAAAGAGGTAGACAAGGCACATCGCCTAGTGGGGTACTATCCATGAAGTCGGAATAGAGGCACATCACCTGGTAGGTCATTATCTGATGAGTTTGACTATCAGAGGTAACTGTTAACGTGATAGTTGTGGACTTTCCATCCTATTGAAGCGGATTAGCAGATTGATGGACTATCAGAGGTAACTGTTAACGTGATAGATTTATGGACCTGTCATCCTATTAAGGAGGATTGACAGATTGATAGACTATCAGAGATAACTATTAACGTGATAGATTTATGGACCTGTCATCCTATTGAGGAGGATTGACAGATTGATAGACTATCAGAGGTAACTATTAACGTGATAGATTTATGGACCTGTCATCCTATTGAGAAGAGGATTGACAAGTTGAGAGACTATCAGAGGTAGATGTTAACATAATAGTTTTGTGGACCTGCCCTTCTATTGAAGTGGATTGGCAGATTGATGGACTATCAGAGGTAACTGTTAACGTGATAGTTTTGTGGACCTACCATCTTATTAAAGAGGATTGGCAGATTGATAGACTATCAGAGGTAACTATTAACGTGATAAATTTATGGACCTATCATCCTATTGAGAAGAGGATTGACAAGTTGAGGGACTATCAGAGGTAGATGTTAACATAATAGTTTTGTGGACCTGCCCTTCTATTGAAGTGGATTGGCAGATTGATGGACTATCAGAGGTAACTGTTAACGTGATAGTTTTGTGGACCTACCATCCTATTGAAGAGGATTGGTAGATTGATAGACTATCAGAGGTAACTGTTAACGTGATAGATTTATGGACCTGTCATCCTATTGAGAAGAATTGACAGATTGATAGACTATCAGAGGTAACTATTAACGTGATAGATTTTTGGACCTGTCATCCTATTGAGAAGAGGATTGACAAGTTGAGGGACTATCAGAGGTAGATGTTAACATAATAGTTTTGTAGACCTGTCATTCTATTGAAGTAGATTGGCAGATTGATGGACTATCAGAGGTAACTGTTAACGTGATAGTTTTGTGGACCTACCATCCTATTAAAGAGGATTGGCAGATTAATGGATTATCAGAGGTAACTGTTAACGTGATAGTTTTGGTATATTTTGTGGTTGACAGAGGTATTCTATTAAACATAACAACTCAGAAATTTTATTACTCATAATCTAATGAACTACAAATAAACCAACCCTCAGTCTTGAATAAGTGCATGGGGGGAAAATGGTAGACATGGCACATCGCCTAGTGGGTCACTATCTAACGAGTTTGACTATCAGAGGTAATTGTTAACGTGATAGTTATTGGAGACCCGGCATCCTACTGAAGAGGATTAGCTTCAGTGGTCGTAGTATCTTCTCCTTCTGACTGAGGAGATTAGGCTTGGTCTGATTGCTCAGGAGAAGGTTAGGCTTGGTCCGATTGCTCAGGTTGATCCTGCCTACTTTGTTCTTCAGCTTTGATCCTGGCAATAATCTTTTGAGCCTATTTGCCTTGAGAGATTAGTTGTCTCCAAGAACGACATTCTGCAACTCCGATTCAGGCTAGGTGGTCGGTCTGCAAGTTGTGTCGACAGGTCTCTACTAAAGTAGACTGTGTCATACCTGACGAACACCGGAGAGCCATGGTTCGGAACCTTTTGACGAAGGCTTTGACGGATTCCCTCATCTTCTGCTTAGTGGCGAGAAGGGTATGGATGGAGACTTCTGTATCCTCTTTAAAAAATCTTGACAGGAAGAGTCTCTCTAAATCTACCCACCTTTGGATACATCCGGCAGGTAGTTTCCTGAACCATTCAAAGGCAACTCCCTTAAGGGTGCCAATGAACAATCGAACCAGTATGGCATCGTTTGATATTACATTCCCAGTCTGTGACTTGAAATGATAGATATGTTGGTTCGGTGATCCCGTGCCGTCAAAAGTTTGTAGCGTCGGGACTTCGAATTTTGGAGGATAAGGGTCTGACAACTCCCTTGTCTTGGAGCTCACTTATGTTGGCAATAACATTGAGGCGGGCTTCTAATTCTTCCATTTTGGCAGATTGGAGATTATACTCGTTCTCAGTCTCTCTTCCTTCATCAGAGGAAGATTCCAGGTTGTGGGCTTCTTGGTCAGAAGCCGTGTCATCAACCACCTTTCCCTTCCCTTTGCTGATTCTTTCCTAGGTGGCGAATCTGTCTCCTGAGATTTGGCCTTGTCTGTGACGATTTGAGTCAATAGGGCCATGAGTTCATTGATGGCCTCTTGCTGAGATTTGATCATGGCCTCCTGCTCATCAAGTCTCTTCGTGAGATCTTCATGGTTTCCCGTCATATAAGCGGGGCTCTCATGTTCAACAAAAGAGCTTGATGATTGGGACTCTGCAATGGCTGTGTGTTCATCATTGGAATTGGTTCCCCTGGTTAACCTCTGATAGTTGACATAGGGAATGGCTCCTGTTCGTGTCCGAGTGCGTCGGTAAACTCCTTCAAACTCGTTAGCGATTTCTCTGACGGTCGGCGAACGACTTGTCTCAGAGTCATCAGAACTAGGACCTGAGTCTTTCCCTTTGCCGATCACATTGATAGTGACCTCAGGATATTCGGTCTCTGGAGACTTCTTCCTGTGCGAACGTTGTTGTTGGTTAGACAAAGCAACGTCCGTTAATTGGTCAAACACCAATGGTTTGGCCGCATATGAGCAGCATTGATATCCCGAGAGGACCATAGGAATCAGCCGTTCACATTGGAATGAACGAATAACTTGCTGCATCGGTCTTTCTCTCGATATGAACTCTCTCAAATCTGTTGTAAAGATTCGAGGAGAATTACTCACTGATTGTGAGGTTTGAATTGGAACCCCCAGTCCATGATTGGACAGGACTGGCTCTTGGTGAATATGGATCTGGTTGAGATGCCTTGAATCCATAAACTTCTTATATCCGCCCCTCAATCTAGTCGCGCTACGCAGAGTATTCGGGGGTCTCGCTGCCCGGTCAGCGAGCCGGGGGTCCAGGGAGCTGCGCGCCCCTGTATTGGATTTGGAACTTGGGACGCGAGGGTCGCGTTTGGCACCTGAGACGCGAAGGTCATGTTTGGCACCTGAGACGCGAAGGTCACGTTTGGCACTTGAAATGCGAGGGTCGCGTCTGGCACTTGAAATGCGAAGGTCGCGTTTTGGTTTGGCGACATGAGGGTCGCGTTCTTCATTGTCGACGCGAGGGTCATGTTTTAACTTGGAAACGCGAAGTTGAAGTTCGCGTTCAACGAAGGCTTGAGGTCCACGCTTTGGCTGTAAAACGCGCCATTGAGGGCCACGTTCAGTCTGGTTCTCGCGAAGCTCATGTTTGGGCTCAAGGTCGCGTTTAGGCTCACAAACGCGTTGGTTGGAGGATTGACTTTCTTAGAGTTGTGCCGAATCTAAGTCTTCTCCTTCAGAGAGGGGACTGTATGAACAGTGCAACCCCCAGGGTAGACAGCCCTTTGATGAGTCGGCCACAACTGGAGCTTTAGTCTCCTTAGAAACTTTGTGGATCTTACGCATAGCCTTGGGGCTAAGGGATCCGGAGGAGATAGCCTCCTCAAACTTAGCTTGATCAAACTCTACCACGAGAGTTTCGACAGTTGTTCCCATGAGGTGGACGTCGGACTGCGCCACCACTTCTTCGTCAGAGAAGCTAGTCCCCAGCGGAGTCGCCATCTTTTGTATGTTGTAAAAATTGCAATGAAAAGAACAAAAGAAAATTAACTTGTATTTCTTTGATTCCGGTTACAATTCGATTACAAAAGAGAAGAGAACGAATTTGGTTCTCTCCTTTGTTTAAAACTGGGTTCTTCAAGGTAGCGATGGAGTGCCTCCTTCGATTGCTCGCGTCGAATTTGCTCTCCGTTGACGATCCTCTGTGCAGTTGAGATCCTCCAGATCTAATTTGCTGCCTCCCCATTCCAAAAAGCCCACCCCTTAACTCAGTTGAGTTTGTTGAGTTTTTATAGGTGGATAAGAGGTTGTAACTGCCCTCTAAATCCGCTCCTAAGTGGGCGTGATTCCCTCAGATCGTGGGAAAACAGTTTTGAAACCGTTCGACTCATATTTGAACGAGTCAAACGCCCAATCTGGCATTCAGAACCCAACGTCGCCTCTTAGAATTGAGACGCCAGGTTGGGTGTTGGCTGAACACAAATGAACGCGAGGGTCGCTCGCGTTTGGTTTGTTATAGATTGGAAACGCGGGGGTCGGTATTGGTTGAACCTCCAGAACGCGAGGGTCGCTCGCGTTTGACTTGTTATAGCTTGGAAATGCGGGGGTCGCCTGCATTTCCAGAATTGTGACGCGGGGATGACTTCCGCGTTTTAGAAGGGGTTAGTTGATCTGTAACCTCTTCTATAGAGCGTTGCAAGGACCGTTGTTCAGTAATCCTAGCTTTAGCTGTTGTGGAATGTGAAAGTCGTCAGATTGTAACTTTCACTGTAGATTGTGAAGACTGCTGAATAGAGTTTCCATCAGTTGTCGGAAGTGTCGTTGAATTGTAACTCTTCTCGATCTATGTGAAAAGTCCTCCATTTGCAGCTTTCGTTTGTCGGCACAAAAACTATTTGATTGTAGCTTCCATTGTTGGAACTTGACGGGAATCAAACATCCATAGTGATTTTTAGACGAATATTTGCCCACAGCTCTCTACCAAGCAACTCACCAACTAAGTCCAACCTTTTATTTCTAAAATCATTACACTGCTCATCAGCATCTCTAATAGTCATGCTGTTGTCGCAACCATCAAGATCAATCATCTCAGAGATGAGGCCGTGTTTATAGTGGTTGCAGAGTTGTAGATACAGTGATTAGGAAGTCGTCTGATTGTAACTCCTATTATCGGGGCTTAATGGGGATCAGCTATCCATTGTGATTTTTAGACAGCCTACACACTTCTAACTTATCGACTCTCACCAATAGAACGATAGGTCCTCAAAGTTGCTCTAATCGCAACACTTCTAACTTATCGACTCTCACCAATAGAGCGATAGGTCCTCAAAGTTGCTCTGATCGCAACACTTCTAACTTATCGACTCTCACCAATAAAGCGATAAGTCCTCAAAGTTGCTCTGATCGCAACACTTCTAACTTATCGACTCTCACTAATAGAGCGATAGGTCCTCAAAGTTGCTCCGATCGCAACACTTCTAACTTATCGACTCTCACCAATAGAGCGATAAGTTCTCAAAGTTGCTCCGATCGTAACACCTCTAACTTATCGACTCTCACTAATAGAGCGATAGGTCCTCAAAGTTGCTCTGATCACAACACTTCTAACTTATCGACTCTCACCAATAGAGCGATAGGTCCTCAAAGTTGCTCCGATCGTAACATCTCTAACTTATCGACTCTCACCAATAGAGCGATAGGTCCTCAAACTTGCTCCGATCGCAACACCTCTAACTTATCGACTCTCATCAATAGAGCGATAGGTCCTCAAAGTTGCTCCGATCGCAACACTTCTAACTTATCGACTCTCACCAATAGAACGATAGGTCCTCAAAGTTGCCCTAATCGCAACACGCACTATGTTAACATGGTACCTCTGAGATTTACAAATTTCTTCTAGTGCTTAAAACAAAAAGCATATAAGCAATTTATCCTTTGATATTAAAACAAAATTTCATTGTTCCATGTTAGAAAATGATATGCAAAAGAAACGATGAAAGACCAAAACAGCGCTACGTTTATTCAAAGGAAAGCGAAGCAACAAGAAGATAAGTGTTGCCACTACCAAAAGAGCAATACAAAAAAAACCGATGCATCAATTTATCAAATTGAAGGAGACAAGCTGAGATCTAAGGTCAGAAAGTTTCTCTTCATGATCAGTTCGCACTAGCATTTTAGCTCGTTTCCAAAGCTCGTCCTCGTCAGGCAACATGGCAGCAATCTTCTGCTTAGCCTCTGCAAGAATATTAGCTCCTGTGTGATAATCTACAAGACAGGTTGCGCTCTTGACGTTGAGTTCAGTAACAATAGCTTCTTCTCGTTTGAATTGAGCTTTCAACCTAGTCAACTCTACTTCAGTAGCGATGATTCTCTCTCGTAAATTCTCTAGAGAAGTGTTGGAGAGCGCTAGCTCAACATGCTTTTGAGCATGCAGCTTTTGCAAATGTTCCACCCGGACTTCCTCCTCGGCTATATGATGCTGAGCTGCTTCATACTTGTTAAACTCTTCAGCCCGGATGTCTTCGAAAGTCGACGCAATCTGCGCTTGGATATCAGCACGACCTAAGGCCTCCAAGAACCTTAATTGTGCCTCCAGGCGTGAGATAGCTTCTGAGCAACGACGAATGACGTCGACATCGCCCACGAACTTGAGGTTATTTAAACTATTTGTGAGCATAGGCTTGAAGGTTTCAAATCGCCCACGAACTTGAGGTTATTTAAACTATTTGTGAGCATAGGCTTGAAGGTTTCAAAAGTATCTCTGTCAGCCAATACTACCTCAATCACTTTCTTTGCCAGACTCTCTAGATAACTAAGCGAAATTTTAAGAAAATCTGGCACATCCGTGGGACTCGAAGCAGCGATAGGAGATGGTACGGAAACTTCTGAAGATACAGAGCCATGTAAAAGACCAGCAGGCGATTTCGGCGTAGTAGCTTGGGAGGGAACGTCGACATCCAGCTGAGACGGACTCGAATGAAGAATCATAAGTTCCCCCGCTCTAGATGATCTGGGCACGTCTACAACTTCTGTAGAGGCTAAAGAAATTGTTAATAAGGTCGTCGGTGGGAGAGTTGCCGTTGAGAGTTCCAAACAAGGCGGTTCTGACACCTGAGCTGGGGGTAGCATAAGTTGTTGCGTTGAAGCAGGGATGACAGCGCTTGCCTCATGAATCATAGGATCTGTGTGAGAAAATGGTTTAAATATAGAACAAAGATTAGTCGTGAGTTAAAACAAACGACGCTTACCAGTGAGAGGGAGGGGAATGTAGGCTGACGCATTGTCTGAAGACTGTGGCGGTGGAATATCCTACTCACCGGGGTCATCACTATCATCACCCAAGTTGTCATCATTTTCATTACCCTCACTTTGGTCACCATCATCATCCATACCATTCTCACCATCGCTATGGTCCATAGGCTCATCTTCGTCTACGGAAGGAAATGCTGGTGGATCCTCGATGATAGTAGGTTTTGATATGACTCCAGTCGTAGGGCTTAGCTGCGTACCTCCTACAGGGGGTAGTAACACAGAAGCAGAGGGAGACTTGTCCGCTACTGAATCTTGCTGGGCAGTCACAGTGGGTTCTTGGACAGGAGGTATATCTTCTTCAACATGTGAGGCAGTGGAGGCAGTATCACGAAGTGTATCCTCAGGGGCAAACTCCATACCCCCTGTAAATGATTCATCTCCATGTCCTTCTTCATTCAATGAATGTGCAGAAGAGGCAGGGCCTCTTAAAACGGGACCAACGCTGGGGAGACCAGGCTGAGGCGAGAGTCCCATAGCAGTTGACTCTCGTTCTTCCTCTTCGGCGTGCCATGCTTTCTGAGCATCTGACATAAGTTTGGAAGCAGGGGGCTTGAGCGCTAACTTTCGACGAGCTCGTTTGTCATACTTGGCTTCTTCAGCCGGGTCTAGTGCTCTTTTTCCAGTGGCACTCTTACTTCGAGTCTGAACTCTCGAAGGTTCCACCTCGTGAGTATCCAGCATCCTGACCTCTTCCTGAACTTGCTCTGGTGATTGTTGCCATTCGTCCTCTGTAATCGACTTTTCATATGATAAATATTCATTGGCAACCCGGGCATGGAACCTTTTAGCATCTCTTTTTGAAGCATACCATTTGCGGATGGCTCTCAAGCAAGAGGTATTCATGTTGTAAGCTGAAATTTGAGAGGTAGCTTGGTACCACGTGCAAAAGCTTAAAGAAGTACGAACGTTGGGCATCTTGTGTGGCAGTCGAAATTTCGCTCCTGTACATCCTGCTACCGAGTAATACCAATCTCTTGCTCCTTCATACACATTACCTGTGTACGCAAGAGTAGGGTTTGGATTCCCGACGTAAATCTGATCATAGCCAAATTGCCGAGAAAAGCGATAAGGCTGATATGGTTCAATAAAGCACTTCCTCCCTTGCCGAAAAATAAGATAGCCTGGGCGAATGTTTATGAGCCACCAAAAGGCACCTCTACTGAGTATGGTGAAAGAATTCCGTCCCGGTGTGTCTTGATGGAGTTCCCCATACGCACCGCCCTCGAAAGCGGGAAACTTGCAAGCGATCTCATAATTATAGTCCCGCCTCAATATTTCACGGAATTTAACTTGATACCAACCAACCCATTGAGCGGTTTCTAATTGCTGAACAAGAGGAGCTGAGGTGCCACTTGATTCAGGAGTCGACATTATCGAAGGGCAGTGCAACACAAACCAAGATACCAAATAAATATATGATATTGGCACTCGAGGGGTCGGAGTTTGAATGATAGTTTTCCCATCGGAGTCCAACTTCTTGACGGCGACAAATTCAGAAGTGAGTTCCCACAAACCATTTTGCAAGAAGCACACCATGGCTGAAAGAAGATTTAAGGGTCGTCCATAAGCTAGAAGTACGGCAGGGTATAACACCTCTACCGTAATAGCATCCACTGGCCTGGTGGGTACCACACAACGCTTCAACCAAAGAGTAAGAAAACCCGCGACCAGGGTCATGTCGGAGATTGGAACTTCTGCCTAAAAATGGAAGCTTTCGAAGGTGGTAAAAGTGGGAAAGACATCCTCCTCTACCTCACAAGTGTAGTGGGAGGTCGCATCGTTGATACGCTCGTTGATTTCTTCAAGAGTACTGGCGGCTAAACGAGTCACCTCAGCTTCCTTGTCCTACAGATTTTGAAAAAGATATTCTGCCCATTGTCCTTGTTTTACACCACTGGACCTTTTCCCAGTGATTTGTGCACAGATCTGAAAATGGCACATCAGTTCCCAATAAGTGCCATAGATGTCAGGGGCACCATTCTTCAAAATCTCTAATTCCCTATTTCCGGGGACGAACTCCTCGTAAGGAAGCACTCCAAAACACAAGCCAGAAATTTCAAACATCTCATGAAGAGCAAAACCTAATTCACCAGCAGGAGTGAAAAATGTACCGGTGTGAGGATTATAAAATTCTAGCATAGCAAAAAGTCCGCTGTAATTTGGAGAAATCCCATATCGAGTAGCCGTTATTGGAGTCCTCAGTTCTGAAATCCTCAAAGGTTCTTCCAGCTCCTCCAAGAAAAAATTTATCATTCGAGCCCACTAGTCTGTCTCACTCGAATGAACCCACGTTGGAGCTCTAAAGTCTTGAGCAGGGAACTCTCCTTTGACAGAGATAAACTTCCTAATGAAGACCTCCGCCAGCTTAGCAGGTTCACCGACGGGATGTTTCTTCTTGAATAAGCCTGGCTTCAAGGCCACAAATTGATTAAAACCAGCCGGATGAGTGCCCCGAGGAGTAATATGCCTAGTAGCAACACCTCCCTGGTCCTGAACAAGCTCCCAATTCATTGACCGAGGAATGGAAGCGCACTGATAATAAGAAATCGGCCACATTCGCTCTAGGTTGGGAAGGAAAAGACGACGATTGTTGACAGCCCTCAGCCATTTGTAGTTCCCCTCCGACATCCGCTTGGGGTCCATCTTAACAGAATCCCCGAAAAGGAAGGATGGTTTCTTTAAAATCTCACGTTCGGCGGTCTCAAATTTAGCATCCGTAACTAAGGATCTAAGAGTCTTGGGGAAGGCTTGAGTGATGAGCTTCGCCCACTCTTTGTTGGTATCCTGGAATATCGAATATTCGAAGGCAAAGCTGAAGATCGTATTTTTCTCCGCACCTCCCGCATGACCGAAGTAATGGTTGAAAGAAAGAGGCTCATTGGAGTAGCACACTATAAATAGAAAAGTCAGACAATTAAACTCAGGAGTCTAACTCAAGAAGAAAAATTCTGGATCTACGACCAATACAAGATTTTAAACGCAAGGCCCAGACCCACGTCCAAGTCCCAAAACGCAAGGTCTCGACCCGCATTTGAGGTTTCAAACGCAGGGTCTTAACCCGCGTTTAAAATTCCAAAACACAGGGTCTCAACCTGCATTGAAAATTTGAAACGCAAGGTCTGAACCTGCGTTGAAATATCATGAACGATGGAGCTAACCATGCGTTTTTACCTGCGTTGAAATATCATGAACGATGGAGCTAACCATGCGTTTTTAAGACCGAGAAACGTTAGGTATAATCTCTATGTTCTAATAGGGGAAAGCAGAACCCCTAATCAAAAATTGAAGGGAGGGAATCTGTTAAGATAACTTTCAATCGTCCAAACTTACCGTTAATTGAGGAAGTCGGAGACGACGAAGCGGCGGCATGGACATCTCTGGGGGTTCTAGCCGAAAGAGCACCCTGAGTTTGGGCGATCTTGGATTTGGAGGCCATTCTCTTCTTAGGAGCCATTCTAATAGTGACAAAGAAGAGGTAGAGTGGATTAACGAAAGATTTAGGGATGAATTTCTCCTTCGTTGAAACACTGGAGAAGATGAACAAGAATTCTGTTAAGCGGCCGACTGAAAAGCAAGAAAGAGAAAAGTCGAATGACTTTTTGATTTGACCTCAGTGGGCTATTTATATACAGCTGTACTCGTCAAATCAGCGCGGGATTTTAGGCTAAAATCCCACCCGAAACGCGATTTTCGCATTTTTAAATAAGGGGCCTTAGTTCCCAAATGCATCACCGCACTCGGTTGAACGCATGATTTAACCAGACGTTTAAGCGACGACCTCAGCCGATCACACAACTAACCCTTTCAAAGAGGTTAATATTCCAAGTGATGATGATATGGTGGATTCCTCCGAGGCTGTCTTCCTGACTAAGCTGGGGATGGGTTAATATTCCAAGTGATGATGATATGGTGGATTCCTCCGAGGCTGTCTTCCTGACTAAGCTGGGGATGAAGTCCTTTTCATATAGGCATGTGGTTCTCTCTGTCTATGACAATAGATTGCTCTTAAGCCAGGAAGTGCTCAACCTCCCTGAAGATGACGAATTTGGTCAAACAGACTAAAGTCCAAGTCATTATTGACGAACTAAACAAGAAAGAGGATGTCAACGAATTTGTCCAAGACCCTGAGATGCTCCACTTAGTCTGCGATGAGGTGCATTCAACAAAATTTTGGGACCCAAAGTATTCCAAAAATTCGTCCCAGTCAACCACGAACTTTTGAAAACTTTGGAGGGGGTTCTGTAGGCTATCTAAAAATCACAATGGATAGCTGATCCTCATCAACCTCTAACAATGAAAGTTACTATCAGACGACTTTCTTGTTATCAACAGAAAGCTACAATCGAAGGACGCCCCTATGGACCATGAAGAAATTACAAGTCAACGGTTTCTTCAAATCGAGAGGTAGAATTCACCCCTACAGTCAAAACACAAGTGGTTACGTTCCAAAAGTCAAAGCAATTCAAATCGAGAGGTAGAATTCACCCCTACAGTCAAAACACAAGTGGTTACGTTCCAAAAGTCAAAGCAATGCAACCATTGCATCATCAGCTATCAACACAGCCCCATATTTGAGATGATTGATCTTAATGGCTGCGACAACAACATGACTAATATTATATTAGCAACTATTAGAGGCGCTGATAAGCAGTGTAATGATTTTAGAAAAGCAGGAAGATCTAGAGAGCTGTGGGAAAATATTCGATGTAGTGAGAAGTGCATGGTCAAAGCCATGCAAAGAGGTCTTAGTGGAGATCGTGACCCGCAGTTGATAGAGCGTTATTGAGATGCCTCAATTGTCACAAATGGCCTGAATAGGACCTTCTTGAATGATCATTGGTGTCATCCATATATAAAGATAAAGGCAGAACACAGCTCCAACCGCTGCAGAACGCAGCTCAAACCACTGCAGAACGCAGCTCCAAACTACTGCATAACGTAGCTCCAAACCGCTGCAGAACGCAGCTCCAACCGTTGCAGAACGTAGCTCCAAACCGCTGTAGAACGTAGCTCCAACCGTTGCAGAACGCGACTTTAAATCACTGCAGAACGCACTTCTAGATACTGCGTTCAAGCACAGAATCTATGCCAGAACGCAAGTCAAGGTTCTGACCCATTCAAACATGATCCATGCAGTTTCGAAAACCGTTTCTCACCCACGATCTGAGGAGTGGTTTACGTGGGTTGTTACAACCGATTAATGAGGCGACTAAACCCTCATTTGGGTACGGATTATGGGGGCAGTTACACCCCTAATCTCCCTATAAATATTAACAAACTCAACAAAGTTCGGGGTTCAGGAATAGAGATCCAGGGATCGGATTTGGAGAAGAGAATCTAGAGGCGACGATCTTCAACAAACTGAAGAGTTCCAGACATTCGATACTTGGCTTATTAACCGAATTATTTTCGGTTCAAATAACTCTTTTCTTATTAGAGTTTGTTACTTATCTGAATCACAAGACTCGTCAAGAGTTATCAACCAGGCAAGTCATTTGTTCCAGCGAATTGAGATTTTCGGATCGTCAACGGAGAGCAAGTTCGACGTAAGCATTCGAAGGAAGCACTCCATCGCCACCGTGAAGAACCCAGAATTAAACAAAGGGGAGAATCTAGACCATTCTCTTCTCTTTTGTAATCAGGAAATCCAATTGTAACCGAGAGATGAGAGATTTGTAAATATTCTTTTTTCTAAGCAGTTAGAGAGAATAAAATCAAACACAATTCTTTCATTATTTTCTTACTACAAAATTTTCCACAAACAACTCCCACTGTTTATCCCAGTCAAACCTTCCTACAGTTAGGACCATAACCAAAATCTCCTCCCGATTCCTTCCATGAATAAGAGATCCACTTTCAAATCGAGCGATCAAACCTTCCTACAGTTAGGGTTGTCTCAAATATCCCACTTGGTCAAACCATCCTATAGTTAGGGCTAAAACTAGAGTTCCCTCCCGTTAAACTAGAAAATCTATCTTCATATTGGGTGATCAGACCTTCCGACAGTTAGGGTTATCCAAATCTTTTTTGATTCTCGAAGTGGAGATCCCACTTTGAGTCTCTTTTGCAACTGGAGATAGAATATAAAATTCTTATTTTCTAGTATCGGGTTCGTCTTTTCCCCAAGAGAAGACACCATTTTTTTACTTCTAAAATCCATGCTTCGCACGCACGAGGAATTTTATCCTGAATCCTAAGTAGGGATAAGCTAACGCCTAACACGTGTTGCCGGTTTAGTCTTTCGCCGAGTGAAAAAGACACCAGAATTTAAGTCTGGAGAATTTTGTCTCGAAGCCTAAGTAGGGATAAGTCAGCGTCTAACACGCGTTACCGGTTAGTCTTTGATCATAAAAAAATAACAAAAAAGCCCACATATTCGACATTATGATAGATTGTTATTAATAACACTATAATCTATGCTTTACAAGCGTGAGGAATTTTATCCCGAATCGTAAGAAGGGATAAGTCAATGCCTAACACACGTTGCCAATTTAGTCTTTCGTCGAGTAAAAAAGATACCAAAATCCAAGTATGGGGAATTTTGTCCCGAATCCTAAGTAGGGATAAGTCAGCGCCTAACACGCATTGTTGGTTAGTCTTTGATCGTAAAAAAGGTCAAAAGGTCCACATATTCGACATTATGACAGGTTGTTATTAATAACACCATAATTCGTGCCTTACACGCGTGTGAAATTTTATCCTAAATCCTAAGAAGGAATAAGTCAATGCCTAACACGTGTTGCCAGTTTAGTCTTTCACCGAGTAAAAAAGATACCAGAATCTAAGTCTGAGGATATTTATCTCGAATCCTAAGAAGAGATAAGTCAGTGTCTAACACGCATTGTCGGGTAGTCTATTCCCGTAAGAAAGATAAAGTCTACATATTCAATATCGTAGAACTAAAAGAGTTAACTCTTTTAGCACAATGTTACATGCAGAACGGACTTAAACAATTTGCATGTTAGCCTGACTCAAACGGTAGTTGCTAAAGGCTCATCAAACTCGTTGATGGCTGAGGGTTTGCCAAAAATCCTATAAATACAAGAGTCATTGACGCACCAACTCCATTAGTTAGTCTCGTAACTTGAGGATCCAACAACTTTAGGATAAGATCCATACATACAGATGAATTAGTTTTAATAGTTGGTCATACAGCTCTAATATTTGGGACCACCATGTCCCAGTGCCTTAAGTGCTTAATGTTTGCATCGAAAATTAATGTATTCATTGCGGTATTCATTACAACTTCAGTCATTACAATGAAAACAAAAAAAAACAGTCTTTTTATAAGACTCTTACATAATGAAAGAAATAAAATATTACAACTTTCCTCAAACAAACACAGGGAGATCGTTTATCGATCTTCTGCTTGCGTGGGATCTTTGCCTGTGCCGGGGTTTATCCGTGGACAACCGTCGATTAGATTTGAAAATTCGGTAGAGATTCGCCTTCACCGAGGAAGTATTTGATTTAAAGCACTGAGATTTACCAAGCGAAATCAGTAGCTCTTCTCGAGATTAAGACCAAGCCTAATCTCGAGGAATGAACGGGAACGAGTGCCGGATCTCTCGAACTCTCCTTCTTTATGCCAAAGAACTCGCCAAGATCTGTCAACCCTCGTTGAAATTCGTGCTCCTTTGACTCCTCAATCCGACAGCACCTCCTCCTCTTGATAATAAATTCCCCCCGCTAAAAGGAGGCCCTAGGTTTGTATTTATAGGGCTCCGGATGCGGGTTTTGGGATAAGAATGATGGATTTCTCCTTATCTTCAGTTAATAACTGATTAACCATGTTTAAAGATAGGATTTAGGCAGTTAGGAACTTCTGGAACTGAAAAGATCTCGTGAAAACACGTCGAAACCATCAAAACACGGGTTTTTGGGTCAAAACAGCGCGACGAG
>NC_033794.1:89499467-89523348 GCF_001876935.1 Asparagus officinalis | reverse complement strand
ACCCGCGGGGGCGCGGGTCGGTTTCGGCCGACCCACGCTGGTGCGGGTCAGTTTCGGCCGACCCGTGCTGGTGCGGGTCGGTTTCAGCCGTCCCGCATCGGCGCGGGTTCCGAAGCCTGACACTTTCTTTTGGTTTTCCGACTCTTCCGGGATATATTTTCCACCATTTTGAGTGTTTGACCGTCTTGTTGACTTGCACGCTTTGTTGTGGGATTGACTATCAAACGTGCGTTAGTTGATATACACGCGCGTTGATTGATGCACGTGTGTTAACCGACGCGCACGAACTGATTGACGTGTGAACTGATTGACATGCACACGTTGATTGATGCGCGCGTGCCACTTGGTTCGTCATTTCACTTCATGCGCCTGTCGATGATAGATAATCCTCTTAGACTCGGATAATGACGTTCATCGTCTTCTCTCCATCTCGAGCCGTATGCGGACACCCATAGGCATTTTTAGACGCCTACAGATACCCCCTCCAAAGTATTTCAGACTCATTCTTTTATAGAAGAGTCTGGAATACTTTGGATAAGATAGGCCATCTCCACAATTTCATAGAGTGACCTTGAACTACCTCAATTCCTAACTTCTTCAACCTTCAATCTATTCATTGTTTCGTCGAATAGATGAAGTTCTTCCGGCGCTGCGTTTATTGTCTGACCGTTGTCGAAATATTGAGCTGAGATTGGTGTGTAAGTTTCTGAACTTAGCTCGTGCCATTGGGTTGACTTTGAACTGATCATCTCCGTCGGGAATTCCTATCTAATTGTAACTGAAATCCTTGGTGTCATCTTTTGCCTTATTTTGGCGAGATTGCCGATGCGTTGACCGACATAGATATTTACTATAACACATTGTGCGACGTTGACTTTTGTCGTAACGCGTTGATTGGCATTAACACAGTTTATACTCGTACGTCTGCTGGAGTTTACACAGTTTAAGCTCTTAAGGCGTTAGAGCGTGGCGGTCCTAAATGTTGGGCTGCAGGACCAACTATTAAAGTTGATTCATCTGCATATATGGATCTTATCCCGAAGTTATTGGATGCTCGAGTCACGAGACCAACTAATAAAGCTGATACATCAATGACTCACATTTATAGAATTTTTAGCAAATTCTCAGCCATCAACGGGTTTGATTTGTCTTTACCGACTACCATTTGAGTCGAGCTAGCATGCTGATTGTTTAAGTCCGTTCCGTATGTAACGTTATGCTAAAAGAGTTAACTCTTTTAGTGCTACGATATTAAATACGTAGACTTCATCTTTCTCTTGTGAAAAGACTAAACAGTAATGTGTATCAGACGTAGACTTAGGATTTTTGGCAAATCCTCAGCCTTCAACGGATTTGACGTTCCTTTACCGATTACCGTTTGAATCGGGCTTGCATGCGGATTGTTTAAGTCCGTTCCGCATGTGACGTTGTGCTAAGAGAGTTAACTCTCTTAGTGCTACGATATTGAATACGTAGACTTCGTCTTTCTTCCGGAATAGACTACATGGCAACGCGTGTTAGGCACTGACTTATCCCTACTTAGGCTTCGGGATAAAATTCTCCGTGAGTGTGAAACACGGATTTTGGCGTTATGAATAACAACCTGCCACAATATCGAATATGTGGGCTTTCGTTCTTTTTACGGTTAAGAACTAACCGACAACACGTGTTAGGCATTGACTTATCCCTGCTCAGGATTCGGGATAAAATTCCCCGTACGTGAAGCACGGATTTTGGCGTTATGAATAACAACCTGTCACAATATCGAATATGTGGGCTTTCGTTCTTTTTACGGTTAAGAACTAACCGGCAACGCGTGTTAGGCATTGACTTATCCCTACTTAGGCTTCGGGATAAAATTCTCCATGCATAAAAGGCATGGATTTTTGTTGCTACGATACTGAATACGTAGACTCGGTCATTTTTATGGGAATGAACCACCCAACAACGCGGGTTAAGCGCTAACTTATCCCTACTTAGGCTTCGGGATAAAATGACCCAGACTGGATTCTGGTGTCTTTTTCAATCGGTGAAAGACTAAACCGGTAATGCGTGTTAGGCGTTGATTTATCCCTGCTTAGGATTCGGGATAAAATTCCCCAGACTAAATTCTGGTGTCTTTTTCAATCGGTGAAAGACTAAACCGGCAACGCATGTTAGGCGTTGACTTATCCTGCTTAGGATTCGGGATAAAATTCCATGTGTGTGTGAGGCACAAATTTTAGGAGTTTGAAAAAACGGAGTCTTCTCTTGGGGCAAAGACGAACCCGATGCGGGAGAGGAAGAATTTTATATTCTATCTTGGGGCAAAGACGAACCCGATGCGGGAGAGGAAGAATTTTATATTCTATCTCCCAAAGCTAAAGAGAAAGAATTTTATATTCTATCTCCAGAGGAAGAATTTTATATTCTATCTCCCAAAGCTAAAGAGAAAGAATTTTATATTCTATCTCCAGTTACAAAATAAAACTCAAAGTGAGATCTCCACTTCAAGAATCTGAGAAGGTGAAACTAAGAGTGGGATCTCTACTTCGAGAATAAAAAAGATTCGGATAACCCTAACTATCGAAAGGTTTGATTACCGAACTAAAGATGGATTTCCCGTTTATCGAGAGTGAATTGTGGTTTTGGTCCTTACTGTAGGAAGGTTTGACCAAGCGAGAGTTTGAGGTGACCCTAACTGTAAGAAGGTTTGATCACTCGATTTGAAAGTGGACCTCTCGTTCATTGGAGGAATCGAAGAGGATTTTGGTTTTGGCCCTAACTGTAGGAAGGTTTGACCGAATGGGAGGTTTGAGATGATCCTAACTGTAGGAAGGTTTGATCGTTCGATTTGTGGACCTCTCGTTCATTGAAGGAATCGAGAGGGGATTTTGATTATGATCCTAACTGTAGGAAGGTTTGACCAGGTAAACAGTGGGAGTGTGAGATGACGCTAACTTTTATAGGTTTGATCACTCGATTTGTGGACCTCTCGTTCATTGAAGGAATTAAGAGGGAATTTTGATTATGGTCCTAACTGTAGAAAGGTTTGACCAAATGGACAGTGAGAGTGGGAGTAAAAATCACAGTGTGAGTGTTGACTTGTATAAATCACTCAGTCGGGGTTCTTAGTGTCAAGTGATAAGGACTTAACACGAAGGGGTTTGATAATTCGTCAAAGATTGACAGATCAAAATTCCAAGCATTATATCCGGACTCTAACCATGAAAGTGTTGAGTGCACAAATGTAGCAGAAGTTTGAATGAGTTATACCAGAAAGAATTTCGGTGATCCCACCGTCAATTAGTCTGATCGGTGGGGGATTTTTGTGATGGAATACTGTGAGTCGTTAACAAAAGAGTGTTCGGAAATCACAGTGGGAGTTTAGTATTTATCACTTTATTCGTAATGATCGGGTTATCCCTAAGAATATTACATTCAATATTCTTCCAGAAACTTCCCGTTACATAAATTATCCACCCCCAGCTTTCTTTGCAAAACTGGGCCCAATGAGGAGTACGTTGTCCTCAGTTGTATGTTCGGGTTATCCTTAAGAATATAAGATTATCTAGGAACTTCCCGAGAAAGAAAAGAAACAGTTTAGACTCATATACCTGTTGGAGCATTGAGAAGCAGTTTATACTCGTATACTCTTCGTAGTGTTCGTTCGACTTAATTGAGCGATATAACGCCGACTTCAACCAATGTTTGGATGCTATTCTTGAGAGCGAAGCAAGCCTTGGTAGGATGAAGGATCACCAATGTTTGGATGCTATTCTTGAGAGCGAAGCAAGCCTTGGTAGGATGAAGGATCCTCCTGTGGTACGCACAGTACTTCGGATCTGCAGTGTTATCAGCTTCCTCCTGATTTGTGATAGGAGGAAGCTTGATCTTGTTGTTTTCGAGGAGAGATTCGAAAATAGCTGGAACGTCTTCGTCCTTGAAAGAGTACTCTTTTTGGAGTCTCACATCCGAAAATAGCTGGAACGTCTTCGTCCTTGAAAGAGTACTCTTTTTGGAGTCTCACATCCGAAGTCTTTTGTTGTCTCCGGGATTGTTTACTCTTTTTGGAGTCTCACATCCGAAGTCTTTTGTTGTCTCCGGGATTGTTGTTGTGATGTTTGATTAGCATCAACAGCTGCTACATGTGTTTTTCCTTTACCATGGGAGGCAAAATTTGATTTCGGAGAGTTAACCGTCAGTTGGCTTCTTTCGGCTTTCTTCCTTCTGAGGAAGTGTTCGGCCTATTCCCCGCGCATCTTCAACTCTTTCCAGTTGTTGGACGGTGCTACTCCTATAACTTCCAACATGTACAAAGAGAGGTTGTTGTGACAGGTTTGGAGGATGAAGTCCTCTGTGATCGGATCTCGGCAGTTCATCGCCTTATTCCTGAAGCGCTTGACGAAGTCGTCGACCGTTTCGTCGTCTTCTTGCTTCTCATCAAAGAGTATCCTGATTGACACTTCAGCATCTTCATTAAAAAAGTGAGCAAGAAACATGTTCTCCATGTCGTCTCAGCTGTTGATGCTTCCAGACTTGAGACGGCGGTACCAATCGAAGGCGGGCCCACGAAGGGTGCCAACGAATGACCGAACCATCAAGGCTTCATTGCCAGATATTATACCCAAGTGGGACTTAAAGTAGTCAGGTGTTGTGTGGATGAACCCTTGCCGTCAAACGGCGTGAAGTTAATCAGGTTGAACTTCGTCGGGTATGCTATTGAATCTCACTCCCTTGGATGGGGCATGGAATGCCGGTCCTTTTCACCTCTCGAGCAGACATTAGAGCATTGATTTTTCTCTCGAGATCTTTTATTTTCTCATCCTCGCTCGTATCGGGGCTTGGACGATTTGTGAGAGGAACAACGGGGCCACCCCTGGTGTTGTCATCATTGGCAGGACCACTCCCAGTATTATTATCTTCAGTGGGACCACCCCTAATGTTCTGGTCAACGGGAGGGTTCTCAACATTGAGATGTTCATCCACATCTGAATTGCTAGCTGCTTGGCTAATATTGTTACGACGACTGGATTCACCTAGCTGATTTGACAAAGCCCGAATTTGTTGGTCATGCTCTTCTCTCATCCATAGCATAGTCATTTCCATTTCAATCTTGAATGCCTCTTTCTGCTTGGTTAGAGCATCATCGAGAATTTTGGCAATCTGCTCGGTGTTGATCATGAACACTTCGCGAGATTGTCCCGGACTGAATACCGTATTATTAGAAGTGATTACCGAGTTAGCATCTGATGCTTCATCATCCGATGATAAACCTCTCTGCATTCTCTGGTAGTCCCTACGTCTAGTGGTCCCTACGCGTAGCCGAGTCAGACGATGCGATACGAGAGAGTCAGAACTAGAAGGTCGAATCGACTTTCCCTTATCAGCCATGTTAATTGTGACTTCTAGAAGTTCGTCATCATGAACAACCGATCGCTTCTTACGGAGACACTTTGGTTTGGACTTAGCTATTCCGTTGGAGATCCTCTCGAATACCGAGACCCTCTGCGAAGCGGTCTTCGGGCTGCTACACGCTGATAATACTGCCCTGATAATCTTAGCGCATGGACAGTGAGGGTCCGCTTTCCGGGTACTTCTCTTTCGATATTTGTTCGCACACCCGCTCGATAATACAACTCATCGGTCAGATGACCAGAGCAACTGATGCGGCATAAACATGTACCAAAAAGGTTGCAAGTGCACAACCGTGTCAAGTTGTAGTATTTAAGATATCGATCCCACGAGGAAGGTGTTTTGTAGGAGAAAATATAAAATTGGTTCTTATGTTGTGTGCATGACAAATAGGAGTGATGAGTGAATGTGATTGTGAAGAGATTGAGATAGTGAAAATGGTGTGTAAATGGGTGCAAAGTGTAAGTGAGAGTGGATGTAAAAGAGAAGGAGTATGACCAATAAGGTGAGAAGAAAAAATGAATAAAATCAAGAAACAAATAAAAAAATCAAGAATGAAGAACAAAATTCTAGAATAAAAGAAAATGCAAGAAATTAAAGATGGTGGATTCAATTATAGATATGGGTAATCTAAAATTGAACCAACTTCTTAGAAAAAGGTAATTCCCTAGAGGGTTCTAGCCTAAAGACGAATCAAACAAAATAAAAATAAACAAAAAGAAAAACTAAACCCAAGAGGGTTCTAGCCTCAAGGTGAATAGTATAAGAAATTAAAATCTAACTACAAAATAAATTGTAAAATCTAAACTACAAAATAAAATTACAAGAATTAAATGCAAGAAAATAAATCTACTCTATAAGCATGAAATAAATCTAAGGCAAGAGGGTTTTAGCCTCTTGGCTATTTAACAAGAAAAATAAAATCTAATTACAAGCATGAAAATAAATCTAACTAATAAGCAATAAAAGAGAAATAAAAGAGAAAAATGAAAGAAATGCAAACCTTCAAATAATTCTCCATCTTCATCTTCATCTTCATCATCCAACAAAGAGAAGAAGAGAAAAATTTAAAGTGGTGAAAAAATTATTATTATTAATTGCAACTAAAGTTACAATTTTGGAAGGCCTTCTCAATTAAGAGTAGCCCTCCTCTCCAAAAGGAGTTACAAAAATTTTCACACCTCTAACCCCTCACTCTCTACCCCTATTTATAGTAAACATCAGTGAATGAGAGCCATTGGATCAAACTTGAGCCCCAAGACAAGCAAAATCAGCCATTGACGCGCGCTACAGTAATCTGGTATCGATGCAGGCATCGATGCAGGTATCGATGCCAGCATCGATGCCCACATCGATGCCGACATCGATGCCCACTATTTCCAAATTCTGATTTCACGGATAGCTTCGTCTCGTCGAGATAGGCGATTTTCATATATTATATGTTAAATTCCGCCTTCCGGATTAGGAGATATCGTCGTTTCTTTGTGGCCAACCATTTTGAATATGATTTCTTTTCATATTGGATTTTTGATTTTCTCCGGCTTCTACAGGCTACACGACTTCATTCTGGGCTTTTGGATAATTTGGAAATTGATTTTCCAATGTGCTTCTTTGCTTCATTTCTTCATTTAATCAATGGGTTTTTGTTGAGAGATGAGAGTTTGAGATTTATTCTTCATTAACCTGCAATTAAAAGATAAAAATAATTATTAGTGGTATATTTATTCATATAAAATAGATAATGAGGGTATAAAATTATAATAAAAATATGATTATCAGTAGCCTACCATGTGATGCACTACTATATTAATCAATCGTCACACTCCTATGTCCTTGAACGATTTGATTATCCCAACACCGTCATTCCTATAAATGACATTGTTCGTCGATAACAGCCTACCAAGCGATGTGCTTTATTGATTCCTGATTAGGGACCTACCAAGTGATGAGTCGTTATTTAGACCCTCTCCCGATCGCTCACGCAAGTGATCGGTCATTTCGGGCTAAGTTGTTACACTTAACAACACGGCCCAAGCTAATTACGTCTTAACCATCATAATTAACTCAACCCAAAGCCTCGAACGACTAAGGGTAGGAAAGAAATTTTAGCATTAAGTCTAAAAGAAACTTTTAGATAACTCATCATACTGAGGGGAATAGTATGACTAGCCCAATTCAAACAATAATCGATAAAGGCAAATCAAACCTGTTGATAGCTAAGGGTTTGCTAAAAATACAAAGTATCGGTTTACGAGAGGGAGCTATGCACATGAGGTGTTGAAAGCAATAAGTGGACAACAAAATCATAATTCCATTCATGATTGACTTTAAGACAATATATTCAAACAAAGTTATGACAATACATTCGAACAAAGCTATAATAATGTATGCAAGCAAAAATAACAAAAAAAAGTGTCTTAAGATCAATCCACGCCACCGAACCTAGTCCATCAAACTGAAGGAGGCATTTTTTTTTTTCTTTTTTTTTCTTTTTTTTCTCTTTTTTTTTCTTTTTCTTTTAAGCAACTGAACAAGAAACTCTCAAATGAGAGAAGAATAAATTCTTTTTATTATTCTGAAATAAACAAAATAAACAATGTAGAATGAAATATTCAACATGAAGAGTTCCTGTTCTACATTGAATCCTACCTTACTGTTGAAAATTCTTCCCCGGATTTTAAACAAATTCAGAATGATATAATCAATAATGTGAATTTTTAAGCATTTCGGGGTGTTCAATAATTCTTGCAACAAGGTAAGGTAGGTATTATTGGTGTCATGCATTTTGTATTTCTTAATGAACTTAGACTCTTGTACTGTGAAGTTTTGTTTTCTAACAACCAATTCTTCTGTGAAGTTCTGAAAATTTGGTTGTTGATTATTCTCCAAGAATCTAAGTTCATCAAGAAAGAGTTCTTCAAAATTTAATTCAAAGCAGCAAATGTTTAACACAGTTTTATTATTCTCAAGGACCTGATCTGCTTCTTCTAAAAACTCTAACTCTTCATCAAAAATTTCCTCAAAACTTAAATCACACTCTTCTTCTTCTTCTTCTTCTGATCTTTCCTGAATGTAGTTTATTTCTAGAGGCTGATTATTTGGTTGGTCCCCTGGATTAAAAATGTTGAGATCAGCAGTCAAATTCCCAAAGGACAGCTTCATTTGACCAGTTCTACAGTTGATGAGAGCATTAGAAGTGGCTAAGAACGGTCGTCCTAAGATGACAGGTGTCTGTCCTTTGGGATTGGAAACAGGCTGTGTTTCCAAGACTACAAAATCTACTGGAAAAATAAAATCTCCAACCTTAATCAGAACATCCTCTAACTCACCCATAGGGACCTTGACAGATCTATCAGCCAACTGTAAGGTGCATTTGGTTGGGTTCAGTACACCTAGACCCAATTGCTGATAGACTGAATATGGAAGCAAATTGACACTGGCCCCTAAGTCTAAAAGCGCCTTATCAATGTGAGTATTACCAATGATACATGAAATGATGGGGGAACCTGGATCTTTACGTTTCAAAGGTATGGGATTTGATAGCATTTCACTGATATTGGCGGCTAAAAAGACTTTCTTTGGGACATTTATTCTCCTCTTCTTAGTGCACAATTCTTTTAAAAATTTAGCATAAGATGGAATTTGTTCAATTACATCTAAGAGAGGAATGTTGACCTTAACCTGCTTGAATGTCTCTAGGATTTTCTCCTCCTGAGGAGAGTGTTTCCTAGACCTGAGTCTATCTGGAAAGGGAGCAACCGGTCTAAATCTATCAAAAGCAGGCTCAGGTTCGGGTTCAGGTTCTTGGTCATCTGAGGGGAGTGATTGTTGAATAGATTCATCAGAAGGAGAAGGAGAAGGAATTTGTACAGGATCAAGAGTTTGACTTGGCGGAGTTCTCACTTGATTATCGACCTGTCTACCTGACCGAAGTGAATGGATTGCATTCACTTGAGCTTCATAGGATGAACTGCATCCAGTGTTATTAGGGTTGACCACGGGTTGACTCGGAAATTTTCCTTTCTCTCTTTCACTCACGGCACTAGCTAGTTGACCAAGTTGGGATTCTAATCTAGCTATAGCTTGAGTGTTGGAGTTGAGCATTTGTCCGGTTGATTGCATGAAGGAATTCAACGTGCTAGATGTTTGAGTCAACATATTCGTGGTTTGAGTAGAGGCCTTAATTATGGTTTCTAAACCCCTTTCCAAGACATTGAGACGTTTATCTTGATCTGGATTGTGAGGAGTTTGAATTACAGCTTGATGAGGAGGAGACTGATTTTGATACGGCAGATTGGGTTGTTAAAATTGTGAATGAGAATTGAATGGAACTGTGTTTCCCTAGGGAAATGTTGGGTCGAAGCGGGAGTGAAATTTTGAGTTCCGGGAGAATTTCCTAGATTCCATGCAAAGTTGGGATGATTTCTCCAACCTGGATTGTAGGTTGGAGAAAATGGATCATTTCTAGGGTGCTGGAATGCAGCGTTCATCTGTTCTAATGAATGATTGTTTCCTAAGAGAGGGCATTCCTCTGAAACGTGGGTAGGAGACTGACAATTATGACATCCTGGGAAAGAAACATGATTGAGTTGAGCTGGAGCTCGTTCCTTAATTTCTAAGGCTTCTATCCTCCGCGGAATTGTCGCCATCTTCGCTTCAGAAGCAATGTTTGACTCCAAGGAAAGACCACTAGACTTAGAATGGGGAACTGATGAAACCCTGTCATCGCACTGTTCCCATTGCATTGTTTTTTCAGAAAGACTCTCCAAAAACTCCCAAGCTTCATCAGCATTTTTCCTCATAAAATCCCCGTGGCACATTGATTCTAAGGAAGTTTTTGCAGAATAATCTAATCCCTCATAAATTATTTGGCACAATCGCCATTTCTCTAAACCGTGATGAGGACATTGGATGAGAAGATCTTTAAATCGGTCAAAATACTTCCAAAAAGGTTCTCCCGGGATAATTTTAAAGTTTTGAATGCTGTTCCTAAGCTTTACCGTTTTATGAATAGGAAAAAATTTCTTAAGAAAAACGGTGACAAATTCATCCCAAGTTGAGATGGAATTTGTTGGTAAGCTGTACAGCCATTTTTTAGCTTTATCCTTAAGAGCAAATGGAATAAATCTAAGCTTAACCGCATCTTCATTTAATTCTCTCATTTTAATCATAATACACACTTCCTCAAATTCCGAAATAAAAATATATGCGTCTTCTGTTTCATTACCAAGGAATTTGGGAAGCATGTTTATGTATTGCGGTCTAAGCTCAAAACTTATTCCATTTGTTTCGGGGAGCCTAATGCATGAGGGGATTGCATTCCTAATGGGATAGCACATATCATGAAGAACGGGTGGATTAGGATGCTCCATTTCTATGATTGGTTCAAAGCGAATTAATCGATGTGTATTATCCCTAATCCACTGTTGCATACACCAAAATATTTCTTTTTATTATTTTTTTTATTTTTTATTTTTTTTCAAAAAAAGAAAGAAAATTAGTTTTTTTTTAGAAGATAAAGAAAAAGAAAAATCCTAACTGAAACAAATCAAAACAACCACTTTTCAATCAACTTTAATTCTAGGGTTTAGCCTAACTCAACTAGACCAGCTCCTAACCAAAAACTCCTACAGTGAAAAGATCAAAGTTTTACCCAGGTAGTTAGCCAGGTAAGGATAGTACTAGAGGGTGATCAAAGATCAATTAAGTACCTCTTTCCTTGCGGAGCGCTTTACGCAACCCCTAAACCTTGCCTTAGACACCAACTAATCTGAGAAAACTTAAACCGGTTCACTTAAGGATTTCTTGTTCCTTATTGAGCTCGAATCCTTAGGGGCCAACGTCTAATGAGTTTTATTAGGCTTGGGTGGTGTAGTGAGGAATTAGTGATTTTTGGGCTAAGGAAAGGGTGATGAAATCCCTCACCTTATCTTGATTATGGGGTTTTGCCCTTAAAAATATTTTTAAGTGTGTGTCAAATCAAGATGCTCAAATCACTTGGTGAATTCCTACACTATATGAAATGCAACCCTATGAATTAAAAGCAACTAAAAAGGATGGAAAAGAAAAATCTTTTTTTTTAATTAGGGTTAACAATCAAACAAATGAGAAGGGGGGATTTGTTTGAATTTATTATCTTGTTAGTAAATGTCAAAGTTTTTTTTTAGTCCTAATTGTCTCTAATTGTGAAGAAGTAGCTAAAGGGTGTAATTAAAAACTAGAAAGAGGACTTACCCGAAAGCAAATCTTCAAATCCTAGCTCTCCAATCCGCGATCTTCAAGCTCCAAGCGTTTCCTTCACAAAAAACACACAAGTTAAAGAACCAAAATAATTAAAACCTACTTAAGCACCTTCCCCGGCAACGGCGCCAAAAACTTGATGCGGCATAAACATGTACCAAAAAGGTTGCAAGTGCACAACCGTGTCAAGTTATAGTATTTAAGATATCGATCCCACGAGGAAGGTGTTTTGTAGGAGAAAATATAAAATCGGTTCTTATGTTGTGTGTGTGACAAGTAGGAGTGATAAGTGAATGTGATTGTGGAGAGATAGAGAGAGTGGAAGTGATAGTGTGTAAATCGGCACGAGATATAAGTGAGAGTGGATGTGACAAAGAATGAATATGATCAATAAGGCAAGAAGGAAAAGGAAAATAAAAATCAAGAATAAAGAAAATAAAATTCAAGAATAAAAGAAAATGCAAGAAATTAAAGATGGTGGATTCAATTATAGATATGGGTAATCTACAATTGAACCCACTTCTTAGAAAAGGGTGATTCCCTAGAGGGTTCTAGCCTAAAGGCGAATCAAACAAAATAAAAATAAACAAAAAGAAAAACTAAACCCAAGAGGGTTCTAGCCTCAAGGTGAATAGTATAAGAAATTAAAATCTAACTACAAAATAAATTGTAAAATCTAAACTACAAAATAAAATTGCAAGAATTAAATGCAAGAAATTAAATCTATTCTATAAGCATGAAATAAATCTAAGGCAAGAGGGTTCTAGCCTCTTGGCTATTTAACAAGAAAATAAAATCTAATTACAAGCATGAAAATAAATCTAACTAATAAGCAATAAAAGAGAAATAAAAGAGAAAAATGAAAGAAATGCAAACCTCTAAATATTTCTTCATCTCCATCTTCATCATCCAACAAAGAGAAGAAATATTTAAAGTGGTGAAAAAATTATTATTATTAATTGCAACAAAAAGTTACAATTTTGGAAGGCCTTCTCAATTAAGAGTAGCTCTCCTCTCCAAAAGGAGTTACAAAAATTTTCACACCTCTAACCCCTCACTCTCTACCCTTATTTATAGTAAACATCAGTGAATGAGAGCCATTGGATTGAAATCTTATCCAAAACCAACAATTTTCAGCCATTAAACTGTAACAAACCGCCCAGGGTATCGATGCAGGCATCGATGTAGGCATCGATGCAGGGATCGAGGGCTTTGGACATTGGGCTTTTCTTGGACTCTTGGGCTTGGGCTTTGATTTATTTCTTCATTTAAATACTTGAAAGAATTCATTGGGCTTCATGGCTTCATTTTTTCAATAAATCGCGGGCTTTTGTTGAGAGATGGGAGTTTGAGATTTATTCTTCATTAACCTGCAATTTAAAGATAAAAACAATTATTAGTGCTATATTTATTTATATAAAATAGATAATGAGGGTATAAAATTGTAATAAAATGTGATTATCAGCAACCTATCGGGTGTTGACACAAATCCCCTGGTATAACATTATCATTGTCAGATGAATACGTTTCTTTCAGGGGATTTGCCGCTTTATTAGCATTCTCAAGAGTCACGTGTTTAGAACTACGCTTTTGGGAGCGCAGGATCTCAACAGGCTCCTGGTTTTGGATACACACCCCCAGGCGGGTGGAAACCGTTGTTTTCTCTTTATGAGAAAGCTTGAAATTGTTGCGAGGGCGTGTGCGACCCCCAGCTCGACGAGTCGCTCGGGGTGCAGTCACCAGACCCAAGCGTTCTTCGATCAGAACTTTGCCTCGATCCTCGTGCAAAGGACCCATGCGATCGACTATCCTCACCTTGAATCGGGACAAATCTACGCTGTCACAGTGCTCCGTCGGAGGTGCGGAACTCAAAGGGATGGACGAAACATGTGCATAACGTCTTCTGTCTTTACCCTAGCGCGGGTCAGACTTGGGCGACCCGCGGGTTGGAGGGTCGGCTTTGGGTGACCCGTAAAGTGAGGGTCGGATTTTAAGTGATCGGCCGCTAAAGTGAAGGTCGGATCCAAGTGACCCATGATTAGGAGGGTCGGATCGCCAAGTGACCTAAACGAATTTGGAGGGTCGGAATTCGGTGACGGCTGCGAATTAGCGGGTCGGATCTGAGGACCCTGCGAATGGCGGGTCGGATTCGAATGTGACCGTGCGAATGGTGGGTCGGATCCGAGTGACGCTACGAATTGGCGGGTCGGATTGAAGTGACACCAGCTTGGGAGGTGTCAGACTCGAGTGACCCGAAGTGGAGGGTCAGATCAAGGTGACCCGCGATTTGGAGGGTCGGATTTGCAGTGACCACGCGGCTTTCTCGATCGTTTTCAGAGGCCGCCATCTTGGACTTTGGCCTCCAAACTTTGTGCATATTTTGTGGCTTCTTTTCCACTTCTTCCCTCTGTAACCTTTTGACCTCTTGCGCAAGAATTCACGCGTGCGCAAGCAGTGCGCGGCGCTTTTTGATCCGCTCCTCGAGAGTTGAACGGGTCTTTTTGACTTGTACCTATTCACTTGTTGATGATTTGGAGGAGAGGACATTTGTCCGCTGTTGGGGCACTTCGCGTTGCCTAATTTTCATATCCGCCTCGTAACGGATCTCGTCAATTGACTCCAAAGCTCTAACGAGTTGGCGCGCAAGGCGTTGGCGCTGTCTTTAGCGAGCTCTCTTCGATAAAGTGGGCACGTCTTCTGTACTCATCTCCTTGATTGAGGAGGAGTTCAGATCTGCAGATCCGGACTCGTTGGAGGCCGGAAGGGTGTTGCAAGGTTCAGCTACCGCAGCAACGAGGGCATTGATCTTCCTTCGCTTGCGAAAGGCGGAGGATCTGGAGGAGGAGGACGACAGATACTCCTCGAACTTTAGTTGGTCGAACTCGTAGTCGATCACTTCTTCAACCGGGATGCAGATCGGAGGTTGCGACACGACAGCTCCGGTAGCGAAGCTGTTGGCTCCCACTTTGATTGCCAGTTTGTTTGTGTCAAAAATTGATGTATTCATTGCGGTATTCATTACAACTTCAGTCGTTATAATGAAAACAAAAAAAGATAGTCTTTTTATAAGACTCTTACACAATGAAAGAAATAAAAGATTACAACTTTCGTCAAACAAACGCAGGGAGATCGTTTATCGATCTTCTGCTTGCGTGGGATCTTTGCCTGTGTCAGGGTTTATCCGTGGACGACCGTCGATTAGATCCGGTTGTTGAAAATTTGGCAGAGCTTCGCCTTCGTCGAGGAAGTATTTGATTTGAAGCGCTGAGATCGACCAAGCGAAATCAGTAGCTCTTCTCGAGATTAAGACCAAGCCTAATCTCGAGGAACGGACGGGAACGGGTGCCGGATCTCTCGAACTCTCCTTCTTTATGCCGAAGGACTCGCCAAGATCTGTCAACCCTTGTTGAAATTCGTGCTTCTTTGACTCCTCAATCCGACAACACCTCCTTCTCTTGATAATAAATTCTCCCTGCTGAAAGAAGGCCCTAGGTTTGTATTTATAGGGCTCCAGATACGGATTTTGGGATAAGAATGATGGATTTCTCCTTATCTTCAGTTAATAACTGATTAACCATGTTTAAAGATAGGAATAGGATTTAGGCAGTTAGGAACTTCTGGAAATGAAAAGATGTCGTGAAAACCCGTCGAAACCGTCAAAAAAGTCGGCCAAGGCCGACCCGCGCTGGTGCGGGTCGGTTTCGGCTGTCCCGCATCGGCGCGAGTTCCGAAGCCTGACACTTTCTTTTGGCTTTCCGACTCTTCCGGGACTTGTATTTTCCATCGTTTTGCGTGTTTGACCGTCTTGTTGACTTGCACGCTTTGTTGTGGGATTGACTGTCGAACGCGCGTTAGTTGATATACGCGCGTGTTGATTGATGCACGCGTGTTAACCGACGCGCACAAACTGATTAACGCGTGAACTGATTGACATGCACTCGTTGATTGATGCGCGCGTGCCACTTGGTTCGTCGTTTCGCTTCATACGCCTGTCGACGATAGATAATCCTCTTAGACTCGGATAACGACGTTCATTGTCTTCTCTTCATCTCGAGCCGTATGCGGACACCCATAGGTATTTTTAGACGCCTACACTTAAACTGTGTAGACTCTAGTAAATGTACAAGTATAAACCATGTTAACGTCGTTCAACGCGTTACAGTAAAGGTTAACCACCATCAACGTGTTACAGTAAAGGTTGATGCCGGTCAACACATCGATAATTTCACCAAAATAAGGTTAAGGAGAAGTTCCAAAGTCAAAGGATGATTCTAGGGAGTTCAATCACATTCAGATACCAACTCCCGACAAAGACGATCAGTTCAACGTTAACTCAAGGACAAGAGCTAAGTTCAAATACTTATACACTAACTTCAGTTTAATATTTCGACAGTGGTCAGACAATAAACACAGCACCGGAAGAACTTCATCTATTCGATAAAATACTGAGTAGATTGAGGACTGAAAAAATCAATAATTGAAGCCATTCATAAGTCCTTCTACGCGATCTCCTCGACAAAATACTGAAGACATTAAAAACATGGCCTATCGTATCCAAAACATTCTAGACTCCTCTATAAAAGAATAAATCTGAAATACTTTGGAGGGGGTATCTGTAGACATCTAAAAATGCCTATAGGTATCCGTACACAGCTCGAGACAAAGAGAATGTTAGACCCTAGAGGGGGGGTGATTAGGGTCTTATGCTAATCTAATCCGATTAAATGCCAATTAAAATTAATTAATACGTTATCCTAGCAAGTATAAAATACAACAAGATACGTAAGCTAGGATAAGCAATATGAACAAATGATTATATCCTATCAATGAGATATTACAAATATATGAGCAAGGATATATGAACTAACACAAGGGTAAAATAAACAATCTACACAAGTGATAGGGTAATATGATGAGCAATACACAAAGGCGATATAAGATATGAAAACAAGAATAAGAACGCCAATGCAATCACAAACAAAACGATATGTTTACGAGGTTCGGTCCCCACGACCTACGTCCCCGCTCCTCACCTCGAGGAGATCTCCACTATCACTACCGGGTTTTCTACGTTCACCCGAATAACGTTTACACCTCACACTCGGTTTTCTAGCTAACCAAAAACTTTACAGTCAACACTCTTGCAATCACACTCTACACCCACTAAGTGTTGGACCTAGCCGTGTCTCCCTCAAGTGCTCGGTTACAACCTCTCTCTAGGCACGTCAACCGACGCCACTCCTCTTGGGACGATCCCCGACTCTCACCACACACTCCTCACTCGGTGTACAAGTGTATTACAAAGTGATTCTCACAATAAGCACAAATATGACAAATGATTGTTCTCAAAACAAGGTGAGAACTCAATTAAGCACAACTCTAAGTCACTAATCTCACAACCCAAAATTATACTATGAATGTAAATACAATAAGCTCAATAGGTTGTGTGTGAACAAAGAGATAATAAAATCAACTAAACTCAATATGAACACTAGCTTAATAAAAAGATAATCAAACAATATAAAATATGAAGCTAGATTGAGTTTAGAAAACTTCTCAATAGATCAAGAGTGGAAGGAGAAGAGTTGGATGCTCAAACACCAATAGATGATCTCCTCAAGCTCTTGTGGAAGTGATTCACAAAACTAAAACACTCAAATGCTTAAAAGCTTATAAACACACTTAAACCAAACATAAACCCTTGATTAAAACTTTCTTAAACTTGTTTTAAAACTCTCTTGGTTAGGTGGAGAGCTGAAGGCAATGGGGTATTTATACCCTCTCAAAACTTCAGCAAAACCCCAGCCAAAAAGACAAAAACAGCCCCAATAAACAGCTCAGGAAATAGCCGTTAGAAGTCCAACGGATCTATTGTCGGTCGACCGAAAATTCCGTCGGTCGACCGATGGAAAAATTCGGTCGACCGGCAGAGAGCAAAAGCACGAAGAAGAGTTCTGGACCTTCGTCGGTCGACCGGTGCGGTCGACCGATGGAGTTTTTCGGTCGACCGGACCGGTCGACCGACAGACTCTCTGTCGCCCAGTGAGAATATGAACTCATGTTCGGTCGACCGAAATCTGACATATTCAAAAACTGTTTTGCTGATTTTAAAACGCTGTTTAAAAATATCAAATAAATTCAGAAAAATGTAAAACTTTGGGGAATGATTGTAGACATGATAATACACATGCTACAAAAACTGGTTTTCTAAAAAGACTTCCCAAATGAGAAATACCATCATTTTACAAAATAGTCCAAAACATGAAAATGTAAACATATGAATCTTGACATTTTAGCTTAACCATGTTTTGAAACATTACAAAATGATTTTGTAGACTTAATAAAAGATGTATATGATTATTGTTAAGTCTATAAACCAAGAAAACAATATTTTCACAAATACAATAGAAAGTAAAACGTATGAGTATGTATATGAAAATATATTTGTTTCATATCTATGAAATTAAACCAAAACAACTTATCCACATAGAAAACAAGCATGTATACACATTTTTTGGAATTTATTTGTAAAAACTTTGTTTGTGGATAAAACTAAAAACCAAGATGTATATGTATATAACTATATATATATATACTAAGAAACTAATAAATGTGTGTGTGAATATAATATTGAGCTTAGAGTATATAACACACATAATATAAACCTATACTAAATATACCCAAGCTTGATCTTGATCTTCATTGTAGCTCAACTTGGTACACATGCGGATGAAGCTTGAACTTGATCTTTAACTTTGAATTGCAAGGCTTCACCGACATTCCGCCAACCTCCTTTGGATATGATCGTTGAAGCTCTATTCCATCCATCCTCCAACTACGTTGTTTGTCTACAATAAATACGAAAACACAAATACTAGACAAACAACATTAGTGGTAAATTGTTTGTTAAACATCATCAAAACAAGAAGGCCAACAGAGAAGACAATGAATATCATCATTCGATTCAAATGGGAACATCCAAAGCCATAAAGAAGCTAACGAGCGCACGAAGCAAGTCAGCGAAGCGTACAAGTCGACTAGTCGACAAGATATGCAAAACGGCAAAAAATACAAGTCCAGAAGGCTAAAAAATGACTAAGTCCCGAACTATCCCGTGGCCACGTGAGACACCAGGACCTGCCCCGCACCCAACTGCCAGAAAACACGTATTTTGGTGATTTCTTTGGGATTTCTTTGTTCCTAAACTTCCTAACTGACTTGATATCATATCTAAGAGTGATTAGACCATTGTCAACTGAAGATATGACCAAATCATTCATTCTTATCCAAATACCTTGCATCTGAAGCCCTATAAATACGAGCCTAAGGTCTTCTTACAGAGGGGGCGAATTTTAATCAAAGAAGGTGAGGTACTACTGGTTTTGTGAGCGCATTCCACAAAATTTCAGAGAGAGATAACAGATCTGACGAATCCCGACATAAAGAAGGAGCAATTCGAAGGATCTGAAGCCCCGTTCACCCTTTCCTTGAGATCAGACTTGGACTTGATCTCGAGAAGAGTCATAATATCGCTTGGTCGAGATTATCACTTTTGTTCTTGTTTCCTTTGTGAAACAACAAACTTCTAGCCTTCCGATCAACCGGATCCGATCCGTGGCGGTCCACGGATAAACCCCGGTATAGGTAAAGATCCCACACAAACAGAGACTAATAATAGGATCTGTGTGTTGTTTGATAAAGTTGTAATCTTTATTTTTTATTGTGTAAGGAGATCTTATAAAAAGATCAACTTTTTTATTTTATTGAACTTGTATTGATAAATGATTGTAACAGGTCTAATGACAATGAAAAAGGTAACTTTTGCACCAAACAGTAATAGATATAATTACATGTAATTTAATACATTTATTTCAATCTATACTAAACTTTTGTATATCAAACACATGTGATGTTTTCAGATATTGGCAAATCTCCACAAAGGGTAATGAAAACTTTTATATGAATGAACTTGATCAAATGGAGGATGAACATGTATAAAATCATAATATCTAACTATATTCAATCAATACATCATATGTTATTGATATGTAAATTTTTGTAATTTTCTTTATAGGTCAAGTGGATGCCCTATGAACTAATTTTAGCTTCACTACCAGATATTTGTAGAGATTGTGAAGATATATGGCACGTGCTCGATTATATGTTTTGAGATTATATGTTTTGAGATTGTCGAAATGCACGTGCTCGATGGTGTGCTCCAACAATTTGGATTAAAACAATATATTCCAGATCATGTAGAAAGAATAGATAATTTGTCATATACCGAGAAAACACATAAGTTAAGGGGTTCCCCCAAATCCAAGAATAACAACCGAGTGAAGAAAACATGACATACACATAAGAAAACAAGTCAAGCAGAGTCTCGGCTACACCTGAATAAAAGTTAAGGGGTTCGGTCATATACAAGTTCGATCCTTGATCAACACACAAGTTTGAGATTCACCAAAGGTTATGGAAAATTTCGGTCATGCATAAGTTACAAATTCAAGTCATTTATCCTCGTCCAACGGCCAAAGGCCTCGGCTATGCATAAGTTCGACAACCTCCGACGGATACACGAGGTTAAACTGAATCCCGAAACTCCCAGGAGTATACGAGTATAAACTTGTCCTCCTCAGGTCAACGCAAACCCTAAGGTCAACATCGGTCAACACGTAGCCCTAGGTCAACATTGGTCAATGCGTTATGATAAGAGTCAACACCGATTTATATGAAACCCTAGGGTCAATGCCGGTCAACGTGTAGCCCCAGGTCAACGCCAGTCAACGCGTTACGATGAGAGTCAACGTCGATTGATATGAAACCCTAGGGTCAACGCCGGCTAACGCGTTGCGATATAGACAATTAGTTCAAAATCAACTCAATGACACGAGCCAAAATTAACCTACCAATTTTGATTCGAGACTTCGACAACGGTCAGACGATAAACGCAGCACCGAAAGAATTTTAACTATTCTACAAAGTACTGAATAGGCTAAAATGCGGAGAAGTCACAAACTGAAGCCAGTTATAGGTCCTTTTACACCGATTGAAGGTGGGGGTCTATCATAGCCAAAGTATTCCAGACCCCTCTATAAAAGAATGAGGCTGAAACACTTTGGAGGAGGTATCTGTAGGCGTCTAAAATTGCCTATGAGAGCCCACACGAAACTCAAAGCAAAGAATGGATGAGTCAATAAGGCTTACCCAATGAGCCCATGCGCGTCAATCAGCTCGCATGCGTCGATCAACACGCGCGTCAATCAGCTTGCGCGCGTCGATCAACACGCGCGCGTCAATTAGCTCGTGCGCGTCGGTCAACACGTACGCGTCAATCAGCTTACGTATGCCGATCAACACGCGCGTCAATCAGCTTGCACGCGTCGGTCAACACGTACGAGTCAATCAGCTCGCACGCGTCAGTCAACACGCGCGCATTAATCAACACACGCGCATGTCAACCAACACGCGTACGTCAGGCGGCCCCAAGTGATCGACGCGTTCGACCGTCAGTCCCGCAACGAAGCGTACAAGTCAACGAGTAGACCAAATACATGAAACAGCGAAAAGTACAAATCTCGGAAAGAAAAGCGCCAAAAGAAAAGAAGCTCGACGGAGGCGGCGGACCCGCGCCATCGTGGGACAGCACAAGCCGACCTGTGCCAGCGTGGGTTGGATGTGTCCGACCCGCGCAAGCGTGGGTCAGGTCTTGCCCACCCGCGTCCCCCGCGAGTCAGCAAGGCCCGTCGCGCAGTCCAGAGCCCGAAACGTGTTTTCAACGGTTTTAAAGCGGTTTTCGCAGGATTTATCTATTCCAGGGGTTCCCAACTGATTTGATATCATCCACAAACGTGGATAGGCTGTTGTTAACTGAAGATAAGGCCAAATCACTCATTCTCATCCAAATACCCGCACCCGAGGCCTATAAATATCGACCCAAAGCCTCTATTTTATAGATCTGATTTTATCAGGAGGACGAGGTGCTGCTGGATTGAGGAGTCAAGGAGCACGAAATTTTAGCGAAGGTCAACGAGATCCCGGCGAACTTCAGCATAAAGAAGAAGTCTTTCGAAGGATTCGAAGCCCCGTATATCCGTTCCTTGAGATTAGGCTTAGTCTTAATCTCAATAAGAGCTATTGATTTCGCTTGGTCGATTTCAGAGCTTCAAGCGAATATTTCCTTGGTGAAGTAGGAGCTCCGTCAATTTTTCGACAACCGGATCCGATTCGCGGTTGTCCACGGATAAACCCCGGTACCGACGAAGAACCCACGCAAGCAAGGGCCGATAAACGATTATTGTGTTTATTTTCAAGGGAGTTGTAACTTTTATTTTTGTTATTTGAATTCGTTGTAAACGATTAAAGTTATAATGAAATCGATAATGAAGGACGAAAACAGATATTGCTTGTTTTATGATGTTTATGTTTGAGATGCTAGTTGGACACTATGATGTTTATATTGCTTGCTCTAAATATTTGCTGAATTACATGTTATGTTTTTGTTAAAGATTGGTTATAGATGCAATATACATATAAAGATATGTGTTTATTTGTAATTAAAAGTGATTATGGATTGATATATGCGTAGCAAGAGAGTTTGTATTAAACTTGATAATTTTAGTCGAGAATTGATATATGTTAGCAGGTGACAAGATTTTTCAGCAAGTATGTGGGCTGGACGGTCTCTGCCAAATGGTCGGATTTGGGAACCCCGACCATTTCGTGCATTTCGTGAAGGGCATGTAAACTCTCCGCCAAATGGGCGGGGTTGGGAACCCCGATTATTTTATGGGGCATCGCAAGTGTCTGCTAAATGATCGGGGTTGAGAACCCCGACCAAAATAGTTGGGTTTCGCAACCCCGACTTATTTAGCTCTGCTAATCGCACAGAGCTTCTAAGGATGGCCAAGGATGGCCATAATTAGTTCGGGTTGCCAACCCCTATTAATTAGGAACTTGATTTTTTTAAAAGACTTAGTTTCTGGTCACGACGCTGATGTGGTCAGAAACTGGATCGATTCTTGTAATAAAAAATACAACTAGATCGATTTTTGAAAAAAAATATAAATTGGATCTTTTTTTAAATTTCTTCATTCTTCTTCTTCTGACGATGATGACTTTCCTTTTAATAATTATCAATTGGACAAACCTGAGGTGGCAAACTTTGTCGTGCACAAGATCGGATTCCCATCTACATACACATAATGAGAAATGGGCCCTCAGTAGGCCCTCAACGACAGCGATAGGTCCACGTGGGCTGGACCAAGAGGACACACACTTACATGGGTCCCGGTGTGGGCCCAATTACAATAGCAGCCACGCGGACTCAGCCACTAGTGTCCAAAGGAGAAGGGGTTGAGTCATCACTTCCTATTTTCTCTCTCTACTTTCTCTCTCTCTCTTGAGATTTTTTATGCTTAGGTCTCTATTTGGACAAAGACCCCTCACTGAATAGGATGCTTTGTTGCCTTTCTCGTCCTCATCCTATGGCGGACGAGATTACTGAATTGCCCTTGGTAAATGATATTTCTTTGTTTTATCATTATATTAAATCCATCTAATAAAACACTAGAGAGTGAGAATTTTATAATTTTATAGTAAGAAACACCCCTCTCTCTCATACACATTTAAAACCAATTAAAGTAGAGGTTACCCTTTATTGCATGTTTAATGAGAGAATAATGGATGATAATATCATAAGTGAAATTTTGTGAAAAGAATTTATTTTTCTTAATCAAATAAGACGTGGTTACAATATCTATCTATACTATACTATTATATAAAAAACCAAGTAAGGGTAGTCCAAATTTTAGATAAGTGGTGGACATACTCTCATTTTCTACTATACTTAGAATGGAAAAAATGTAATTTAATGAGAGACATATTTCTTTTTTTTTCACTTTCTCTCTTTTTAATTTTCTAGAATATTTCATATCATATAAATATTTTATCTTTATTTTCTTTCTCTTCTTTTGGTTGCCCAGAGTGTTCTATACCATATTCCATGAACATAGGGTGTGAGCATATATAGTTACATATCCATTATATTTTAGATTCTAAAGGAATTATAAATTAAAATAACAGGTTCCTTTTAGAAAAAAAAAGTACAGCAAAAGAAAAGCCAAAGAATATAAAAGAACAAAAAATAATTTTTTTTTTGGAAATTATAAGTTATGTGCATAATTAGGAACATGCATTTTATTCTGCAACAAATTAATGAAATAAAACATATACACATAATATTAAT
>NC_033794.1:89482221-89498232 GCF_001876935.1 Asparagus officinalis | reverse complement strand
AAAAATACTTAGATTTAAGATATCATTACATTATAATTATAATCGAATCTCTGATGCATTTTGAGATATAGAATTTTTTTTTTAAAAAGTTTTGCACCTCTTGCACATACATATGGATAAGGCTAGCGTGCGTGTATCACTTTCAGTTCATTCTTTACTAGTTACAAAAAGTCAGTTAAAATTTTTAATATGAATTTAGGTAAATAATAAAGTAAGATGATATGGCAATGTCATATTTCATTTACTAGTTTCAAGAATAAATGGTTTCATAAACAATTTCACTTGCATGGTAATATCGATGCGATCGATATATGCCCTTCTATATTTGTAAAAAATTAAAAATGACACTCACGCTTTCAGATAAAACTTCGGTTCTTCGCCAAACACCACACGATGTGGAGTTGATTGTTAATTTCCTGCTGTTAAACGTATGATAATATTGACACTCATCAGATCGACACTGATCCGTGCCGGTTCTCTCTCGCTAGCCTAATGGCCATCTCCATCCAGATCGACGTATTTGATCCTTGGACAGGTTAATTTACGGATTAAGTCGAATAATACCAAAACCATTTGTTCTGTGGACAACACCCAAAGATTATAGGTAATTTACAATAACAAGGTTATTTAATTGGTCTATTTTCTGTTCAAGCAATTTGTGGATTTATTTTACAACATGATGACATAGCCAGCTCATTATGCAATAGGAGGAGGACACCTCACCTGTCCCATCCATTGGTCCCATATTTTGGGTCCTTAAGGCATTTTTCTATGTACGTTATTTGTGGAGTCTAATTTATATAGGGTTACTTTGGTTTTCGGAAATTTTCGGTTTGACTTTTGCAAGGCTTGAAAACATCCTCATTTTGTGTCTGGGTATGTTTTATTAAACCCTTGTTAATGAAATACGAGGCTCGCTCCCTCTACTATCTTTTTTTGGGAAACCCAAGTGTAGGATAAAATTGAGGAGCAACTCGTGTCGGAATGCTAATGAAGAAATTAATGTTCATGATACACCTCTCTTATCATCATTATTTCTTTAGAAGATCGGCTATCGCCACCCGTTTAGCTAATGATGTAATCAACTTACACTAATACCCTTTCATGGGTGCTTAGTTAATTTTGGATTATATATATTTTAGAGGAAGAAAGATACCACGAAAGCAAATGCGTCCGCGCAAATGACTTATATTAATAGTCAATGAAATCACAATCATCTAGAGAGCATTCAAGTGAAAAAGTACACTGATTCCATATGCTACAAATATTTAGTGGCATGGAATATATATATATTTTAATTTTAGCTGATTAATTAACGCTTAGAGCAAGGTTAACTCTAGGGTTAGACCACTTAACTTCTTCCACGCAATCTAACACATGTAACTAAACTGTGGTTTTCGTTATAAAATAATACTTAGTGTGACAACATAGTGGTTAATTAATGCACAATTCAATTTTGGGATTATTATTCAGTAAAGTTTAGACGTAGATGAAGTACGAAGGTGATGACTGAAGAGGCAGCATGGCCTCATTGGGTTGGCCTTAACGCAAATGGTCGGCAGATATGCCAATTGAAGACGTTTTCAACTGAAAAGTCCTCCTCCTTAGTAAATGTTATATTGTTTTTAGATAACGTTTTTTTTTTAATAATGCATGTGTTTTATTGCTTGTAACTGTTTTTATTATAATGATTTTAGATAAGCCCAAAAAAGAGTGAGAAGAAAGGTTTTGTCACATTTTAGCTTAACGTATTTTTTTTTCTATTATAAAAAAATGTAATAAATATAGGAACAAAATCAGGTTTGATCTAGAAACTAAATGGCCTTAAATAAAATCAGAACTAGATTGATATATCCAAAAGTTTAAGGCATCGAATCTGTTTCTCACTAAATTTCCAGTGACGCCTTAAAATTCTTTACATATGAATGGATCCAGTGACGCCTTGAAATTAATTCTTTACATCGCTCCCAAGCAACATAGAGAAATGAAGAAATACTCCTCAACGAGAGCTAAGAACAAGAAGTACACTTTAAGCACGTGCTTGTAGGCGCCCACTATCAAATCAAACTTGGGAAAGGTAACTAATCATTTTCTATCTGTTATATGTTAATAATTAACGATCAGTTATCTTGAGAAATGTAACTAGTATTTGCAATTTGTTAGTTACTAAATGCATCTTGTTTCAAATGGGCGACTAAATCTTTTTGCTAATTTCTTTGAAACATCAACTAGAGCAACATTAAAAAGTGGGTTAGCGATTGCTTCATACATGATTATCGCTGATTTCGTAACTTGCGGATCATTTCGTAGTATCTATTCATGTTATCGTGATGATATTAGCCAGTATTCATTAGCAACTCCCCATTACATCAGTAAAATCCTAAAACATGCTAGAGATTGATTGCTAGATGATTATCGATGTTTCCATGAGTCAAAACAAGTGAATCAGCCCGTAATGTCTAACTCATGATAACACCATACAATATTTATTAGCACCTTTAACCTGGTCAAGTCCTTAAACCTGCTGCATGTTTATTGCTAGATGGTTATCGATGAATTCACGAGCCATGACATGTGAAACAGTTCGCCATGCCTACTCATGTTGCGGTAATATTAGTCAGTGTCTAGTAGCAACTACCCCTTGGTTAAATCCATAACTAGATTCGGATTGCCAATGAAGAGGAGAAATCAAATTGGCAAAACTGGAGAAATTAATTCTGATACAGTTTTTGTGAAACAATATTTAACCACTCAACCAATTTAGGATCACATTGTCATCATGGTTTCCCGCAATTGAAAAGTCTTCTCTATGGCAAGACAAAAAAAGATGGGTACGTATTCATTGGGATGAGACCTTTTTCATCTGATTGCAACTAAATTACACCGAATAGTATCATGCAGTAAGAGAATCTCCATGGGCTCAAGGTTGGCGCTATTTGGTTACGAGCCCCAAGGCTCGTATTATGATTCAAAAGCCTTTTTATCATTTCCTTGTCCTATGTTCGCAACCTTTTGGCATCAATATTTAGTTGTACCTTGCATGGAGAAAGGAAAAGCCCCTGCTTTTCAATCATCAGCTTGCTTTTCTGAGCTCGTGTCTTGTGTCTCCACAATATCACATGGGGAACTTGGACTTGATGGATCATGCTCCCTTGCAGCGCGTTTTAGCTAGAAAACGGTATGTATCTTTGAATCACCGTGAGACCATCTCCAGCGGGTAGGCAAATTTTCACTCCTTCTCTCCTGCCACATCACTTTATTCCCCCACCACATAATTCAATAACACTCATTTCCCTATCAACTCTGCAGCAGCTAGTTTTTCAAAAACATTTTTACTTTATTTGGGACCCACCATAACCACGTCACACCAACATATACCCCACCATATTTATTCACTCATATTTCTTATTTCATATATTATTATTACTATTATAACTAATATATTTATAATTATAATTTTATTAATAATTTAATATTCAATAAATAATATTTAATATTTATATATATTACTAATTTAATTTTTAATATTATTATTAAATTAACATAAAATAACACACGATTTTATTAAGCACACGAAAAACCAAACATACAAATTATTGAAAACATTCCCGTATGGCATATAAGGATTATTATACGGGTATTGCATGCCCATATTTGGAGGCATCATATACGGCATCTGAAAATTTGCCGGTATCCCCGTATTCTGAGTATTTTCTGGGCGTTGCATATTAGGATTTTGAGGATTAGGAAAATTGTAACCTGGGGGCAAATTGTAATTTTGTGAAGGATCCATGAAGGTTGCAAAAAAGGCTTGACAATGGAAGAAGAGAGTAGAGAGAAATGCAAAAAGGAAGAAATAAAGGGTGTAAAATCTTAAAATTTTTTTGGTGTCCAAATGACACAAATTTAGGCTCTATTTATAGACCTTGAAAAATTAGAAATAATGGTATAAAAAAATTTAATTTGAATTATTTATGCTCCAAATCTACAATTTAAATATTAGGTGAAAACAAAAAAGAGTTGGTCCAATGGGGAGAGGGCACGTTTCGATGTGCATGGCTGGTCAAAAATCGTGGGGTTGGTGGGGGCTGATGGGGCTGCGTGCTCCTCTCCCATTGGACCACTCTTCATTAATTTTTTTTCTTTTTCTTATATAGGAGGCGGGCCCCACATAAAGTGTATTTCATGCAATTTCACGGAAGGGAAATATTTCACCCCTTGGAAAGCTTTTGAAATTTCCCTTCCTATTTCCCTAGCTGCTGTATGGAAAAACCACCCTTTTCCCCTCCTATTGCACTTGGTCTGATCTGTGAATCAACGTAAAGAATACATTATAGCCTGATTTATGTAACGAATACGTAATACTAATGTTCAGAGTACTGAACACCTATAGAACTACACATTTCAGCTAGACAAAGAAAATAGCGAATCGACTTGCCGTGGTCTATGCCCTTAACGGCAAGGATGCTATAAAAAAGAGTAATAGGGCATTTGTGAAGCCTAAGTTACAGACTCAATGGTACTAAAATGCCTTATTGTTTCCATTACATTCACACTTGAATATTCTAATTAGTTGTAAAAAATAGCATGTATACATCCTACGGAGGGGTTAGACAGGTAAATGATATGATTCCTGAGCCTATATTGTGCATGAGTATTAGAGATAAGATAATTCATGATTACAAGAGTTTGTACAAGGGAGAGATTTAGGTCAAAGTAGTGAGTCCGTTAGAATTATATTTTTACTGGGAAAGTTTAGGTCTATTGGGAATTATTTTTTATTAGGAAAGTTTGACCAAGAAGTTTTTATCGTATTAAGAATTCTATTGGGAGTATACGTACAATCAGCCCTAGCTAGAGTTTTTTTATTTTTATTTTGGTGAAAAATATTGTAGATCGTTATTGAATTTCATCGGAATTCTAGGATTCGGTCTTGGATCTCTTTGGATATTAAATTTCTTTGTCCACGATTTGATAGAGGTTTTCATGCGCTTTGTCGACGGTTGTGGAGTTAAATTAAGGTTCTAATCAAATTTTGGTGCTTTTATTGAGAGTGTGGTTTAATTTGACAGATATAGAGCTTGTGGAAGAAAAGAAATATTCTCTTCATTGATATTGTTGTTTTTATATACAAGCTAAATGGGTGTTGTTGTAGTCTACTGTAGGCATCGAAAATTACCTATAGGTCTCCACGAACAGCTCAAAGCTAAGAGAAGACGATGAACGTCACTATCAAAGTCACAGAATCTTGATTGACGTCGACGAACGCTTAAAGTGAATCGGCGAACTATGTGAAGCAACGGAGTTTCAGAATAATAAGGATACGAACTGATCAGGAGCCCCGTGTCACTTACAAAAGACGGAATGCCCTTCGTGTCTCATTTATTCCACAGATGATCTAATCATTGGAGCTTATAGAACTCTTCGTCAGCTTTTCAACGCACTTGGAATCACTCAAATCCGAGTTCGGACGAAGAATTTACGGTGAAAACAATCAAACAGTCATAACGGAGCGTCTCAGGCTGAACTGGGGCACCCGGGATGTCTCGGCACGGGCGAGACACCCTTGGGAGACACCCTTGGGAGACACCCTTGGGTGTCTCGGCCCAGTTTGAGACACCCTGGGGTGTCTTCAATGCAGAATTGGTCAGTTATGCGATTTTAACCGTCCGAAACCTCCTGGAGCCTATAAATACAGCCCCGGGTCCTCACTTTTTTTAGATCTGGAATTCTCGTGCCTCGGCGAAGCCCTGCCGGATTGAAGACTTAAAGTGCACAGATTTCAGAGAGGAGGAGGAGTTAGATCTGCAGTCCGATTCGTTCCTTAGGATTATCCTGTTGCGGTAATCTTAAGAAGAGTGATTATCTCGCTTCGCCGAGATAAGGAGCTACGGTTTCTCAATCCCTTCGCGGATAGACGAAGCTCTGCCCAATTTTTCAGCAATCAGATCTGATCGACGGTGGTCCACGGATAAACCCCGGCACAGGCAAAGATCCCACGCAAGCAGAAGATCGATAAACAATCTCTGCGTTTGTTTGATAAAGTTGTAAACTTTTTATTTTCATTGTGTAAGGAGATCTTATAAAAAGATCAACTCTTTATTTCATTCGAGTTTATTATAACGACTAAAGTTGTAATAGATTCGATAACAATGAAAACATCAACTTTCTCCGCAAACAAACTGGCGACCACAGTGGGAGCCAACAGCCTCGCTGCCGAGGTTGTCGTGCCGCAGCCAACGATCAAGATCCCCGTGGCTGAAGAGGTCGAATACGAGTTCGACCAGCAGAAGTTCGAGGAGTATGTCTCCTCCTCCTCCTCCGGATCTGCCTCTCCTTGTAGGTGCAGGAAGGCCTCCTCCTCCCAAAAGATCCGTCGGTCTCCAGATCTGAAGAACCAAGAAATCGATCTCCCCACAGCCGATGCTACAGTCGTACCTTGCAACGGTCCGCCGACATCCAATGAGACCAGATCTGCAGATCTGAACTCCTTCACGATTAAGGAGTCGATTGCTGAAGGTGCGCCAACTCTATCAAAGAGAGCACGTCAAAGGAAACACCAACGCCTCGTGCATCAATTCGCCAAGGCTTTGGATCAGGTGAATGAACTCCATTACCAAGCAGATCTGGAGTTCAGAAAGGGCTAAGTGGCTAATCTGTTGCTACGACCAGCATCGGAATCCTCCTCTCGATCTCCAATTAACGAATGAGTTCGTGTTAAAAGAACCCGCTCTACTCTCGAGGAGCGAATCCAGAAGCGCCGCACCTTGCTTGCGCATGCCCGGACCCTTGTGCGAAAAGCACAGGAAATGCAAAAGAAAGAGGTAGTTAAGAGATCGTCAAGATCCAAACAAGTTTGGGTGCCGAAGGCTAAGTCAGCGCCCTTACCCGATAAAAGACATCAGTTGTGTCTCTCGGTTGAGTCCAGATCCAAAGCTGGTTCCCAGCTTTCGTTACCCGATAAAAGACATCAGTTGTGTCTCTCGGTTGAGTCCAGATCCAAAGCTGGTTCCCAGCTTTCGTCAAGTTCAGATCTCGTTCCTTTTAATCCCGGTCCAGATCCAAAGCTGGTTCCCAGCTTTCGTCAAGTTCAGATCTCGTTCCTTTTAATCCCGTACCTCCGATGAAGCTCCGTAACAATATGGACATATCCAGAGGCAGGAAAGTGATAGCGGAACGCCTGGGTCTTTTGCACAAGGATCAAGGCAAAGCACCTATTAAAGAACGCTTGGGACCATTGAAGGAACCCCGAGCAAACATCCGGACTGGGGGTCGTACGCAACCTCCTAACAAATTGATTCGAACAACAGCCCGCTTGGCGGTGCGTGCAGAAAACCAGGATCCCGTTAAGGTTTCACCCTCACAAGGGTGTGATTCCAAACGTGTGACTCCTGTAGATGCCAACAAGGCAATGTTTACTCAGAGGAAAACGCGTCAAACAGAAGAATGCGTTATACCTGAGAATTTATGTAAACAGCCGATAGGTTGCTATGACCGCAACGTCGATGATTTGTACTATCGGGCTGAGGGTACGAATAAATCTCAAAAGAGAAGTACCCCGGAAGTGGACTCTCACTGTCCGTGTATCAAAATTATTAGGGCAGTATTATCAGCGTGTAGCTTTCCCAAGACCGCTCCACAGAGGGTCTCGGTATTCAAGAGGATCTCCGATGGAACGACGAAGCCCAAATCAAGGCGTTTTCACCAAAGAGGATCGGTTGATCGAGATGATGAATTCCCAGAAGTTACCATCAATATGGTCAATAAGGGAAAATCTCCGATTGTTTTAAGTGGTTCCAACCCTAATTTCTCTCTAGGAAGAAGAGTCGGTTCGAGAATAACCCAACGAATATCTCAGCTTCAGGTAGAAGCCGTTGGACATAATGATTACCAGAGCGTTCGTGAAGGAATCCATTCCGATGACGAACTCTCGGATTCTTATTCCGCAATCGCCTCTGACGATACAACGTCTAGCATAGGTGAAGCTCGGGAAGTGTTCATGATCAACACCGAGCAAATAACCAAAATCATTGAGGATGCTCTAGCCAAGCAGAAAGAAATGTTCAAAATCAAAATGGAAATGGCTATGCAGGAGATGAGAAAAATGCACGACCAACAAATCCGAGCTTTGTCGAATCAGCTAGTTGAATCCAACCGTCATACCCAGAACGCCGCAGTTGACAGCGATCCAGAAGTGGACGAAATAATCATGGCCGATGCACCTCCCAAAAATACTGGGTGTGGTTCAAATGCACACCCTACAGATAACAACGCTGGGGGTGGTTTTGCCGAAGATAATAACACTGGGGGTGGCCGCATTATTCCTCTCGGAAATTATCCAAAACAGGATATAGGTGAGGACGAAAAGATGAAGGATCTCGAGAGAAAAATTAATGCTTTAATGTCTGCTCAAGAGGTAAAGAAGACCGGCATTCCATGTCCTTACCCGAAAGAGTGGGATTCGATCCCGTATTTGGTGAAGTTCAACCTGATCAACTTCACGCCGTTCGACGGGAAGGGTTCCCCCACTCAGCACCTGATCTATTTCAAGTCCCATTTGGGAGTGATATCTGGTAACGAGCCTCTGATGGTCCGGTCATTTGTTGGCACCCTTCGCGGGCCCGCCTTCGATTGGTACCGCCGCCTCAAGCCCGGAAGCATCAATAGCTGGGAGGACCTGGAAAGCATGTTCCTCGCTCATTTCTTTGATGATGACGGTGAAGTGTCGATCAGGACACTCTTCGATGAGAAACAAAAAGACGGAAAGTCGGTGGATACCTTCATCAAACACTTCCGCAATTAGGCAATGAACTGCAAGGATCCCGTCACGGAAGAATTCGTCTTGCAGACCTATCATAACAACTTGTGCATTAATATCTTGGACGTTATGGGAGTAGAGCCGCTCAATACCTGGAAAGAGTTGAAGGTGCACGGAGAACATGCCGAACGATTCCTTAGAAGGAGGAAGGTTGAAAGATGCCAACCGATGACTAACCCTCTGAATCCGAGTCTCATTTCCCATGAAGAAGGGAAGACACCTACAACAGTTGTTGATGTTAATCAGACATCGTAACAGCAGTCCCGAAGACAGCAGAATAGTTCGGATCCGAGGCTCTAAAAAGAGTACTCATTCAAGGACGAAGACGTTCCAGCCATCTTCGAGACCCTTCTTGAAAACAATAAGATCAAGCTGCCGACCATCACAAATCAGGAGGAAGCTGACAATACTGCGGATCCGAAGTACTGTGCGTACCACAGGAGGATCCTTCATCCCACCAAGGCTTGCTTTACTTTAAAGAATAGCATCCAAACCTTGGTTGAAGCCGGCGTCATTAAACCCCCATTATGATTTGTACTCCCACTCTCACTGTCTACCTGGTCAAACCTTCCTATAGTTAGGACCACAACCAAAGTCCTCTCTCGATTCCTTCCATGAACGAGAGGTCCACTTTCAAATTGAACGATCAAGCCTGTAAGAGGTAAGATCATTTCAAACCTCCCACTTTCACTGCTTCCTTGGTCAAACCTATAAAAGTTAGGGCCACAACCAGATTCTCCTCTCGATTTCCATGAACGAGAGGTCCACTTTTAAAAATTGAGCAATCAAACCTATAAAAGTTAGGATTGTTCCCAATCTCACTTAGTCAAACCTACAGATAGTTAGGACTAAGACCGAGTCATCCCGTTTCGATAAACGAAAGTCTGCCTTTGTTCCTTTTTCCACCAAACCTATAAAAGTTAGGGTCGAAATCAGACTTTCTCTTCAATAAATGAGGGACTCTTTTTGGATCAAACAACTAATTTTATAAAAGTTAGGGTTGTTTGAATCTTTCCGATTCTCGGAGTGGAGATCCCACTTTTAGTTTCATCTTTCTGGATTCTGGTGGTGGAGATCTCACTTCGAGTTTCCTTTTCAGCTGAAGATAGAATATAAAATTCTTCCTCTTCGGTGCCGGGAGATAGAATATAAAATTCTTCCTCTTCTATTTTGGGTTCGTCTTTACCCTGAGAAAAGACACAATTTTCAACTTTAAATCCGTACATTCCATGCACAGGGAATTTTATCTCAACTCCTAAATAGAGATAAGCCTACGCCTAACACGCGTTGCCGGTTTAGTCTTTCACCGATTGAAAAAGACACCATAGTATAATTCTGAGGACTTTCATCCCGAATCCTAAGTAGGGATGAGTCAACGCCTAATACGCGTTGCCGGATGCCATATTCCCGTAAGAAATGGCGAAGTCTATGTATTCAAAATCATAACATTAAGTCTAAGAGAAGCAATTCTCTTAGCACAACGTTACATGTGAAACGGGTTTTAATAATTCACATGCTAGCCCTAACTCTTTTAGCACAACGTTATGTGCAGAACGGATCTAAACAATCTGCATGCTAGCCCGACTCAAACGGTAGTCGGTAAAGGCTTATCAAACCCGTTGAGGGCTGAGAATTTGCCAAAAATTTTATAAGTGCGAGTCATTGATGCATCAGCTCTGTTAGTTGGTCTCGTGACTCGATTATCCAACAACATTAAGATAAGATCCAAAAATGCAGATGAATCAGCTTTAACAGTTGGTCCTACAACCCCGACACTTGGGACCGTCGTGCTCCAATACCTTAAGAGCTTAAACTGTGTATACTCCTGTAAACGTACGAGTATAAACTTTGTCAACGTACGACATTCGAAACCCTAGGGTCAACGCCGATCAACGCGTAACCCTAGGTCAACACCGGTCAACGCGTTGCGATCAAAAAGTCAACACGAATCAATATATCATGACGGAGATAGTCAGTTCAAAGTCAACTCAATAACACGAGCCAAACTCAACTCACCGGTGGTAGACTCGAGACTCCGACGATGGCCAGGAGATAAACGCAGCGCCGGAAGGACTTCGGCTATTCGTCAAAGCATCGAATAGACCGAAAATCGAAGGAGCCAAGAGTTGAAGCTAACTACAGGTCCTTTATACTAATTGAAGGCTGGACCAATCATATCCAAAGTATTCCAGCCTCTTCTATAAAAGAAACGAATCTGGAACGCTTTGGAGGGGGTATCTGTAGGCATCGAAAATTGCCTATAGGTCTCCACGAATAGCTCAAAGCTAAGAGAAGACGATGAACGTCACTATCCAAGTCACAAATCGGCGAACTATGTGAAGCAACGGAGTTTTAGAATAATAAGGATACGAACTGATCGGGAGCCCCGTGTCACTTACAAAAGACGGAATGCCCTTCGTGTCTCATTTATTCCACAGATGATCTAATCATTGGAGCTTATATAAATCTTCGTCAGCTTTCCAACGCACTTGGAATCACTCAAATCCGAGTTCGGACGAAGAATTTACGGTGGAATTTCCAACGCACTTGGAATCACTCAAATCCGAGTTCGGACGAAGAATTTACGGTGGAAACAATCAAACATGCATAACGGAGCGTCTCAGGCTGAACTGGGGCACCCGGGGTGTCTCGGCACGGGCGAGACACCCTTGGGTGTCTCGGCCCAGTTTGAGACACCCTAGGGTGTCTCCAATGCAGAATTGGTCAGTTATGCGATTTTAACCGTCCGAAACCTCCTGGAGCCTATAAATACAGCCCCGGGTCCTCACTTTTTTTAGATCTGGAATTCTCGTGCCTCGGCGAAGCCCTGCCGGATTGAAGACTTAAAGTACACAGATTTCAGAGAGGAGGAGGAGTTAGATTTGCAGCCCGATTCGTTCCTTAGGATTATCCCGTTGCGGTAATCTTAAGAAGAGTGATTATCTCGCTTCGCCGAGATAAGAGCTACGGTTTCTCAATCCCTTCGCGAATAGGCGAAGCTCTGTCCAATTTTTCAGCAATCAGATCTGATCGACGGTAGTCCACGGATAAACCCCGGCACAGGCAAAGATCCCACGCAAGTAGAAGACCGATAAACGATCTCTACGTTTGTTTGATAAAGTTGTAAACTTCTTATTTTCATTGTGTAAGGAGATCTTATAAAAAGATCAACTCTTTATTTCATTCGAGTTTATTGTAACGACTAAAGTTGTAATAGATTCGATAATAATGAAAACATCAACTTTCTCCGCAAACATCTACTATCCACTGTGAGACTAAACAAAGACTACATATGTACAATATTTAACATCCCCTAAACTTTAGTTAGGTCTACCAAGTGACTTTACTAAGAAGAAATAGATGTCGTTGTATGATGTGAGCCTTGGTGAAGATGTTTGCAAGTTGGAGATCCGTATTCATGTATGAAAGGGTGATCTTGTTAGCAAAGAAGTGATGACGAGTGAAATAATAATCTATCTCAATACACTCCGTCCGTTCATGAAATACAAGATTGCTAGCAATCTTAATCGCGCTCATGTTATCACATTATAAAGGAGTCACCATGAAAGAAAAAACTCCCATGTCAAGGAGAAGACCTCGTAGCCAGATAATCTCAGTAGAAGTGGATGCCATGGTTCATACTTAGATTTGATACTAGAACTAGAAGCAATATCTTATTTCTTAGACTTCTAGGAAAATAGAGAGTCATAGAAAAAGATGCAGTAGGCAGTGGTGGATCTTCAATTAGTAGCATGTCTACCCAATTTGCATTACTATAGGCACTGAGGTTGAGTGATGAGGATGCTGAGAAGAAGAGAGCCCTTGTCAGAGTATCGCAACGACAGCGTAGTAAGCGAAATAGTGCAGATTAATGAGAGGAGTAAGGTGCAATGATAAACTGACTAAGGACACGTATGGCAAGAGATATGTCAGATCTAGTGATAGTGATATAAAACAAACTTCCCTTGAGATGTCGATATTGGGTAGCCTTCGGTAGTGTATCGCCATCCATGACTTTAAGCTTCACATTCAATTCGAGGGGCGTTTTGGGTTGGTTTTGGTTCCATTAGTTCTGCTCGGGTAGTGATATCTACAACAAACTTTTGTTGAGATAGATGATAGCTACATAGTGATTGAGTGCTCTCTAGCCTAAGGAAGTAGTGTAGGTTACCGAGATCTTTCACCTCTAACTCTAACTAAAGATAAGATTTAATTTTGAAGAGGGTGGATGAGTCATCATCAGTGATGATCATATAGTCGACATGGAAGAGGAAGATTGTGTGGTGTCCATACTAGAGGAGATAAACATGGCTGGATCATTCTCATTTGTGATGAAGCTTATAGGCTTGATAGCTTGTGTGAATTGTCAAACCACCCATGGGGTGCCTATTTAAGACTTTAAAGGGCACACCGTAGCTAATAGATGAAGCCTTTGGATTGGGGAAGTTTAGGATATGGAGTCATATAGATGTCCTTAGTGATATTGCTAAGCAAGAAGACATTTTTGACATTCATTTGCTACATGGGTCATTGCTGGATGGTAGCGAGTAGTGCACGTATGGTGGTCACCTTAGTGAGGAGAGAAGTTCTCCTAGTAGTCTATACTGTTTTGTTGTGTGAAACCCCTCGCAACTAGTCAAGCTTGTACTGCTCAATAGTCTCATCTGCTCTTGCCTTAGCGTTGCGGGTCCACTTGCAACTAGTAGGGGTCTTTCTCAAAGGGAGGGAGTGAGATCCGATGTATGAGCTTGTTGAAGAGCTGCAAGTTCATCTTCCATTGCCTATTGACACTTAGGATATTTAACTACATCATGGTAAGAGTTAGGTTTCTCATAATCTAGTATCATCATTTGGTGAGTGTAGTGGTGAGGGTGGAGGATCCACTTCAACAGAGGTCAAGTCGAGGCTGACCTTTTGTTCAGTGGATGGATATTATTCTAGACCATACTCTTGATTGGGAGATGGAATTGACAAAGTTATTGGAGAGAGAGTGACCGTCATGTCGAGATCAAGAAATATGAGATCAGTAAAGGTGGATGGTGGGAAAGGTACAAACAGAAACCTAAATCATAGTAAGGAAGGTGTTCGAAGAAGGTGACATGATGGAAGATGCAAATACGATTAACCCGAGGGTCATAACATCGATAACCTTTATGATGAAGGCTATATCCAAGGAAGACACATATGATAGCATGAGAGGATAGTTTGTTTGCATTCTGTTGGTGGAATTTGAATGCAACAAGAGCAAACAAATACTCGAAGGTGTGAGTTAGTTTGGGGATAAATACTTGCAAGCAAGGCTATTGATTGGATACATACTTGCAAGCAAGGCTTCTACTCAAAATCGGATAGGAATCGAGGTAGACATGAGAAGTGATAAAGAAGTTTCTAGAATTTGAAGGTGATGCTATCCAGTTATTCTATTCTGTTGGTGAGAAGTTAGAAGTTTAGTGAAGAGGTGTATTCCCACAGAGTTAGAGCATAGGATTTTGATTTTTTTTTTTGAGAATTAGGTAAAGATCACAACGGTGAAGTTTGATATAGTTGTAGGCATCAAATTTCTTATTCATAAGGTAGAGCCATATGAAGCGTTAGTGATCATCTATGAATATGATTTGGCAGCGGTTTTCACCATGAGAGAGTTGAGGGGATGATCCCTAGATGTCTGTGTGTATGAGGTCAAAGGGTGCAATAATAATTTTGTTATTATGTGAGAAAGGAAGGTCCATGTATTTTCCTAGCTTGCGCTAGTGCAGGAGATAAAGAATCAACAAGAAACTATCCTAGTCTACTGGTGTTGGAGAGTTGACAGAGGTGAGGGAAGGATGGATGACCTAGGTGGTAGTGCCAGAGATCATGTGTTGTGAGTTTTAGAATTGAGGAGACACATAACAAAAGTAATAGATATGGAATGATGAGCTTATCCATATAGTATAGTTCATTGTGTCTACAACCAATCCTAACAATTTTTCGATTCGTGGATCTTGTATGACACAAGAAGATACAGTAAAAAGTACATTATAATTTAGAGTTGTGAGCTATGAGATGGGGAATATGTTCATGGTGATGCTTGGGATGTATTATGCATGAGGAACAGAGAATTGAGAGGGCATGTTTAGTTGGAGAGCACAAATTATAGGAAGTGGGGGTACCATTAGTGGTATAAATGTTGCTTGTGGGGAATAATAGGGTGGTGTTGGTGAGACGTGTAGTGGATGATGTCAGTTGATGAGTGGCTACATAATCTAACATCTATATATCATTAGATATACTTGAGCGGGTGGCATATGATGCAGCAGAGAAATCTAAATGCATGGAGGTAGTGAGAGAAATAGTCTGTCGAGCATGACATCCATATATTGAGTGACCCCATGCTCGGTGATAGGTGCACCACTTTGCACCTGGAGGAGGATTTGGTTTCTATTATTGGATTGAATGAGCCGGAGGCCAAGGTAGTCGTGATGTTGGATGGAAAATAGGTTGTCAGAGCTAAGAGAATAGTGGTGAGGGTCGATAGAGGCTCCAATAGAGGATAGAAGTCATGATAGACATCAATCATTGGTCGCAATAATAGTGGGGGTCTTTCGGGCATTTTGTTGAATACCTTGCACACACGTCTAAGGAATTATTGAGGTGGGATTAAACCATTGAGAGTTAGGGTGATGATGCATTGTCAGAGTATATTTAAAGTGAGGATGACCCTTGACCTATAGTGGGGTGCTCAGATCTATGAAGATTTCGATGAGAGGTCGAGTTGTGGTAAGTCAAGGACATTGTTGAGTGAGGCAAGGATGATGTCGAGTGGTGCATGTTATGGCTGTATGGAGAGTAGTGGTGATGTTGTCGAGTTGAGGTGTGCACATCATTGAGGTCATCTGCTATGCAAGGGAGATGGACACGTTGTTGCGCAAGATAGTGCACAACATCTGTTTCTAGATGGCAGGGTCGAGAGTGGGAGATTGTGGTTGTGTTTGGGATGATGTTTTGTTAGAGAGGATGGTGTATAGATCATGTAGATCACATGATCATGTAAGAATTTATGATTGAAGAGCTGTGATTAGAGAGAAAATTTTAGAGGTGGTCCCCACACTATGACTGGGTCACTAGATTTAATCTCATGGTAGGGGATGTAGTAGTAGGTTTAGTTTAGTGTAGGATTCCATTCTGACTGACCACAAGACTTCGTCTCATTT